>NC_135804.1:6413632-6724385 GCF_964213995.1 Mustelus asterias
CGAAGCACAGACTCAGTCATGATTTGCAAGAACGATGTGTAGGCCTCTGTTTCTATGTTCCTTGGACAGAAGCAAGAGTGCTGTCAGCAGTGCTAGCCCAATCAAAGGGCAAGTGCATAGCTTTATAGAACCATAGACTCCTTACAGTGCAGAAGTTTAAGTTTTAAGTTTATTTATTAGTGTCACAAGTAGGCTTACATTAACACTGCAATGAAGTTACTGTGAAAATCCCCTAGTCGCCACATTCCGGCGCCTGTTCGGGGACACTGAGGGAGAATTTAGCACGGCCAATGCACCCTAACCAGCACGTATTTCGAACTGTGGGAGGAAACCGGAGCACCCGGAGGAAACCCACGCAGACACAGGGAGGACGTGCAGATTCCGCACGGGCAGTGACCCAAGACAGGAATCGAACCCGGGTCCCTGGAGCTGTAGCCACCGTGCCGCCCATCAACAATTTCTGTAACAGCTCCCTTTCCCAGTTGAAGCAGCGACTTGCCTAATTGCGGCTTTATATTTGGAATGATGTGGAGATGCCGGCGTTGGACTGGGGTAAACTGGGGTAAACTTCTTATTATATTTGGAAGACAGGAATAATAAATGAGCAAGTTTAGTTTCCATTGCATTTTATTGAGTCAGGATCCATTTTAGCTTTTTGTAAAATCAAACACTGTGACAAATCCCTAAATGCTAAAACAAATAAAAATGCACATGCCTGTGATTATTTCATCTACATTGATATTGCATAATGTTAATACACTAAATTAGAATTGTAGATGCTGAGGTCATGGTGATTTATTTTGGAGATATTAAAAATGCTTTATTCATTTACCCACACTGTGATTTAAACAAGAGTCAAATTCACAATGGAAGAAATTTACCTTTTATTTAATATTCAATCCAATATATCCTACTGAATAATGAATATGGCACTTTGTAAATCAGTTATCATAAATTAGCTGTTTCAACAAAAGGAATATTATTTCCAAGTCCAAAGGTATCAGGCTGTTCTGTAAAAATGTCACGTCAATGAAAAGGTTGCAATGGTGGCGTGCAGTTTGGCTACCAAAAGCTCTGCAAAAATAAGAACAAAGAGAACAAAGAACAAAGAAAATCACAGCACAGGAACAGGCTCTTCGGCCCTCCAAGCCTGCACCGACCATGCTGCCTGACTTAACTAAAACCCCCTACGCTTCCGGGGACCATATACCTCTATTCCCATCTCATTCATGTACTTGTCAAGACGCCCCTTAAAAGTCACTCCCGTATCCTCTTCCACTACCTCCCCCGGCAACGAGTTCCAGGCACCCCCATACTCTGTGTAAAAAATCTGCCTCGTACATCTCTTTTAAAACTTGCCCCTCACACCTTAAACCTATGCCCCCTAGAAATTGACTCTTCCATCCTGGGAAAAAGCTTCTGACTATCCACTCTGTCCATGCCTCTCATAATCTTGTAGACTTCTATCAGGTCTCCCCTTGACCTCCGTCGCTCCAGTGAGAACAAACCAAGTTTCTCCAACCTCTCCTCATAGCTAATGCCCTCCACGCCAGGCAACATCCTGGTAAATCTTTTCTGTACCCTTTTCCAAAGCCTCCACATCCTTCTGGTAATACATGGGTGAAAATAAATTCTAACGCGGATGTTGAACGAGTGGGAATGGGTCATCTGCTAGTTCTATACTGATTTCCATGATGTGGAATTGCCGGCGTTGGACTGGGGTAGGCCCAGTAAGTAGTCTCACAACACCAGGTTAAAGTCCAACAGGTTTATTTGGTAGCATGAGCTTTTGGAGCGCTACTCCTTCATCACTCACCTGATGAAGGAGCAGTGCTCTGAAAGCTCGTGCCACAAAATAAACCAGTTGGACTTTAACCTGGTTTTGTGAGACTACTTACTATATTGATTTCAAGTTGAAAGGCAATCGGGTGGAGATGAAACATTCCCACATTGTGATCCCGCCAAAGTTGAAATTGAGCTCCTTAGAAGTGATTTGATTTGATTTATTATTGTCACATGTATTGGTATACAGTGAAAAGTATTGTTTCATGCGCGCGATACAGAAAGAAGTCTTACAACACCAAGTTAAAGTCCAACAGGTTTATTTGGAATCACAAGCTTTCAGAGCACTGCTCCTTCATACAGACAAAGCATACAGTTCAGAATACATATGGGAGAAGGAAAGGAGAGGCTGCAGAATGTAGTGTTACAGTCATAGCTAGCGTGCAGAGAAAGATCAACTTAATATAAGGTAGATCCATTGATCTACCTTATATTAAGTGCAGGGATCCCCGGTGGTCGTTCCCCTTAGCAACAAGTATTCCGCTTTGGATACGGTTGAGGGGGATGACATACCAGTGGGGAGCCGCAGTGAGAGGATCTCCAGCACTGTGTCCGTCTCTGTGGCTCGGGAGGGAAAGGGGGAGAGCGGGAGGGCGATAGTTATTGGGGACTCGTTAGTTAGAGGGATAGATAGGAGGTTCTGTGGCAGCAAAAGAGACTCACAGATGGTATGTTGCCTACCGGATGCCAAGGTCCGTGATGTCTCAGACCGTGTTTTCCAGATTCTGAAGGGGGAGGGGAAACAGTCACAAGTCGTGGTGCACATTGGTACCAATGACATAGGTAAGAGAAGGGACGGGGATTTAAAGCAGGAATTTCTGGAGCTGGGCTGGAAGCTGAGAGCCAAGACGAAACATGTGGTCATCTCTGGTACATTGCCGGTACCACGTGATAGCGAGTTGAGGAACAGGGAGAGAGTGCAGTTAAATATGTGGTTGCAGGGATGGTGTAGGAGGGAGGGTTTCAGATACGTGGATAATTGGAACACGTTCTGGGGAAGGTGGGACCTGTACAAACAGGACGGGGTGCACCTGAACCAGAGGGGCACCAATATCCTCGGAGGGAAATTTGTTACGGCTCTTCAGGGGGGTTTAAACTAATTTTTCAGGGGAGTGGGAAAGGGAGTTGTAGTCCAGAAGTCAGTGAGGGTGGTGAGGTATTGGGGAAGGTATCAGGGTCAAGGGTGGGTACTGGTAGACAGGAAGGTGGGTTGAAGTGCGTCTACTTCAATGCAAGGAGCATCCGGAACAAGGTAGATGAACTTGGGGCGTGGATTGGTACTTGGGACTACGATGTTGTGGCCATTACGGAGACGTGGGTAGAACAAGGACAGGAATGGTTGTTGGACGTTCCGGGGTATAGATGTTTCACTAAGTGTAGGGAAGCTGGTAAAAGAGGTGGAGGAGTGGCATTGTTAATCAAGGATAGTTTAACGGCTGCGGAAAGGCACTTCGTGGGGGATCTGCACACTGAGGTAATATGGGCTGAAGTTAGAAATAGGAAAGGAGCGGTCACGTTGCTAGGAGTTTACTATAGGCCCCCAAATAGTAATAGAGATGTGGAGGAAGAAATTGCTAAGCAGATTATGGATATGTGTGGGGGTCACAGGGTAGTTGTCATGGGGGACTTTAACTTTCCAAATATTGATTGGAACCTTTGTAGGTCAAATAGTTTGGATGGGGCAGTTTTTGTGCAGTGTGTGCGGGAGGGTTTCCTGACACAATATGTGGAAGGGCCGACTAGAGGTGAGGCCACATTGGATTTGGTACTGGGAAATGAACCGGGCCAAGTGTTAGATTTGGTTGTGGGAGAGCAATTTGGAGATAGTGACCACAATTCGGTGTCTTTTGTTATTGCAATGGAGAGGGATAGGGCCGTACGGCAGGGCAAGGTTTACAATTGGGGGAGGGGTAATTATGATGCGATTAGGCAAGAATTAGGGGGCATAAGTTGGGAACAGAAACTGTCAGAGAAAGGAACTAATGAAAAGTGGAATTTTTTCAAGGAACAAATACTGGATGTCTTGATAGGTATGTTCCTGTCAGGCAGGGAGGAAATGGCCGAGTGAGGGAACCATGGTTCACGAAAGAGGTGGAATGTCTTGTGAAAAGGAAGAGGGAAGCTTATGTAGGGATGAGGAAACAAGGTTCAGATGGCTTGATTGAGGGTTACAAGTTAGCAAGGAATGAGCTGAAAAAGGGGCTTAGGAGAGCTAGGAGGGGACATGAGAAGTCCTTGGCGGGTCGGATCAAGGAAAACCCCAAGGCTTTTTACTCTTATGTGAGGAATAAAAGAATGACCAGGGTGAGGTTAGGGCCGGTCAAGGACAGTAGTGGGAACTTGTGTATGGAGTCAGTAGAGATAGGCGAGGTGATGAATGAATACTTTTCTTCAGTGTTCACCAAGGAGAGGGGCCATGTTTTTGAGGAAGAACAAAGAACAAAGAACAAAGAACAATACAGCACAGGAACAGGCCCTTCGGCCCTCCAAGCCCGCGCCGCTCCCCGGTCCAGGATTGAATCCTGAATCCAGGATCCCCGCCCAATTTTCCAGCCTATCTACATACCAATATCCTATCCACCGAGCTGTCCCTCACAGCTACGATGCTTTGTTCATTACAACCTATTAACTTACCCCCACCCCCCCATTCCAGACCATGTGATCTCCAGGGAGAGGCGAAAACCCAGAGTGAAAAACCCCAGGGCCAATATGGGGAAAAAAAAAAATCTGGGAAATTCCTCTCCGACCCCCTGAGGCGATCGAAACGAGTCCAGGAGATCACAATGGCCCCGATCGGAAAATGCTTCCCAACCCTAGTCATTTCCACTTCCACGAACACCATATGAATCCCCTGCCCCCGAGACAGGTTCCCAACTATCCGCAGTCTCACTCTGTACTGGCTCCAGCAAGATGATCGTAGAATGAAGCCTTGAAACGAGAAACCAGGAACAATTAGCCCGCGCCGCTCCCTGGTCCAAACTAGATCACTCTTTTGTATCCCTCCATTCCCACTCCGTTCATATAGCTGTCTAGATAAGTCTTAAACGTTCCCAGTGTGTCCGCCTCCACCACCTTGCCCGGCAACACATTCCAGGCCCCCACGACCCTCTGTGTGAAATATGTCCTTCTGATATCTGTGTTAAACCTCCCCCCCTTCACCTTGAACCTATGACCCCTCGTGAACGTCACCACCGACCCGGGGAAAAGCTTCCCACCGTTCACCCTATCTATGCCTTTCATAATTTTATACACCTCTATTAAGTCTCCCCTCATCCTCCGTCTTTCCAAGGAGAACAACCCCAGTTTCCCCAATCTCTCCTCATAACCAAGCCCCTCCATACCAGGCAACATCCTGGTAAACCTCCTCTGTACTCTCTCCAAAGCCTCCACGTCCTTCTGGTAGTGTGGCGACCAGAACTGGACGCAGTATTCCAAATGCGGCCGAACCAACGTTCTATACATCTGCAACATCAGACCCCAACTTTTATACTCTATGCCCCGTCCTATAAAGGCAAGCATGCCATATGCCTTCTTCACCACCTTCTCCACCTGTGACGTCACCTTCAAAGATCTGTGGACTTGCACACCCAGGTCCCTCTGCGTCTCTACACCCTTTATGGTTCTTCCATTTATCGTGTAGCTCCTCCCTACATTATTCCCACCAAAATGCATCACTTCGCATTTATCAGGATTGAACTCCATCTGCCATTTCCTTGCCCAAATTTCCAGCCTATCTATATCCTTCTGTAGCCTCTGACAATGTTCCTCAATATCTGCAAGTCCTGCCAGTTTTGTGTCGTCCGCAAACTTACTGATCACCCCAGTTACTCCTTCTTCCAGATCATTTATATAAATCACAAACAGCAGAGGTCCCAATACAGAGCCCTGCGGTACACCACTAGTCACAGGAAGAGAAGGTGTTACAGGCTAATAGGCTGGAGGAAATAGATGTTCGGAGGGAGGATGTCTTGGCAGTTTTGAATAAACTGAAGGTCGATAAGTCCCCTGGGCCTGATGAAATGTATCCTAGGATTCTTTGGGAGGCAAGGGATGAGATTGCAGAGCCTTTGGCGTTGATCTTTGGGTCCTCGCTGTCCACGGGGATGGTGCCAGAGGACTGGAGAATGGCGAATGTTGTTCCTCTGTTTAAGAAAGGGAATAGAAATGACCCTGGTAATTATAGACCGGTTAGTCTTACTTCGGTGGTTGGTAAATTGATGGAAAGGGTCCTTAGGGATGGGATTTACGACCATTTAGAAAGATGCGGATTAATCCGAGATAGTCAGCACGGATTCGTGAAGGGCAAGTCGTGCCTCACAAATTTGATAGAATTTTTTGAGGAGGTAACTAAGTGTGTTGATGAAGGTAGGGCAGTTGATGTCACATACATGGATTTTAGTAAGGCGTTTGATAAGGTCCCCCATGGTCGGCTTATGATGAAAGTGAGGAGGTGTGGGATAGAGGGAAAGTTGGCCGATTGGATAGGTAACTGGCTGTCTGACCGAAGACAGAGGGTGGTGGTCGATGGAAAATTTTCGGATTGGAGGCAGGTTGCTAGCGGTGTGCCGCAGGGATCAGTGCTTGGTCCTCTGCTCTTTGTGATTTTTATTAATGACTTAGAGGAGGGGGCTGAAGGGTGGATCAGTAAATTTGCTGATGACACCAAGATTGGTGGAGTAGTGGATGAGGTGGAGGGCTGTTGTAGGCTGCAAAGAGACATAGATAGGATGCAAAGCTGGGCTGAAAAATGGCAAATGGAGTTTAACCCTGATAAATGTGAGGTGATTCATTTTGGTAGGACAAATTTAAATGTGGATTACAGGGTCAAAGGTAGGGTTCTGAAGACTGTGGAGGAACAGAGAGATCTTGGGGTCCATATCCACAGATCTCTAAAGGTTGCCAGTCAAGTGGATAGAGCTGTGAAGAAGGCCTATAGTGTGTTAGCTTTTATTAACAGGGGGTTGGAGTTTAAGAGCCGTGGGGTTATGCTGCAACTGTACAGGACCTTGGTGAGACCACATTTGGAATATTGTGTGCAGTTCTGGTCACCTCACTATAGGAAGGATGTGGAAGCGCTGGAAGGAGTGCAGAGGAGATTTACCAGGATGCTGCCTGGTTTGGAGGGTAGGTCATATGAGGAAAGGTTGAGGGAGCTAGGGCTGTTCTCTCTGGAGCGGAGGAGGCTGAGGGGAGACTTAATAGAGGTGTATAAAATGATGAAGGGGATAGATAGAGTGAACGTTCAAAGACTATTTCCTCGGGTGGATGGAGCTATTACAAGGGGGCATAACTATAGGGTTCGTGGTGGGAGATACAGGACGGATATCAGAGGTAGGTTCTTTACGCAGAGAGTGGTTGGGGTGTGGAATGGACTGCCTGCAGTGATAGTGGAGTCAGACACTTTAGAAACATTTAAGCGGTTATTGGATAGGCACATGGAGCACACCAGGATGATAGGGAGTGGGATAGCTTGATCTTGGTTTCAGATAAAGCTCGGCACAACATCGTGGGCCAAAGGGCCTGTTCTGTGCTGTACTGTTCTATGTTCTATGTTCTATTTCAAATTCTGATGGCAGCAGGGAAGAAGCTGTTCTTGAGTCAGTTGGTATGTGATCTCAGGCTTTTATATCTTTGTCCCGGTGGAAGAAGGTGGAAGAGAGAATGTCCAGGGTGCGTGGGGTCCTTGATTATGAAGTATAAGGAAAAGAAAGATTGCATTTTTCTAACAGTATTCATGAGCTCAGGATGTCTCAGAGTTTTAATTATTTTTGAAGTGTAGTCGCTGTTATATGTGGGAAGCACAGCAGCCAATTTTGGCACAGCAATGACCCTCAAAGAGCAATGAAGCAAAAAGCCCTAGCAGTCTGTTTTAGGTGTTGATTGAGGGGTAGATACCGCTGAGAGAACTAGGGGGTGAATGTCCCTCTCCAAATAGTGCCATGGGGTTATTTATGTCCACACAGCGGGGAGGGGTGGGGGTGCAGACTGGGCTCGTAGGGTTTTAGGATCAAACTGGCTGTTGAGTGTGTAAGGTTTTTGTCGGCTTTTATGTTTCATAGAATCTACAGTGCAGAAGGAGGCCATTTGGCCCTTCGAGCCTGCACATACAACAATCCCACCCAGGCCCTGTTCTATCCCCATAATCCCACATATTTACCCTCCTAATCCCCTCACATTAAGGGGCAATTTATCATGGCCAATCAACCGAACATAGTTGGACTGTGGGAGGAAACCAGAGCACCCGGAGAAAACCCACGCAGACACGGGGAGAATGTGCAAACTCCATAAAGTCACCCAAGGCCAGAATTGAACCCGGATCCCTGGTGCTGTGAGGCAACAGTGCTAACCACTGTGCCACTATGCTGTCCATGTTCAACACATCTCTGGCTATACGGGATCATTCCTGTGTCTCAGTTAGAAAATGCAAGGCTCAAACTTCCCTTTGGACATTCCCGACAAGGGAAAACTGGAACTCTGATCCCGAGTCATGCATTAACATTCAGGGGAATACTTGCTTCCAGTGGGTGGTGGGATGGAGAAGCCAGTAAAATCTTCCCACTCCATTGGGCTAACCATTCTATCAACTGGATATGGCCATGAAAGGAGCATTCATATTCCAGGCTGCCAATCTGTTAATCAGGCTCGGCCTGCTTCACACTGTTCCCTAGGGAAGAATGCAAAGGCATGAAAGCAACCACTATCTTTTCTGCACATTCCATAAACTCTCAGAAGCAAACATATGTTGTAATGCTTTACGTGGTAATCATTGAAAAAAAAATCTCCCAGGTCGTGCTGAGAATGGCTAAATCTCCAAAGTTTGGATCAGCAGAGGTGCTTCCTCCATGGGTGGTGTTGAAAAAACCACATTAAGCCGAAGAAACAGGATCAGGATCAATAGGTGGATGCAGTGCCGACACTGAATACCATCCAATATTCATGAGCCATCAGAAGGGAAAGGCTTCCGGGCGATGTTTCACCTGCATTGACTCATCTGGCAGAAGAAAATAAATGGCCTTGTTGTTGCACTTAAAGTTGGATCAATACATCTGTTGCACATTTATAAGGGGCAAGGGAGGCCTCCCTGAACTCTTCCCTCCAATATCTCGGTGCAGCACACATCAAAAATACAGCATATCTGATTCCACAGCGACTGGTCTCAACATCAGAAGCAACATGCATTGATATGGGATGTTACAACACAGCAGGTCATTTGGCCCATCACATCTGTGCACCCAGGGCTCAAGAGAGGGAGTTGTAGAGGATACCAAATACTCGGGCCTGAGGCTGGGAAGGGGTGGGGGAGGGATGTGTGGGGAGGCGGGGGTGGGGGGGGGGGGGGGACAGTTTCATTGCTCTAAATGGAGCTTCTCGATGTCCCCCAGTCTGAGCAGTCAGAGGCGGAGCTTCAGGTCAGAAGGGGCAACTTAAAATCAGAACCTTCAGGCTGAGTTCCATCTTTCATCAACCTGATCTTATCAGGTCAGTTTCACTGATTCCCTTTGCTGCTGCATCTGATCTTGAGGCAGCTTTGTGGTCCCATTTGTCTTTTCAAAGAGTCCGCCACAATACCACAAAGCTGCCTGAAGGTCAACAGCAGCAGCACAGCAACTGAGAGCGCTCATACTTGAAAAATGGTAAGTAAAATCTCTATTTTAAAGCTAATTGGATACCGGGATAGAGAGATAGTTAAGGCATTGGAGAATTGGGGGATAGTTTGATTTCATTTGTTTTGATTTGATTTATTATTGTCACATGTATTGGGATACAGTGAAAAATATTGTTTCTTGTGCGTTATGCAGACAAGGCATACCATTCGTAGAGTACATAGAGGAGCAGGGAAGGAGAAAGTTCAGAATGTCATGTCACAGTCATAGCAGGCGTGCAGAGAAAGATCAGCTTAATATAAGGTAGGTCCATTTAAAAGTTTGACGGCAGCAGAGAAGAAGCTGTTTTTGGGTGGGATTTTATGGCCTTGCTCGTCTTGAAACTGTAAAATCCTGCCGGACATCATCGGACCTTCCCTTTGTCTGCCCCTTGAGGGTATATTGTGGGTTGGCGTCAGAGAAGTAAGAATGGTAACATTGTATTAGCTACAGAGTTGAATTGTTTTGTAAATGCATTGATTTATTTGTAGCCACTTTCCTAACATTAGTTGATTGCTCCCTGATTGATTCCCCTTCGAGATTATATTTTATTATTAGTGTCACAAGTAGGTTTACATTAACACTGCGATGAATAACACTGCAATGCCCCATTCACCAGATTCACTACTGGGCTGCCAATTTCATCCTTGCTGCAATCACTCTATTTACAACATGTGAATATAATGAAAAAAAAACATTCAACCTACATTGATATAGCGCCTTTCACAAATGCCCAAATCACGTTACAGCCAATTAAATACTTCTGATCTGTCGTCACTGGTGTAATGCCAGCAATCTCATCAAATAGCAGAGCAGGCTCGAGGGGCCGAATGGCTTATTCCTTTAAAGTTTAAAGTTTTAAACGTTTATTCATTAGTGTCACAAGTAGGCTTACATTAATACTGCAGTGAAGTTACTGTGAAAATCCCCAAGTCGCTGCACTCCGGCACCTGTTTGGGAGAATTTCCAATGTCCAATGTGCCGAACCGGCACACCTTTCGGATTGTGGGAGGAAACCGGACCATCCGGAGGAAACTCACGCAGACATGGGGAGAATATATAGATTCCCGCAGACAGTGAGTGGCCTAAGCCAGGAACTGAACCCAGGTCCCTGGCAATGTGAGGCAGCATCCTGCTCATAATATGTATATTTGGATGTATTTCTGGGTGGATGATATGAGCTGGGCTAGATGGTCTTTGTCACCCATAATTATCTTGCAAACCGAAGGTGAAATTATGTCTGGAGTTAGTAGGATGCTACCGGGACTTGATGGTTTGAGTTATAAGGAGAGGCTGGATAGACTGGGACTTTTTCCTCTGGAGCATAGGAGGCTGAGGGGTGATTTTATAGAGGTCTATAAAATAATGTTCACCCCAGTCCAATGCCGGCATCTCCACATCACAAATAATGAGGGGCACAGATCAGCTAGATAGTCAATATCTTTTCCCAAAGGTAAGGGAGTCTAAAACTAGAGGGCAGAGGTTTAAGGTGAGAGGAGAAAGATACAAAAGTGTTCAGTGGGGCAATTTTTTCACACAGAGGGTGGTGAGTGTCTGGAACAAGCTGCCCGAGGTAATACAATTTTGTCTTTTAAAAAGCATTGAGACAGTTACATGGGTAAGATGGGTATAAGAGAGATATGGGCCAAATGCGGGCAATTGAGACTAGCTTAGGGGTTTTTAAAAAAGGGCGGCATGGACAAGTTGGGCCGAAGGGCTTGTTTCCATGCTGTAAACCTCTAAGACTTTATGACTCTGAGTCCTGTTTAATTTTTTGCAAATGGAAGTTTAGTGTGAGCAGGTTTTGTGGGGTGAAGTTGTGAGTACATGAATGAGTAATGGACTCACAGTAACCTGTTCCTTCCAGCACATGCTTCTCAAAAGTCATTTCCATTGACGTAAATCTTGTCCTTTTGTCAACTTACCTATTATCCCACTCTATCATGGTGCTTTTATGAGATTCTTGAGGTATTGAAATTTCATGATAAAGTTGTGTTGCATAGTAGACATTGGAAATATATTGCAGTGAGAAGCAGCAATCAGCAGTGTTTTCAGGTCGATACAATAGTGAACCACTCAATCTTTGTCCTCTGATCTTTGAAAGGTTTTCTCGCACAGTGTAGGCTATTCCTACCATCTGGGTTTGGAGGATGTTAGTGAACCAGATGGGTTTTTGCAACAATCAATGATAATTTGATGGTTAACATTCATAGAATCTCGAGGCATCAAGCCTACACCAACAACAACCCCACCCTATCTGCATAACCCCACACATTTACCGTGCTAATCCTCCAAAACTAGGGTCAACTTAGCATGGCCAATCAACCTAACTCACATACCTTTGGACTGTGGGAGGAAAACAGAGCACCCGGAGGAAACTCATGCAGACACGGGGAGAACATGCAAACTCCACACAGACTATGAGCCAAGCCGGGAATCAAACCCGGGTCTCTGGCAGCAGTGCTAACCATTGCACCACCGTGCCATCCCAGTGTTATCGGCATTATTGGCATTAGGTTTATATTTCAGATTAATTAACTGAGTTTAAGTTCCGTCAGCTGCTGGAGTGGAATTTGAAACCGTGTCCCTAGTGCAGTACCTTAGGCATATACATTACTAATCCAGTGCCTTTGCTGCTACACCATCGACTTCCAGGAAACTAAAGAGGCTGTGACACAGAAAAAGACCATTCATTCTCAGTCCATGTGGAAATAAAAATTAAAAAGCGCAGGAAATGCTCAGCAGATTTGGGCAATATCTGTGGAGAGAGAAACCGAGTGAACAAGAAGTTGTCCCAACTGCTTGGAGTTGGGATTGTGGGGGTTGGACCAGGAAAATGATACGAAAATTGGTGGGCTGCACGTGTGGAAGGCAGCCTGCCCGGCAACAATGGGACAGAGGTGAGTGGGAGTCTTGCTGTGAATCATCTGACAAGAGCACAGTGGGAGGTCAGAGCATCGTGAGATGCAATTGCAGAGTTTGCTTTAAGGGAGCACATCAGTGACATCCAGGGCAGCTGTGGGGCAAATCAGTTGGAAGCAATTCCCCTGCAGACAGATCCACTGGGCTGCCAGTTCCAGCTTCAGCATGGTGCTTTCACCCCCTTTTCATTCCCCTGAGCTGCGCACGCAATTCCAAGTGGCACTCTAGCTGCCCTTCATTTTGAGCACTCTGAGGTTTTTAAATATATTCCTGGGATATTATGATCACCTGGAAGGTTAGCATTTATTGCCCATCTCGAATTGCCTTTGAGAAGGTAATGATTACCCACCTTCCGTAGTCTGTGTGGTGTAGTGTAGGATCACCCTCAGTGCTGTTAGGGAGGAAGCTCTAGAACTTTTACCCAGCGACAGTGAAAGAACAGCAATATAGTCCCAAGTCAGGATGGTGTGTGACTTGGAGGGGAACTTGCAGTTGGTTTTCCCATGTATCTACCGCTCTTATTCTTCCAAGGGATAAGGTCATGGCTTCAGATCCAGAAGCCTTGTGTAGTCCATCTTGTAGATGGTACACACTGTTGCCACTGTTTTCGGGATGGTAGTGAATGAGATACAGACCAAGACAGTGCTTTGTCCTGGATGGGCTTGAGTGTCTTGAGTGTCACTGGAGCTGCATTCATCCAAGCAAGTGGAAAATATTCACACTCCTGACTTGTGCCTCATAAATGATGGATGGACTTTTGGGAGTCAGGAAGTGTGTCACTCCCCACAGGATTCCCAACCACTGACTTGTTCATGTAGCCACAATATATATGTATATATTCCAGTTCAGCTCCTGGTCAATGATGACTCCCAGGATGTTGATAGTGATGGTAATGGCAACTTTGGTGAAAATTGAGGGGCGATGATTAGATTGTGAGATAGATTGGCTCACCCACATCCATGTCCGAGATCTTGATGATGGAAGGTTGGGAGTTCTGGGCAGCTCAAATTAATCTTGTGCCCCACGGAGGCACAAGAAAAAATAATGGCAACCTTGTCAATGATGCACGTATCTCAAAATTGAGTAAAAGAAGGAAAGTGAATAGATGGTGTAGATTTGACAATTTCAGGCAGAGAGGGTAATAAATCTCGACTCGTTAGAGTGACAATGTCAGCAAATTCAAGATGATGATTTTTTTAGAGTGAAAATGTAATGCTGTTTGTGAAAAGTTGCTGATGGAGACAGCTGTGGTGTTTACCTACATAAGCCACTTCAAAAGAAAAACAACATTATACATCATGCTTTGAGATGTTTTGATGTGATAAGAAACCATCTAAATGCAAATTTTATTTTTTTCTCTTCATAACAACATATGAACACGAGAAATAAGGACTGGAGTAGGCCATTTGGAGCCTGTTCCACCACCACCAGTCACTTGTTGATCTTGTCCCTCAATTCCACTTTTCTAAGCTATCACCGTGGGAGGGATTTTCCAGCCGCACTCACCCTGAAACAAGAAAATCCCGCCTGAGGTCAACGGACCTTTCCATGGCATGTGGAACAGGAAAACTCGCCCCCAACCCTCTCATTTACTTTGATTCTCAAAAGTCTTTGAACCTCAGTATTCTCAACAGCTCAGGGTTGTCTGAGGTAGAAACAACTTCTGACACCAGATAACCTGCCGTGGGGCCGAAGTGTGGAGGGGAGGAGTGATGGGGGAGGGGGGGGTGGGGGGGCGGAGGGGTTGGGGGGGAGGGAATGCCAGTCAATGTGTACGATTTAGGTTGGGTTAGGAACAGAAGCTGTTATAGCTCTCACTTTCTTCCTTTTCCAAGTAACCTGTTCATAACTTTTCACAAACCTTTGAGTCCAGGTGTTGCAGTAGAGTGGTGTTCCATAAACTGAAGCAATGCGTTCATGTTAGTCCAACTCCATCAACAGAACCATGTGTTTCTGAGACCTCCAGCTAAATGGTGCAGCACAGAAAGAGAAAAGTTAATTTATTAGTCAAAAGTAAGGCTTACATTAATACTGCAATGTGAAATTTCCCTAGTCGCCACACTCCGATGTCTGTTCGGGTCAATGCACCTAACCAGCACGTCGTTCAGACTGTGGGAGGAAACTGAAGGACCCGGAGGAAACCCACTTAGACACGGGAGAACGTGCAGACTCCGCAAAGACAGTGACCCACACCAGGAATCGAACTTGGGTCCCTGGCACTGTGAGGCTGCAGTGCTAACCGCTGTGCTACCATGCTGCTATCATATGGTAGCCCTTTGAAAGGGTTATCGAACATATAGTCTCGGTTGCGCAATTGGTTAGCGCAGTTAACTGAAAGGACGGTTGTTTGACCTCACCTCGAGACAAAGTGATTAAATGGGCAGCATGGTGGCACAGTGATTAACACTGCTGCCCCACAGCGCCAGGGACTCAAGTTCGATTCCAGCCTTGGGTGTGAGTGGTCTGTGTGGAGTTTGCACATTCTCCCTGTGTCTGCATGGGTTTCCTCCGGTGTCCTCCCACTGTCCAAAGATGTGTGGGTAGGCAGATTGGCTGTGCTATATTGCTCCTTAGTGTTCCAAGGTGTGTAGGTTAGGTGCATTGGCCATGGTAAATTGCCCTTTAGTGTCCCAGGATGTAGAGATTAGTTGATTAGTGGGGTAAATACGTGTGGTCATCGGGATAGGGCAGAGGGTAGGCCTTGATAGAATGCTCTGTCGAAGAGTCGGTGTGGACCAGATGAGTCGAATGGCCTCCTTCTGCACTGTAGGGGTTCTATGATTCTATGAGTTAATCCCATGCTTGTCTCCACGCCCCCGTCCCCCCCATTCTTTCCCCGAACCTTGCATAGGTATCCCTTTCATGAATATAATATTTATCCAATTTCCGTCTGAAAGTTACTATTGAATCTGCTCCCACCATCCTTACAGGCAGCGCATTCCAGATTAAAACAACAGGTTACATTAAAAACCTCTCGCTCCCACTTTTGCCCCCCCCCCCCAACCCCTCCAAAACTGACTCGGGTTATGTTCCTTCTCAGCCTTTGAAGACTTTAATCTAATGTGGCTGCAGGGAACATCAGAATTAGGAAATGTGTGACTCACAATAGCGAACTGAACTCCGCAGCCAGATATAAAAAAAACCCACAGTAAAAGCTTTACAGTGATTCACTTTCAGGGTCAGTGAACTTTCCCGTCTGAATCTGTGTGATCTTAGACGTGGAGGATTTGAGATGCCTCTTAACTCTGCGGGGAATTCTGAAGCTCAGCTTGCCTTAGGTGACAGCAAATCAGAGCCTTTCTCTCCCTGGCTGCTGGGATGGTGGAACTGACAGTGTCAACATGAGTTTACGTGCTGCCACTCACATGTGTAAACTTAATTTAACTCAGCAACATATTCAGATTTCTTAAAATTAAATTTACTTGCCAAAGGTCAAGACCATTTGACAAGCGGTCGATTAGCAGCGAGTGCAAAAGATGGACAGGAAGCAGCATTAATGGGCATGATCGCCACACTGCTCTCTGCTATTTAGTCATGCGATTTAGTGCTCTTATTTAAGGTCGTCCCTGGACAAATGTCCTAAATTAATTTTGTATGGGCAAGACGAAAGAATAATTATTGGGCTGAATTTAATGCCCTCCTTCACGGCAGGTGAGAGATCCTATGTATGCTTCGCCCTTAGTTTGCTTCATCTCTGCAAAGACTTCATTTTAAGATATTTCTGCCGATGCAATTATATTTAAATGTTAGACTGGAGGGGTTAACTAACACTGCTAATTTGACTACATTTTAAAACTCAGAAGGCTAAAGGTTAGCTCAAAATTGACTGCATTTCTGAAGAATACACGGGCAGGCAAACAAGTCTTTGATAACAGCAGTTGCTGTTTTAGCAGACAGAGACAGCATGTGAAAAACACTCCCGATAGCGAGATAAGAATTGAAATATAGTTTGGAACTCTGTGTTCAGTTTTCAGGTTTGTTTTCAAGGTCGTGTTCAAGTCTCAATCCGGGCACTGGCAGTAAAAGCCAGTTCTGAGTTAGTTTTGCTTTTTCTCTCTGCTTCTGTCATGATTTAATTTTCTTCATGTTCTGTTCAATAAAAGAAAACCATTTTAAAAATCGCACTAAGTGCTGTCCCCTTGTTTATTCAAAGGAATGAATGGACCCGACAGCTGGTTTGGTGGGGAGGGAGCTATTTAATTGGGCAAGAGGCTGGAGGATTGGGACTCTGCCATCTTCCTTCCTCCACCCCAATTAAGACCATGACATTATCAGTTGTGACTTTTAAGGATTTTTAAAAAATTCATTCGTGGGACATGGGCGTTGCTGGCTGACCAGCATTTATTGCCCATTCCTAGTTGCCTTTGGAGGGCAGTTGAGAGTCAACCACATTGCTGTGGCTCTGGAGTCACATGTAGGCCAGACCAGGTAAGGACGGCAGATTTCCTTCCCTCAAGGACATTAGTGAACCAGATGGGTTTTTCCAACAATCAACAATGGTTTCATGGTCATCGGTAGTTTCTTAATTCCAGATATTTTTTATTGAATGCATTCAATGGATTTGAATCCATGTCGCCAGAACATTAGCTAAGTTTCTGGATTAATAGTCCAGTAATAATACCACTAGGCCATCGCCTCACCACATGTGCAATTAATGCCCACTTAAAGGTGTCATCCCGCCACCACTGGGAACCAAATGGTGGGCGGGGGATTTGCTATGCTCGGAGTATGAGAAACAAACCCAGGCGGGGTTACGAGTGGAGCCCTGGGGAGGACGGGGAGGCGGGAATGGAGATTAATTTGTTAAAGGGCACATTGTGCTTGAACAGGTGAGCTGGTATCAAGAAGGGTGACACCAGTTCATGGAACCTCCCTCCTCTCTGCAACCCTCAACCCGTGATGCACCTCCTACCATCACTCACCTGCGCTCTGGGATCCAGCACAATCCTATACCTCTCCAGTCATTCTGGCAACAGCCACCGCCTCCCCAGTGGTGCTGTCTTTCAATAGAGCTGTTGGCCTCTGATTGGCCAGATGCTCTGACCGGGCAGATCCTTTACGCTGGGGTCAGCTGACTGCTGCCCAGTTAAGTGCCTGAGTGCATGGAACTGAATTTGGTGGTCCGTCCCTGAAAGAGGCAGCACAGGGCTCCTGTCGATTCTCTATCTGGTGAGTAAGGCCGTCATTGTCTCCAGTAAATGCCTCCCATTATTTCCTGATTTCTGACATGGGAGGGTGCAATCACACTGCGCAGTTTTATACTGACCACACCACATTCACATACAATTTTAGCAGAGTGATTGTCTTAAGTTATTGAAAATGTATTCACACCTTGATGATAAGAGTGACCAAAGAGTGGAAAGAAATCTTCCATGATTTCAAGACATTCCAAAACATTTTACAGCCAATGTTATAATGTACATTCACTGTGGTAATGTGGAAAATAAACTGTCGCCAGTTTTCCCCAAACAGCAGTATGATAATGGCCAGAAAATCTGAATTCAGTGACGTTGGTTGAAGAGTAAATATTGAATAATATACCAGGAAGAGGTCCCCATCTCTACTTGAAAATAGTGTGATGCAATTCTGGACAATTGGGGTTTCAGTTGAACATTTATGAGGGGGTTTTGAGGTAGAATCCCTACACTGCAGAAGGAGGCCATTCGGCCCATCGGGTCTGCACCGACGACAATCCCACCCAAGCCCTATTCCCATAGCCCCACATATTTGCCCTGCTAACCCCCTGACACTAATGGACAATTTAGCATGGCCAATCCACCTAACTTCTACATCTTTGGACTGTGGGAGGAAACCCACACAGACACGGGGAGAACATGCAAACTCCACACAAACAGTGACCCAAGCTGGGAATTGAACACAGGTCCATGGTGCTGTAAGACAGCAGTGTTTGCCCACTTGCCACCGTGCACAGTGCAGTAGATAGCGTCCCGTCCTCTGACCAGAAGCTCCGGGTTCAAGTCCCACCCCAAGACTTGATGGTCGAAGAAGGTACGTTCATAATGCGGTCTGACAGGTTGAGTGTCAAATTGCAAATCCTTCCAAACATGCCAAAGGCTGGCAGTAAGAGTGTGAGAGACTCATGGTCAGCCACGCTTGATGTAGAGTGATACCCCTCAAACTATAAGCTGCGAGAGACAGACTAGCAAACCTTCTCTAGGAATTACTAGCTATGGAAACAGACAAAAGTCTGCCTCGTGCACCAAAAGGTGCAGGAAGAGAATTGGAATTGGAAAGTTAACATCTTATCCAAAATAAGGGTGACTAGAGATTGGCCACAAGTTTGGCCTTTCCAGGATTGCCCACATCTGAGAAGACATGTTTTAAAACAGGAATTAAACTGGGGAGCTTCCTGCCCTATTTCAATCAGTATAATGCCACACACTGCACTTATCCATTCAGGATGGGTAACCATAATGAGAGACTTGACCTGCCGCTCAATTTTGGCTGACTTTAGGATCAGATCCAGTCAAAGCTCCTTCTCCCCAAGTGGCCAACCAGCTTGCTGATGCTTATTGCCAAGGTTCAGAGATAACAGTCTCTGTAAATTAAAACTTCTGCCATTTCTTTTCAGGTGACCCATTACAATCTCGTTTTGCCACCTCACACCAATCTAGCCTCCATCCTCGCCTGCAAGAGGAGGAGGCTTTTGGAACCTCACCCAAGAGGCCATTATTTACCTGAGCCTTGACAGGACAAGATATTTATTAATCATGTTCGCTGTAGTTCAGTTGATAGCATTTTCCATTCCGATTTGGAACAGTGTGGGTTCATAGTCCCATTCTAGAGGCTTCAACACACAAATCTAAACTGATGCTCTCGTGCAGGGCGGAAGGAGTTCTACATTGTCAGAGATGACGTTTTTCAGATGAAACACAAAACTCCAGCCCTGCCTGCCATCTCAGGTGAATGTAAAAAGAAAAACTATGGCAATATCTTGAAGAGGGTTGGTAGGAAGTGGGAGATGGTGGGGGCATCCCTCGTGGCCAGGCCAATATATATCCCTCAATCAACATCACTAAAAACAGATTATCTGGTCCATATCACAACAATGTTTACAGGAGCTTAGCGTGGGCAAGTTATTACGTTTCCTACATTTCAACAGTGAGTACACATCAAAATGTGGAGAGGATGTATCCACTAGTCGGAAAAACTAGAACCAGAGGGCACAATCTCAGGTTAAAGGGACGATCCTTTAAAACAGAGATGAGGAGGAATTTCTTCAGCCAGAGAGTGGTGAATCTGTGAAACTCTGCCACAGAAGGCTGTGGAGGCCAGGTCATTGAGTGTCTTTAAGACAGAGATAGATAGGTTCTTGATTGATAAGGGGGTCTGGGGTTATGGGGAAAAGGCAGGAGAATGAGGATGAGAAAAATATCAGCCATGATTGAATGGTGGAGCAGACTCGATGGGCCGAGTGGCCTAATTCTGCTCCTATGTCTTATGGTCTTATGGTCTAAAAGTGTTCAGTGGCTATGAAGTGATTTGGGATGATTGAGGTTGTTAAAGGCACGATAAAAATTCAAGTCTTTCATTTCCTTTTCGCGGTGGGGGTGAGCGTCACAAATGAGGGCTGGATTTTAGTGGAGCCTCAAGGAATGGGCGTGATGGTGAGGCAGGGGGTTGGGAGAAGCAGGCAGGAATTCTTACAAAATGTTGTAATAAACTCCCCGATTAAGTTGTGGGCATAAAGGGCACAATGAGTGAATCCCACCAGTCCATCAGCGGTGAGAAGGTAATTGGGATCTTACAAGCCACTTAAAGCCAATTATCCCTTGGCCCAATGGAATATAGTGATAACATGGTCATTAAATGGGAGCTGCATGGCTTCCCTGTGTCTCTCACAGATTCCTCAGTGGCCCACCAGACCCTCATTGTCTAACGCCCAGTGTCCAATCGAGGGACCTGGCATCAGGAAGTTTGGGGGAGGGGAAGGGGGCTGTAGGATACAAAAACCACCTCCTTGCTCTTGCTGCCAACAATGGAGGCCTGGAAGCCTCTGATTGGCCAGTAGCTCTCAATGGGGTGGCGTTTCTGCTCTGAGGGCCCTAAATCTCTGGAAGGCCTGACACTGGCCCAGTTCAATGCATGACAGGCACATAATTTGGGTTGGGATTCCCCTACAGGAGCGATGCGGGTTTCCCATTGATTCTCCACTGTGGACGGGACCTGGGTCAGGAACATTGGGTGGAATTCTACGACTTCGCTCATCCCGGAACCGTAAAATTCCACCCGAGGACAACAGAGCTTTCCATTGTCCACCCATTGCCTGCTCCAATTCCCGTGACGAGCAGGCCTGTAAAATTCCGGCCATTAAATCCATCCTTTCCAGGGAGATGCATTCCTCACCCCATCCCTACACGGGACTCACTTTCAACCAGACTGATACCATTGCGACCCAGAGAGCTCAGTGCAGAACTTTTCTCTACAAGATGAACACATTTTTTCACAAATATAATTCTTGTTGGCTTTGGAATCCCATGTGTGCTCTTATCTCTCACTGTACTACTTGATAATGTTTAATATTGTTCCTACAGAATGCTTAATTAAAAATTTAAAACAAATATAGAAAGCAATTATAGGCAAGATTGATTAAAAGGATAAAATATTTACACAGTAAAATATCAGTTTGCACTGGGTGAATCAATAAAATTAACAGTGCTCCAAATGGAGGGCTTGCTAGTGTGCATCAATTATTCTGTTCCACCTAATCCTCACTGAGATTTAAAAGGGAATTTCTCTTGTTTAAGTTGCTGCCTGATTCTGAGAGTTATAAACTCAGACTGATGCACCTTCATAATCCTCTTTTCATTCCTGTTTCAATGTCATGTTGACCTGGATTTTAACTGCCAGCGCAGAGATCTTGGACATTCGTGAGGCTGGAGAGGGTGATAGGGATGTGGAGGACGGATGTCCATGGAGGGGGGTGACTTGAAAATATGAATGAGAATTTTACGATTGAGGCATTGCAAGATGGGGAGCTTTAGGGTGGCACAGTGACACAGTGGCTCGCACTGCTGCCTCACAGCACCAGGGACCCGGGTTTGATTCCCGGCTCCCCGTGTCTGCATGTGTTTCCTCCGGGTGCTCCGATTTCCTCCCACAGTCCGAAAGATGTGCTGGTTAGGTGCTAAATTCTCCCTCAGTGTACCCGAACAGGCATCGCAGTGTGGCGACCAGGGGATTTTCACAGTAACTTCATTGCAGTGTTAATGTCAGCCTACTTGTGACACTAACGAATACATTTTTAAACTTGATCAATGTTGATCACTGAATACACAGAGACTGAGGAGACAGAGATGAGGAGAAATTTCTTCACCCAGAGAGTGGTCAGCCTGTGGAATTCATTACCACTGAAAGTAGTTGAGGCCAAAACATTGAATGCTTTCAAGAAGCGGTTGGATATAGCACTTAGGGCAAATAGAATCAAAGGAGGGAGGAAGGCGGGATCAGGCTATTGAGTTGGATGATCAGCCATGATCATAATGAATGGTGGAGCAGGCTCGAAGGGCCAAATGGCTTCCTCCTGCTCCTATTTTGCATGTTTCTATATACAGAGGTGAAGTGTGAATGGAACTTGCTGTGAGTTAGGAAACAGCAGCAGAATTTTAAACAAGCTTAAATCTCCAGATAGCAGGAAGACAAACTGAAGAGCATTGGAATAACTCTGGAGGTAACAGATGAAGGTTTCTGCAGTATATGATCGAAGGCAGGGAGGATAGCCTCGCAATGTTACCACATGGCTGATCTTCACGATCGTGCAGACATGCGGTGGGAATCTCAGCTCAGTGTTAAACAGGATGCCAAGGCTGCAAATAGTCTAGTTCTGCCTCAGAATGTTGCCTGGGAGAGGGATGATGTGGAGATGCCGGTGTTGGACTGGGGTGGGCACAATAAGAAGTCTCACAACACCAGGTTAAAGTCCAACAGGTTTATTTGGAATCATGAGCTTTCGGAGCTCTGCTCCTTCATCAGGTCAACACCTGATGAAGGAGCAGCAGTCCGAAAGCTCGTGATCCCAAATAAACCTGTGGACTTTAATCTGGTATACTGTGAGACTTCTTGCTGGGAGAGGGATAGCATCGATCGTGAGGGAACAGTGTTTGTGACTTGGGAATAGGGCCTGGGTGGGATTGTAGTTGGTGCAGGCTCAATGGGCCAAATGGCCTCCTTCTGCACTGTAGGAATTCTATGGATTTTATGTGATGGGGCCAAAGACAGTGGCTTCAGTCTGCCCAATATTAAATTGGAGGAAATCTCTGGTCATCAGAACCGGACATCAGGGAGAAGAAGGGCATTTAGAGAGGCAGCGGTGATGTACAGCTGTATTTGGTTAATGTAGCTTTGGAACTAATCATACTCACAACATGGATTCAGAGATTTAGTTAAAATGAACACTTGGCTTTTAAAACAAAATGGAAAATAGACATTCTGCTTTTGAAACAAAATGGAGTTGACAGGTCAGGTAAGCTATTTTTCTGTCAACACACATGGAAATACACAAGATCAGGATCTTAGAATGCAAATGATCTTTTGGGGTATTGCATTGAGGTGGCATGAAAGTACATCGAAGATTTTTTGTGAATTAATTTTTTAAAGTTTATTTATTTGTGTCACAAGTAGGCTTACATTAACACTGCAAAATCGTTATGTGAAAATCCCCTAGTCGCCACACTCCAGTGCCTGTTCGGGTACACTGAGGGAGAATTTAGCATGACCAATGCACCCTAACCAGCACATCTTTTGGACTGTGGGAGGAAACCGGGGCACCCGGAGGAAACCCACGCAGACATGAGGAGAATGTGCACACTCCGCACGGATAGTAACCCAGCCGGGAATTGAACCTGGGTCCCTGGTGCTGTGAGGCAGCAGTGCCACCGTACCACCCTAGTGGTTGCCATTATCCAAATCATTACAGAAACCTATTCTAAATAATTGGCCTGTTATCATGAACCTGTACCCCTCTGTTTTAGATTCCCCGACCAGCTGAAATCTCTCAGCGTCCACCCTATTAAACCCCTTCACAATCTGGTAAGTTTCAATGAGATCACCTCTCATTCTTCTAAACTCTAGATAATCCAACTCTAGACAGTCCAAAGATGTGCGGGTTAGGTTGATTGGCCAGGTTAAAAATTGCCCCTTAGAGTCCTGTGATGCGTAGGTTAGTGGGATTAGCGGGTAAATATGTGGGGGTAGGGCCTGGGTGGGATTGTGGTCGGTGCAGACTCGATGGGCCGAATGGCCTCCTTCTGCACTGTAGGGTTTCTATGATTCTATGATAATGCGAGTCCAATTTACTCAGCCTCTCAAACAGGACAACCTCCTTATCCCAGGAATGAGTTTCGTGAACCACTACTGTACTTCCTTCAATGCAGATATATTTTCTCCTTAAATAAGGAGACCATTGATGCTTACACCAAAGCCGTGTACCATTGTAGCAAGACTTCTTTATTCTGGTACCCACATCCCTTTGCAATCAAGTCCATCATGCTGTTGACCTTCTTAATTACTTGCCGTGCCGATATGCTAACTCTCTGTGTGCCTTGTATGAATATAACAGAGTCTCCCTGAATATCAACTTCTATAAGTTTCACACCTTTTGAAAAATATTCTGCCTTCCTATTCTTATGACCAAAGGAAATACCTTCACATCTTAGAGCGCTGCACTATTCACACACAGGCACAGAGCATTTTCATCAAAGCCCTTTTTATACGATAGTGCATTAGCTGAAAGCTAGATTAATGCAAGCTTGGAGCTGAAAGGCAAAAGCATCCCTTTGTGTATAACGCAAAAGCAAATAGCAAGATTGGAGAATTTTATCAGCATTCTGCATTTCCATAAAATCCTGCCTCCTTTACAGAATAACAAACTCTAAATTAATTGTCCCTTTCTCTTTGGGTTGGGTTCTATTGATAATTCTGAAGACGGTGATTGAGTTTCCAAATGATTTAACTGAGTGTTATTGAGATTGGTGAAAACTTAATCTGAAATGCAGTTCCTGATTCATCCACTTACGAATTAGATAATTATTTTGGTTGGAAGGCTTTCAATGGTTGGTTACACATACCTCACTCTCACTATCCATTTCCGAGTTACACGATTCTCATAATCAGGCACTCTCGCACACCACACCTCATTCACATCCTCCGTCATTAATTCAATCCTCATTATCAGGTTCTTAGGTATATTACTCCCTCTGTTACTTTCCTGCTCATTACTGGGGTCTCATACACAGCCCCAATCTCATTGTCAGTCACTGAGTTATAATGCAGCTTTTTTGCACACCCCATTATCAGGAGCTCTGCTGTATCACGGGGCAGTGATGTGTAATGGAGAGAATAGCTGATGATGTAATGTAATACATAAAAGGCACAACATCTAGATCTGTAGTGAGGCTCCAAATGGGACAGCTGCATCTCCAGCTGCTTCTGGGGTGGCCTGTGCCACTGTGGGAAAAGCCCTCACACAGGGCACCCCTGAGTACATAGTAAGCTTCTAAACTAAACCTGTCATAGGGCGGCACGGTGGCACAGTGGTTAGCACTGCTGCTTCACAGTGCCAGGGACCCGGGTTCAATTCCGGCCTTGGGTCACTGTCTGTGTGGAGTCTGCACATTCTCCCCGTGTCTGCGTGGGTTACCTCCGGGTGCTCCGGTTTCCTCCCACACTCCAAAGATGTGCAGGTTGGGTTGATTGGCCATGATAAATTGTCCCTTAGTGTCAGGGGGATTAGGAGGGTAAATATGTGGGATTACGGGGATAGGGCCTGGGTGGGATTGTTGTCGGCATAGGCTTGATGGGCTGAATGGCCTCCTTCTGCATTGTAGATTATTGAAAGGCAATAGCAGGGGAACTGACGGGAATAATAGTGCTGGAAACACAAATACTTTCATCCTGATAGTGAACAGCAGATTTGTGCTTCATGGAGTCACTGCCTCTGAGGGTGGACCCCAGCAATTGGAGGAATATGCATCTGGACCACGGTGAGAGCTTGCAAAACATGTGGAGCACTGGTATCCAAACCAGGGGAGTGAGAGTTTGAGCTTCATTCAGGGTAATGACGGATTTCGTGACCTCCTCTTGAGCTTCAGCTTTGAGGAGTTCTATGGGTTTTGCTTGTGATGCACTGGAAGTTCATCACCTGCTTCTATTCCCTTCAGAGGGTCTGGTTTAAGGGTCTCCTGGACCCCCGTGGAAACATGCATCCCCCCGACTCTCCAGCAGATGTGGAGGGCCATTTAAATCTCCAAATAGTTCAGCAGGGCCCTAATACCTCACCTGGCGGGGTCCATAAAATCCTGGCCAAGGTGAATCTCCTTCTGTCCACAGTCACTAATGACTCCAACACTAAACCCGGGAACCTGAGGCCCTCTCCCTCCACTGATTTTCCACTACTTTTGCTCAGATTAGCACCAGATAATCAGCAATGCCCTTCTGTTACAGAGTGCAATTTACCCTTAACAAGAATAGATTGCCTTGGGGGAAAACGTAATCAGTCCTAATGTCACTTGACAAGTAATCCAGAGGCCCCAAAGTAATGCTCGGAATTCACAGATTCAAAATCTATCCCGCAACTGGTGGAATTTAAATTTAATTAATAAAACCTGGAATACAAAACTGGTCTCAGCACACGGCGATAATGGCAACTATCACTGATTGGTGTAAAAATCCATCCGGTTCACCTTAGGGAAGGGACTCTTCCATCCACATACACGTGACTCCTGACCGAGAACAGTGTGCCCTCTGAAGCGGCTGGGCAAACCGCTCAGCTGAAGGGCAATTAAGGATGAACAACAAACGCTGGCCTTTCCAGCGTTGCCCCACTTCCCATCAAGACTATAAAAAACTGGTGGGAGAACCTGCCTCACACACTCTTAGTCCCCTTGTTGAGTGTGCAAGTCAGTCAGTAACATGGGTTGCACTGGACTATGGCATGAATATTTGGGGCGGCACAGTGATCAGTACAGCTGCTTCACAGTACAGGAGACCCTGATTCGATTCCCAGCTTGGATCACTGTCTGTGTGGAGTCTGCACGTTCTCCCTTTGTCTGCATGGGTTTCCTCCGGGTGCTCCGGTTTCCTCCCACATTCTGAAAGATGTGCTGGTTAGGTGCATTGACCTGGACAGGAGCTGGAATGTGGCGACTAGGGGAATTTCACAGTAACTTCATTGCAGCGTTAATGTAAGCCTTACTAGTGACTAATAAATAAACTTTAACTTTTTATGTTCCATCAGTGGGCCCATTTCAAAAGCATTCGATTAGTACTTTGAGGTTCACAGAATCCAGACAGTGCATAAGGAGGCCATTCGGCCCATCGAGTCTGCACTGACTCTCAGATGGAGCATCCCACCCAGGTCCAATCCCCATAACCCCACATATTTACCCCGCTAACCTCCCTAACCTACACATCTTGGGACACTAAGAGACAATTTAGCATGGTGTTGTGCCTGCCGCACAGTCTCTTCTAACCCTTATACGGTGGACAAAGAACCGCGAGTAGACTTCTTGTTAGTACAACCAATATTTATTTAAAACACACAATCAATAATCACCCACTCGACCAACAATAAGTTATCTTACAGAAAATACTAAAGTTCAAGTCCAATACAAAACCTTGACTTCCACTCCATCTGACGAAGGAGCAGCGCTCCGAAAGCTAATGGTATTTGCTACCAAATAAACCTGTTGGACTTTAACCTGGTGTTGTTAAAACTCTTACTGTGTTTACCCCAGCCCAAAGCCGGCATCTCCACATCACGTGTACCCAACAGCTATGCCTGTAGGTGCTGGAGGCACACAGGTCACATATCTCCCTCCCAAATAAGGGGTTAAGGCTCCCTTTTGTCTGGTAAACAAGTATGTTTGACCAGAAAGTGTCCATTGTCTTTAGGATGGCCTATTTCCTGTGTATTCAGTCTGAGTTGCAGCCTGTTTATCTCTGTCTTTTAGGCTGCAGCCTGTCATTTTAGTTCTTGCCCAATTGTCCCAGAGTGCTTTACACATCGCCATTTTACATGGCCCATTTGGCCACAGTCCCCCCTTTGATCCTGAACGTGAAGTGTGATGGATCACAAACTCAGGACCAGTGTCTGTCAGGAATTCCCCAGTCACTCAACAGTCAAGCAAGGCCCAGGTATTGGCATGAACAGTAATAATACATCCCTACAACATACTGACATTCCAGAAGCTACAGCCAACGACACTCTACAAATACAAACAACCACATATTCTAAACACCATTATTACAATAAGCTAATTACAAACCAACATTCAAACAACAAAGCATTACAATAAGTATTCGCGAGTCCAGGGTAGATTCCGATATTAAGATTTTCAACTGTCCATTATTGTCCATTAGTGCAAAGTGCAATCCTGCTAATGAATTAGAGGGGGCCGTGATTCGAGGGTGGACCCCACGTCTTATCATTGTGTCAAACCACAAATAGCCGGGATATGAAAAGTTCATCTTGCTTGGAGCGTCCTGCGTGCTTATCCTGATGATGAGTCCGATGAGGTAGATCCTAGGTTGCATCTTTGTCGTCGTCCGCCGTTGTCCTGAGGAGATCAATGTAATTTCTGCTGTTTTCGCACCTAATATTTGATGCGTGAACATGTATTTAAACTGTCCATGCCCTCCCCGCTGTCTTTTTTTCTGAACCTGCATTATATTCAGATAATCCACTGACAAAAGATTTGCCTCCCAAGTGGCAACTTTCTGTTCAAAGGACCATGCCAGCTGATGAAAGTACAACAAATGACATTTGATTTAAAAAAATTAGTACACAGTTTTCAAGAAATGAGTTTTAAAACAAAAGACCATCAGTTTGCTTTCAAAGAGTCTTGTAATAAGTTACAGGAAGAGGCTGCTGTGTCGGGAGATCTTTCATTACTTTTCGGTGGCAAGGAAAATGACTCAAAAGCAACTGGGTACATTGCTGGCAATATTCAACTTGCGGTCTCAATCCCGCAACAGACGTTCCATGCCAATTTTCCAAATGAAGACATTTAAATTCCTTAAAAGTCACATGGCTTTTATTTAAAGTAATATTCAATCCTCATAAAGAGTTAACCGAGTCAACAACTGGATAACAAGATTAATCATGGTGAAAATGGTTTTCTAGCATTTTAACATAAAGGCAAATCAAATTTCATCAGATTCTGCTTTCTGTGGTTTCAGGAGCCATTTTAGGAACAAGGTGGGAGGTTGATCCTGAATCTGGCAGAAATGCTTTTGTTGCTTTGATCAGTCATAGTCCCTGTATGAGCGGCCTCCGTAACCACCATAGTAGTATCCACCTTGGCCCTTGTGCCCACCCAAATAGCTATCCCGGTCTCCCGTATTGTACCGGCTTCCGCCGCTATAGCCGCCTTTCCTGTCACTATCCCAATAGCCACCTCCTGCTCCTCTCCTGCGGCCACTGTTACTGTAGCCGCCTCTATAGTCACCTCGACAATACCCGCGGCCGCCTCCAGACCTTTTTTTGGCATGGCCCAGCTGCATCTGGCGCCCATCGAGGGATTTCCCGTTCGTCGCCTGCAGCGTCCTCTGGGTTTTTGAAAGTGATGAAGCTGAAACCGCGGTACGCCATGGTGTCTTTGTCTTTAATCACTTTCATCTCAGAGATCTGCCCGTACTTGGAGAAAACCTCTTCCAGGGACTCCTCATCTGTGTTGAAGTTCAGGTCGCCGACAAACAACTTTCCTGCTTCAGTCATGGTGGCAGGATTGCTGCGCGCATGAGTGTGTCAATCTCTGGGAGCTGGCGTAACTGGTGGAGCCGGTGGTCTTGGGACCGTGTATGGGGTAGGGAGTTGATCGGACTGCGGGTATGGCTTTGGGCTAATCTCTCCGGATTCTAATGTAAATCTACGGAGTTTACCCAATCCTCCTTGTTAGTAACAATGCATGCACAATAAACAATTTCCCGAAAGCAGTTATTTGTCCAGTAAGGAGTTTAAACCTGTTGGCTCTGAGTTTTGAATAATTGTTCAATATAGATTCTGCGGGATTCGATATCAGAGCAATAAAGTTACTTCTTGTCGATGTCCCGGCGGAGTCGCCCAATTGTTGTGCCTGCCGCACAGTCTGTTTTAGCCCTTATACGGTGAACAAAGAATTGCGAGTAGACTTCTTGTTAGTACACTAATATTAATTTAAAACACACAATCAATAATCACCCACCCAACCAACAATAAGTTATCTTACAGAAAATACTAAAGTTCAAGTCACAGTTGTTGTAGCTCGTTCGTGGGCTTAGGGAGAGGAAGAGAGAGAGAGAGAGCTTCTTCTGTTGTACAACACCTTTTATCCCTCCTTGGTTTTGTTGTCCTTTTTGGGTGGTCTCATGATTCTTGTCAATCAATCGATCAGGGCTTGATCACCCTGATTGATAAGAGTCCAATCAGGTGTTGCCACACCGATATCTGAGTGTGTACCCAACGGCCGTGCCTGTAGGTGCTGAAGGCACGTAGGTCACATACCACCCACCCAAATAAGGGGTTAAGGCTCCCTTTTGTCTGGTAAACAAGTATGTTTGACCAGAAAGTGTCCATTGTCTTTAGGATGGCCTATTTCCTGTGTATTCAGTCGTCTGAGTTGCAGCTTGTTTATCTCTGTCTTTTAGGCTGCAGCCTGTCATTTTAGTTCCTGCCCAATTATCCCAAGGCGCTTTACAAATCGCCATTTTAGGTGGCCTATTTGGCCACAGTGGCCAATCCCTATAACCTCCACACATTTGGACTGTGGGAGGAAACCCACGCAGACACGGGGAGAACATACAAACTCCACACAGAAAGTCACCCAAGGACATAATTGAACTTGGATCCCTGGCGCTGTGAGGCAGCAGTGCTAACAACTGTGCCACCGTGCTGCTCACTTTTTGTGAAAAGCGTTGCATTGGTTTGTGTGCTGTACATTGTGAATTCCATCCCAACTTCTAACAGAGGTTATTCTCCTCCTTTAAGACACTGCTTTAAACCGAGCACATTAACCAAGACTTTGTCGCCTCTGTGAATGGCTCCCTGTCAGTTGTTGTCTGATTACACTCCAGCGAAGCACATGAGATGCAATATGAATGGTAATTCATTCAAGCAGAAAGCACAGAAGGAAGCCATTCAGCCCTTGTGCCTATGGCCACTCTTTGAAGGTTGTCAGTTGTTATTTGCCCTCACACAAGCTGCTGTGTGCTGTGGCGTGTGACTTCAACTCAATCTGCACCTGTGCCTCATTCAGTCATAAATCAGCTGTCATAGCAACGCCAAGGAGGATCACTTGAAAAAACACGGGTAATAGATTAAACAATCAAAGACAAATATTCATGCCTGGCCCAGTGTCAATCTTGAAATGAATAGTTGAATAAATACTTCACATATTTATGATGTCTTTTTGTGTGTCTGCGTTGTGGTAAGTGGTCTCAGTGCTGAAAGATAAAGTAAGACGTACAGCTCAGAACTAAAGGGAGCGGAGGAGGTGTGGGCTTTTGTTCAGGATGGGGATTCCCCATCGGTGTATAAATAATTGTGGGGGGCCCCACTCCCTGTGTCTACCTCTTATCCCCCAGTCCCAGATCACAGGAACCTTCTTCTCTTTGCCAGATTTTCCCTCACCTTTGCTGTCGCTATTGACATCCACTCTGGACCTGACTTCTGATCCTTTGACTTTTTTCTTATCATCCTTCTCTTTCTCCTTGAATCATCCCTGTTTTCTGGAATTTTATAACATACCTCGAACCCTCCTTCACCCGATCACAAACTGTTCCATTTTTCCGCTTTCTGTCTCCCGATCTTTTCCCAGAGGGATGCTTCATGCACGTGGCTCTCACCACTCTGGACAAAGAGTCAATGTCTCCATGTGTAGTCATGTATGAATGGGAGGAACATCTATCACTGGTCCTCCTGGATGCCCTTTACTTGGATGCAGTGAGATGGGAATGTCATGATGGAGGCCAGGTAAAGGGCTTGAAACTTGCCTGCTGGCTTTAAAATGGAGGAAATCTGTACGGGACAAGCTCGCTTAATATCACTTCAATACGTTCACTGATCTACTGATGCATTTGATGATGCGGGCTGCAGGAAACACTGCCTTGGTATTGGCGCTCATCTGGATGAGGAGGAGGCGGCCTCATCACAAGTTGGCACCGGGCCTGGAGGAGCAAGAATCTGAGCACAGGAGGCCTCTACAACACAAGAAGTCTCTAGAACGCCAAGAAACTGATGAACCTTGTCCACTACAAAGGCGAGCATTGGTTCAAACTTGGGTGCATCGCAGGCAGTGCCTTATCTAGAGATGAGTGGAAGGCAATATCGGAGGTACCCCTGGGTATGTCCTGGGATGTAGCTAATCACATCTGCCAGCTTCTCCAGTTCAAGCTTCAGCCAGGAGAATTAGTGCGGAGTTCCCGGCAGGAAAAGAGTGAATGCCTGTCCGGGTTCCCTCTAAATATGGTGTCTTCAAACCCACGAGGTGACAGCGGAGCTGGCAATTTCCTAATCGCCCCACCACGAGATTTGCTGAGCTCCTCGCAGATGCAGAATTATTTTGCTGAACCGTGGAAAGTCACGCGTGTTTAACCATCCCACTGGCCAATGGGAATCATGCCAATGTTCCTGCCCACCGCTAGAACTGGGCGTCACGGTGGCGCAGTGGTTAGCACTGCTGCCTCACAGCTCTAGGGACCCGAGTTCAATTCCCGGCTTGGGTCACAGTCTTTGTGGAGTTGCACGTTTTCCCCGTGTCTACATGGGTTTTCTCTGGGTGCTCTGGTTTCCTCCCACAGTCCAAAGATGTGTGGGTTAGGTGCATTGGCCATGCTAAATTGCCCCGTAGTGTCCTGGGATGCATAGGTTAGAGTGATTAGCGGATAAATATTGGGGTTATGGGGATAGGGCCTGGGTGGGATTGTTGTCGGTGCAGACTCGAAGGGCCGAATGACCTCCTTCTGCACTGGAGAGATTCTATGATTTTCGATGCCAGAATACAAGGTTCCACCTGCTGGAAGATAAACTGATGGACGTGTAACCCGGAGGGGCCTGGATTCATCGCTCATGAGAAAGTTGTTGAAATGAATTCAATAAATCTGGGCCACTTCTGAATATCTCATTCTTTGATTCAATTTCTGTCTCATTACATTTGTATGAAGACCATTGGGATGGTTTCCTGGATTACAGGTACAATATAAAAAGCAGGTTTATTGCCAACTGAGTTATAGTGGTTGTAAAAATGCTATTGGTTCACTGGTGTCCTCCAGGGAAGGGAACATACCATCCGAATCTGGTCTGGTTCTAGGTGGAGTCCCCAGTCCCAAATGTGTTTGAATCTAATGCTTGTTGGGCAACTGGGGATAAACACAAAATACAGGTGGAAGGTTATCGGCCTGCAATGTTGACTCTAATTTTCTGTTCAGAGATGCTGCCAGACCTGTTGGGTGTTTCCAGTACTTTCTCTTTTTATTACTGTTTTATCAACATTACCCCTTTTCAAGAACACATGGATTTTCCCTCCATTCAATAATGATACCAACAATGGAAAACAAATCAAAGAAAAGTTTGTATTTCTATCGTTCCTCACATGGGGTGGGATTTCCTGTCTACCCACGCTCGCCCCAAAACCAGAGAATCCTGCCTGAGGTCAACGAACCTTTGCATGGTTCCCCCCGCCCCTTCCTGCAACTCTCTATGATTCCTGTCGGGGGCAGGATGGGAAAACCCCCCCTTCAGGACATGATCTCAAGAGAATATTCCTCCTCACTCTTGTGACTTGTAGGTGGTGAACAGGCTTAGGGGGGAAACAGGAGGTGAGTTACTCACACCAGAATTTACAGCCTCTAACCTGCTTTTGTGGTGCAGTTCAGCTTTTGGTCAATGGTAACCCCAAAGAGTTGATAGTGGGGGATTCAGTGGTGGTAAGGCCATTAGATGTCAAGAAGAGATAGTTGGAGATGGTCATTGCCTGGCACTTGTGTGGCATTAAAGTTACTTGCCACTTAGCAGCCTGAACCTGAATATTATCCAGGTCTTGCTGCACATGGATATTTGTTGCTACAGTACAAGTAGGCGGCACGGTGGCACAGTGATTAGCACTGCTGCCTCACAGTGCCAGGGACCCGGGTTCGATTCCTGTCTTGGGTCACTGTCTGAGTGGAGTTTGCATGTTCTCCCCGCGTCTGCGTGCGTTTCCTCCGGGTGCTCCGTTTTCCTCCCAGTCCAAAGATGTGCAGGTTAGGTTCATTGTCTATGCTAAATTCTCTCTCAGTGTACCCAAACAGGCGCCGGAGTGTGGCGACTGGTGGATTTTCATAGTAATTTCATTGCAATGTTAATGTAAGCCTACTTGTGACACTAATAAATAAACCTAACTTAGATCTGACTTGAAACTGACCAGCAAGGAAGTGAGTGGAAACGGCACCAAAACTCAACTTAATTAAAATCCTTCCTGCTTTCGGGGCTTCACTTTGTTGGTCTGGGCTTAAATCTCTTAAGGTTGAAACATGGCAAAAAGATGATATTCCAGCTGGCTGCTCTGAACCGATTCTTTCCATGATGTAGTTTCTCTGTTCTCTGTGTATATTGTATTGTGGCCTGGAAGGATAGATTAAACCCCAGTGCAGAAGCTTCCCGCGTAGGGCAGTCAGATTTAATATGTGTTATTTACACCTCAGAGAGCAAGCCGCAGTTGAATGATGGAGGTTTTCTTTGTCTTCCGAGATTGTCTTGTGTCAGTTTGTCAGCGCGGAAAGTGTTTGGTAACTGAGACACTGTAATCACGGTCCAGAGGAGGGGAGTCACTCATTCACAGATCACACCAGCACAGCGCTGGAACACTTCTTTGCATTCCATTTCCACCTCAGCAGCTGCATAATGTTTCTATGAATAAATCTCTGCGCTGTACTCGTCATCCTGCTGAGAAGCTATATACATTCAAAAGAGCATACATACATGATTGCAGACATGACTGGGAGGGAAATGGTTCTAATGTCACTGGCTAAGTAATCCAGAGACCCAGGCTAATGGTCCAAAAAATTAAAAGCAAATTACTGCGGATGCTGGAATCTGAAACCGAAAAGAGAAAATGCTGGAAAATCTCAGCAGGTCTGGCAGCATCTGTAAGGAAAAAAAGAGCTGACGTTTCGAGTCCAGTTGACCATTTGTCAAAGCCAGCTTTGTCAAAGCTTTGACAAAGGGTCATCTGGACTTGAAACTTCAGCTCTTTTCTCTACTTACAGATGCTGCCAGACCTGCTGAGATTTTCCAGCATTTTCTCTTTTGGTAATGATCTAAAAATATGGGTTCAAGTCTGACCACAGCGGTTTGTGGAAATCTGGAATATAAAGTTAGAAACATCGAAAGGAGGAGCGGGAGAAGGCCATTTGTCCCTTTGAGCCTGCTCCATCGTTCACTATGACCATAGCTGATCATTCAACTCAATAGGCTAATCCCGCCTTCCCCCGTGTCCTTTGGTTCCCCTTAAGTTTATTTATTTATTAGTCACAAGTAGGCTTACGTTAACACTGCAATGAAGTTACCATGAAAATCCTCCAGTCGCCACACTCTGGTGCCTGTTCGGGTACACTGAAGGAGAATTTAGCATGGCCAATGCACCTAAACAGCACATCTTTGGACTGTGGGAGGAAACCGGAGCACCCGAAGGAAACCCACGCAGACACAGGGAAAACGTGCAGACTCCGCACAGACAGTGACCCAAGCCGGGAATTGAACCCTGGTCCCTGGCATTGTTGAGGCACCAATGCTAACCACTGTGCCACTGTGCCTTCACCTCAAGAATTATATCAAGGGACTAGATAGGGACCATGCCAACTAGCATCAATTATCATAATAACCCATCCAGTTGACTAACGTCCTTTAAGGAAGGAAATCTGTTATTCTTATCTGGTCTGACCTACATGTGACTCCAGGCCCTCAGCAATGTGGTTGACTCTTACATGCTCTCTGAAATGGCCCAACAAGCCACTCAGTTCAAGGGCAATTAGAGATGGACAATGTTGGTCTTTCCGTTGATGCCCACCGAACGAATAAAAGAAAAACAGAGATGTACAGATATAAATAGGGTGATTATGAACATTAAATTCAATCATACCTGATCAGTAACTTAACTCCATCTATCTGGCTTGGTTCTGTGATACTTTAATAGCCTTACCAAAGATCACAATAGTCCTGTCTAACAAAAATCCATCAGTCTCAGTTTTGAAAAGTTCAGTCGACTTCCAGCCTCAAGAAAACATTTTTTATGGAACAGAATTCCAGATTTCCCCTATTCCTTGTGCAAAAGCAATGTTTCCACCTCACCCCTGCATGAGCAAGCTCTAATTTTAAGATTAAGCAACACCTTGTTCTGGATATCCTTACCTAAGGGAACAGTTTCTCTCAATCTATCCAATCAATTCCTTTAATCATAAAAACCTCAATTGTATCACCTTTTCATCTTCACAATACACAATAAGAGGTTACATAGAAACATAGAAGATAGAAGCAGGAGGAGCCATTTGGCCCTTTGAGCCTGCTCTGCTATTCATCACCATCATGGCTGATCATCCAACTCAACAGCCTAATCCTGCTTTCTCCCCATAACCTTTGATTCCATTTGCGCCAAGTGCTATATCCACTGGCCTCTTGAATACATTCAATGTTTTGGCATCAACTACTTCCTGTGGTAATGAATTCCACAGGCTCACCGCTCTTTGGGTGAAGAAATGTCTCCTCACCTCCGTCATAAATGGTCTACCCCAAATCCTCAAACTGTGACCCCCTGGTTCTGGACACACCCACCATCAGAACATCCTCCCTGCACCTATCCTGTCGAGTCCTGTTAGAATTTTATAAGTCTCTATGAGGTTCCCCCTCATTTGTCTGAACTCCAGCAAAAACAATCCTAATCTAATCAATCTCTCCTCATAAATCAGTTCCGCCATCCCCGGAATCAGCCTGGTAAACCTTCGCTGCACTCCCTCGAGGACAAGAACATCCTTTCTCAGAAAAGAACACCAAAACTGCCCACAATATTCTGGGATACACTCTCAAATCCAGCCTTTAGTATCTCTCTAAAGGGGTGGCACGGTAGCACAGTGGTTAGCACTGCTGCTTCACAGCGCCAAGGACCTGGGTTCAATTCCCAGCTTGGGTCACTGTCTGCGTGGAGTTTGCATGTTCTCCTGTGTCTGCGTGGGTTTCCTCCGGGTGCCCTGGTTTCCTCCCACACTCTGAAATACATGCTGGTTAGGTGAATTGCACTGAACAGTGGCGACTAGGGGAATTTCACAGTAACTTCATTGCAGTGTTAATGTAAGCCTTACTTGTGACTAATAAATAAACTTTACTCTCTACCTCTGATCAAATCCAAATCCTACAGTACAAAAGGAGACAATGCAGACCACCATGCTTGTGCTTTTTAGAGTTATCCGTTGAGTCTCACTTCTCCTGCTCTTTCCCCATAATGATGATTTTTTCCAATAAGAGTAGTAAATGCTTTAAATATCTCAACATGGCTTACAGCGTCTGTGGAAAGTGAAATAAGATCTTGCATAGACCTTAAACGTTCAATCTCTTTCTCTCTCCCTGGAAGCTGTCAGACCTGCTATGTATTTGTTGCAGTTACTGATTTTCTTCTCTTCTGTTCCTTTACTTGTCCTATATCCATCCCAGTTTGCCTTTCACCATAATTCCCTTTGTCATTTAATGGCTCCTGTTTTCCACACTATTCTACACCTTCCCCATTGTTCTTTCCTACCCTCCCCACTTTCCTTCTTTTTGTGTGTTATGATACTGGACCAGTCCCAGTATCTTATCTGAACTCCAGCAAAAACAATCCTAACCTGGTCAATCTCTCCTCATATATCAGTCCCTCCATCCCCGGAATCAGCCTGGTAAACCTTCGCTGCACTCCCTCGAGAGCAAGAACATCCTTCTTCAGAAAAGGAGACCAAAGCTGCCCACAATATTCTAGGATACACTCTCAAATTCAGCCTTTAATATCTCTCTCTGCCTCTGATCAAATCCAAACCCCCACCATTATTATATAAAGTTGTTGTTTGGCCCACATTGGGTATCCTTGATGAGTGCAAGATTAAAAGCTTCGACAAAACATCTTTTCTCAGCAATACTCAAGTCACAAATCCTACTGTGACTTTTAGAGGCATATTTTGAGCATGTTTCTCTGCAGGATGCTTCCAGCAGACACTGGATTTTGTCGGCACTGGGTTGCCTGCAGCTGGTGTCTTTTATTGTTACTGAAGCAGTATAATTGACATCATGTTTATTTTTAATCTGCACTGATGCAGTGTTCTGTGGTTTCAATGTGTCCCCTGGGATTGCTGGGTGGAACTTGATTGAGGTTGATTGACAGGTCATGTCATGTGGCTAGGGACAGCTCTATGCTTCACAGAAAAGTCCAATTTTTAGTTTTGCTTCTCAGTTGCTGCCAGGAGCCGGTGGAAGAAAGCTGCATCTTTCTGTCTCTCTCCAGAAGCTATGTGAAAGTTCCAAGACTTGTGAGCTTCAGAGATTTGATCCAACATTCAAAGGAGCAATTCATGTCGGTGTTGAAAAGCTGAAAATCCAGCATCACGTGAGCATACTTGCTTTCTGTGCTAAGTCTTAACAAGAGTGTATGTCTTGGAACAACAGAGAGAGCTAGCTGTTAGCAGTTATACTGTGCCATGTTTAAGTTTTGTAATTGCAAAAGTTATGCTAATTCTGTTTGCTATATTTTAACTGTGATCTTAAATAAACTTTGTTTGATAAAAGCTTCCTAGTGGGTCACTTGAATCATACCTGGAGTGAAACATCTTATACTCACCCAGGCCAAAATCAAATGTAAAACTTAGGGTCTAGGCTAACACTAGGGTGGCATGGTGGCACAGTGGTTAGCACTGCTGCTTCACAGTGCCAGGGACCTGGGTTTGATTCCTTGGCTTGGGTCACTGTCTGTGCGGAATCTGCACGTTCTCCTCGTGTCTGCGTGGGTATCCTCCGGGTGCTCCGGTTTCCTCCCACAGTCCAAAAGACATGCATTGGCCATGCTAAATTCTCACTCTATGACTGTAACACTACATTCTGCACTCTCTCGTTTCCTTCTCTATGAACGGTATGCTTTGTCAGTATAGCGCACAAGAAACAATACTTTTCACTGTATACTAATACATGTGACAATAATGAACCAAATCAAATCACTCTGTGTACCCGAACAGGCGCCGGAGTGTGACGGTTAGTGGATTTTCACAGTGACTTCATTGCAGTGTTAATGTAAGCCTACTTGTGACAACAATAATAAAAATTAAATAAATAAACTAAATAAATAGTAACTGCATAGAACACATTGGAGTTTCTGGCCGGGTCTTAACACCATTAATTTGAAAAGTAGATGCTGATTAATTTACAATTTGGAACCGCATTTTGTCTCATGTGCGCGCCATGATATTCTGGTCCAAATTCTACTGGGAATGAGTGATCAATTGAAAATGCTATTCAGTTTCTTCATTTGTGGCCACAATTGAATCTGAATCAAAGTTGTCCTCCAGTGTGGAATAACTATTTAGTTCTTTGCTTGGGAAGGGTAAGGGATCAAACTCTTGACTTCAATGTTTTGTGGGTGAGTTAGTGTTCACGTTGGCAGGTTTCCTATTCATATTTTTTATCTATTTTGATTGAGCATGATGTTTAAATGAATAGGAACAACTTGCAACATTCCTCAAGGCCTTTGCAGAATGACAGACATACCTTATTATTCATTAAATGTTGCTTGTAGTCTACAGAGTCAGCTAGAGGTGTGCGGCGATGAATGTAAAAAGCTGCTCCTGGCCACTTATTCAGACTCTTTGGGAGTAATAAGTCATTTTAGTTCTGAACGCTTTGAAGATTTTCTGGCTTTATTAACACTGCATCTTCTCATCATTTCCAAGAAGGAATGTACACTTCACCCTCAACAAAGCTACAGCAGAGCTTACCAATTAAAGCGTGCAGTGAGCTTGTTTCCGATAAGCTCCACTGATAATACCTGACCCTGGTGAATCCATACCAAACTCAAACTCAAATATTATGACATGCTAAACTAACAACAACTATAGAGACCAATGATCACTCAAAATCCCTTCCATGTAACACAGTCCTTTAATTACCCTCAGCAATTCTGATTCTGTGCCTTGACGCTGGGAGTGTGAAATGTTCCCAACACATGTGCATATTTTCCTTCAATGAAACATTGGCCCAGCTCTTGCTGTCAACAGGGAATTAGTACCTGTGACATGGTTGTCTCCTTTCAGGAGGGCAGTTTGAATCTGGCAGCAGGTAAAAGGGATTTCTTTGCTTGATGTCAAACAGACGAACAGTCAATTATATTGGAGTGTTCACAGACAGCAAATCAGCATGTTAAAAGCTTTTAATATCCTTTACCGCAAATTGAATTTTTGAGAAAGCAATGATTACTTTTACTTTTATGGTGCAATTTTTAGAGATGCACCATGGAAAGCATCCTTTCGGGAATTTTGATTTGATTTATTGTTGTCACATGTATTAACATACAGTGAAAAGTATTGTTTCTTGCCCGCTATACAGACAAAGCATACCGTTCATAGAGAAGGAAAGGAGAGAATGCAGGATGTCGTGTTACAGTCATAGCTAGGGTGCAGAGAAAGATCAATTCAATGCAAGGTAGGTCCCTTCAAAAGCCTGATGGCAGCAGGGAAGAAGCTTTTCTTGTGTCAGTTTGTATGTGACCTCAGACTTTTGTATCTTTTTCCCGATGGAAGAAGGTGTAAGAGAGAATGTCCGGGGTGCGTGGGGTCCTTAATTATGCTGGCTGCTTTGCCGAGGCAAGTGTAGACAGAGTTAATGGATGGGAGGCTGGTTTGCGTGATGGATAGGGCTACATTCACGACCTTTTGTAGTTTCTTGCGGTCTTGGGCAGAGCAGGAGCCATACCAAGATGTGATACAATCAGAAAGAATGATTTCTATGATGCATCTGTAAAGATTGGTGAGAGTCGTAGTGGACATGCCAAATTTCCTTATGTACCACAGCTTGGTATGGCTTCTGCTCCGACCAAGACCACAAGGAAGTGCAAAGGGTTGTGAACAAAGCCCAGTCCATCACGCAAACCAGCCTCGCATCCATTAACTCCATCTACACTTCCCACTGCCTCGGAAAAGCAGCCAGCATAATCAAGGACCCCACACAGCCCAGACATTCTCTCTTCCATCTTTTTACATCGGGTAAAAGATACAAAAGTCTGTGGACACGTACCAACCGACTCAAGAACAGCTTTTTCCCTGCTGCCATCAGACTTTTGAATGGAAGTACCGTATATTAAGCTGATCTTTCCTTACACCCTATCTATAACTGTAACAGTATATCCTGCACCCTCTCCTTTTCTTCTCTCCTATGTACTCTATGAACAGTATGTATCGTGTTCAATTCTGGTCACCACACTACCAGAAGGATGTAGAGACTTTGGAGAGGGTACAGAAAAGGTTTACCAGGATGTTGCCTGGTATGGAGGGCATTAGCTATGAGGAGAGGTTGGAGAAACTTGGTTTGTTCTCATTGGAACGACGGAGGTTGAGGGGCGACCTGATAGATGTCTACAAGATTATGAGAGGCATGGACAGAGTGGATAGTCAGAAGCTTTTTCGCAGGGTGGAAGAGTCAATCACTCGGGGGCACAGATTAAAGGTGCAAGGGGCAAGGTTTAAAGGAGATGTACAAGCAGATGTTTTACACAGAGAGTAGTGGGTGCCTGGAACTCGTTGCTGTGGGAGGTAATGGAAACAGATGCGATAGTGACTTTTAAGAGGCGTCTTGACAAATACATGAATTGGATGGGAACGAAGGGATATAGTCCCCGGAAGGGTAGGGGGTTTTAGTTAAGTCGGTGCAGGCATGGAGGGCCGAAGGGCCTGTTCCTGTGCTGTAATTTTCTTTGTTCTTTGTTCTTTTGTTCTTTGTCGTGTATAGTGTAAAAAAACAATACTTTTCACTGCATCCCAATACATGTGACAATAATAAATCAAATCAAATCAAATTGAATTATAATAATTAGGTTAAGGCAGCACTTCCCAAACCTTTCCCAGTGTAACCGCATTTGAATGTTTCAGTCTTCATGTGACCCTCAAGCTAAAATCTGGGGGGTATGAGAGCTATTGAGTTGGGGGGGAGGTGGAGGCTTTGGTTGCCGAGGGACAGGATGTGTGGGGGTGCTTTGATTCTTGACTGGGTGAGTAGGTGAGGGGGTGGGGAACAGGAGTTGAGCATTGGGGAACTGATGAATAGTCTTAAAAAAGCAACCATGGATTCACTCATGGGTTTCTTTTAGCAGCAGCACTCAGGCCTCAGAGAGTAGCCCATTAGGCCACACCCACCAATAAGAAACACAAGGGTTTAATGGGCCCTTGCCGGTGTCAGACATCAGTCCGGGGGGGGGTGGGGCTCGTGACCCCAAAATCTCATCTCATAGCTTCATTGAGGGTCGCGACCCATGGATTGGGAAGCCCGAGATTGGGGTATAACTTACTGTGAGCATAAACAACTTGAAAAATGTTTGCGTTTTTTATTGTTACGGAGAAATTTTGAATTCCACTAATATAAAATTACAGTCTCAGAGTCAGTGCGTTTGTTTATCTATAATTATGACATTAGTATGCCGTTCAAAATCATTTACCACTCATTCAACAACTTGTGGATAGTTCAAGGCTTTTTACAGTTTTTTAAAAATTAATTTGTGGAACGTGGGCATTGCTGGCTGGGTCAGCAATTATTGCCCATCCCTCGCTACCCTTGAACTGAGTGACTTGCTAGGGCCATTTCAGAGGGCAGTTGAGAGTCAACCACATTGCTGTGGCTCTGGAGTCACATGTTGGCCAGACCAGGTAAGTAAAACAGATTTCTTTCCCTAAACCAATCTGAAAAAAAAAATGGGATTTTCCAACAATCGACAATGGTTTCATGGTCATTTGTCGATTCTTAATTCCAGCTACTTTTTGTTGAATTCAAATTCCACCATCTGCCATGGCAGGATTTGAACCCAGGTCCCCAGAACATTAGTTGAATTTCTGGATTAATAATCTAGCAATAATACCACTAGGCCACGGCCAGTGAGACTGATTGGTGGAAGTTCTGGTCAGTTCAATGATTTTCTCATTGATTGAAATCTGAGTGTAGCTCTCCTGCTCTGCAGAAGCATGACTGCCACATCTGGATTTCTGTATTGCTCTGCGCAGATGTGGGCTCCAGAAGTTGCTGTCAGTTTGAGTGGAGTAATGACAGTGAATTCTGACAGTATCGCCACCATTACCACTGCCAAATCCAGGCCATTATATTGTTCAGAGCATTTCTCTTTCAAACGTAAAACACGACTCAGTTTATTATCTCTTCTATCAGGTTTGAAGTTATTTTTTATCAGACAAGCTGTATTACACAAATGGTCTGATTTGTATTCCTTCCCGCAATCTTACATCAATCAAAAGGAACTGTTCATACTTTCTATAAAACTCTCCAATTTATTTTTCATCATCCAGGTTGCTGACACTTGAAGAAAAACATCAGCATGCTTGTTGGTATCTAAAACTACTGAGAAATGCAAGAATGCTTATATCTCGGATAATGGACACTCAGGATTTAACACAAATACAAAAATATATAACCGGGACTGCTCACATTCAAGGCAGTGGATGTAGAGATCATTGCTCTGTAAATCAGGAGACCTGTGCTTAATGCTCCCTCCACCCACGTTGTCTGTATCTTTAAGATCTGGCTGGTTGTAGGGATTCGCATTCTAATCAGTATTCTGTAACTTGATTTTTGTGTCTCTGTGCCCTGTTTGAGAGCACGTTTCCACTCCATCTGACGAAGGAGCAGCGCTCCGAAAGCTAATGGTGTTTGCTAGCAAATAAACCTGTTGGACTTTAACCTGGTGTTGTTAAAACTCTTACTGACCTCAGGAGATACAGGCATCCTTGTCCCCTGCCAGTTCTGTTCTGCTCTCTCCTATGGTGTGCCGTCTTGTCCCGCTCGAAGCGGATGGCAGAACGTCAGCGACTGTTTCTCACTGTGTCTGGGTGATGTGCCTGTCATAGCTGGGGATATGTGAAAGCTGTGTGTGTGTATGTGTGGTGCGTGTGTGACTGACAATTGTGTGAGGGCATGATGAAGTACCGCGGATGTCAGGCCTGTGTGTTCGAGTGTCGCTGGGTGAATGATTGTGCAGCGTAGGATGCTGGTGTGTTGGTATCGGTAGACATAGCTTGACAGTCATGTACACCACATGCCCATTTCAACTTGTGTGAGGGAGAGAGAAGCATGGGAAATGAAGCCTTCAGCCAATTCATGAAAAAAAAAATTACACGGATGTTCGCTCTGCTATCCCAGAGTAACTGGGCAGTTACTGGAATTGGCAGTACAAATCACGGTCAGTTACACCATAACTTGTGATGTTTTCTAAATGCAGGAACCTGTCAAGCTCTTTTATTTGAAGGCTGACACTGAACCCATATTCACCTGGCAATCATACTCGCAATTCACCCTGAAGATCTCCGACACCTGACCCCACAGAACCGGATCAGTTATATACAGGTCAGAGGCGAGTAACTCACTTCCTGACTCCCCAAAGCCTGTCCACCATCCACAAGGCACAAGTCAGCTATGCCTTTTAGCTTTGACAATGGGTCATCTGGACTTGAAACATCAGCTCTTTTCCTCTCCTTACAGATGCTGCCAGACCTGCTGAGATTTTCCAGCATTTTCTCTTTTGGGGAGATGGAATACTCCTCACTTGCCCGGATGGGTGCAGCTCCAACAACACTCAAAAAGCTCAATACCACCCAGAACAAAGCAGCCCGCTTGACTGGCACCACATCCACAAACATTCACTCTCTTCACCACCGATACACAGTGACAGCCGTGTGTGTCATTTACAAAACACACTGCAGCAACTCACCAAGACCCCTTCAACAACACCTTCCAAACCCACGGATATTGGGGGAGGGGGTGATTGTGGTGTCTGGCGGCAGGTCAGGGGAAGAGGGAGACCTGGATTCCATCCAAAGTCCCAGTGGGGATGATGAGCCAGCATTGAGGTGGGCCTCCAGATTGAGCAACCACCCCCACCCCCTCCGCCCTCCCCCGCCACCTTCCCACCCCACTTCCTGCCCGAGACAGAGAACGTCTCTTTGTCAGTTTCCCAGCCAACCCGCAACTGCTCTAGCCAACCTCAAGATTGAGGCTGGGCGAGAAAGGGACCTTAAGTGGCCTTAATAAGTGTAAGTGTGGGTTTCCCGCCCGGGTTTCCCGCCCAAGGTCCTGCCCACCCAAGTGTGAAATTACACCTACGTTTGGGTGGATGGGTTTCCGGGGGGGGGGGGGGGGCGGAAATCCCATCCATTCAACTTTACCCTCCCTACCTCCTGCTTCAGAAACCCACCCAACCATCGATGGTACAAGACTAAAAAGGAAAGTCAAGGCTGTGGAGCAGAGTAACGATTTGAGTGAAACGAAGCAGGTTGTCAGGAAGGGACTGATTTTATTAATAATAATAATAAAGCATTTACAACAAAGACCAGATCAGCAAAAAGTCATAGATGCTAAAATTACAGATGTTACATCCGTGTATTAAATGCATTCATGAAAGGAGCAGTGATAAATGAATGTTTACGCGTGTAAAATTGTGTCCCACGTTCTTCATTCTCGTTCGATTGTTGATTCCCACAGTTTCTGTGGAAATTAACAATTCTACTATGAAGACAGATATGAAATATTTGTTTGGTGCCTCTGTCATTTCCTTATTGCACATTATTATTTCTCCTCTTCCTGTCTCCGTGTTTACTAATACTAATCGCTTCCTTTTTGCAAACCTGTAAAATCTCTGACAACCTGTTCTCATTTTGTTGCAAATTTTTTCTCTCATGTTCTATTTTTGTCCTCTTTATCAATTTCTTGGACATCCTTTGATGATTTTCAAAGCCCTCCCAATCTTCAGGATGGTGCTTGCTTTGGTATAAGTCACAAAACTTGGAGATATTTAGATCACAGCTTCGGCGACCCTGCAACTTATAATAGTTACGAGATTGTTCTCATTTATCACTGCTCCTTTCACAAAATGCATTTAATACACAGATGTAACATCTGTAATTTTAGCATTTATGACTTTTTTGCTGATATGGTCTTTGTTCTTAATGCCTTATACTCAGTGGAATTCAGAAGAGTGAGGGGAGATCTTACAGAAACATATAAGTTTATGAAGGGAATGGATAAGATAGAAGCAGTGAGGTTGTTTCCACTAGTGGGTGAAGCTAGAACTAGGGGGCACAGCCTTAAAATAAGGGGGAGCAGAATTAGGACTGAGGTGAGGAGGAAATTTTTCACCCAAAGGGTTGTGAATCCATGGAATTCTCTGCTCTGTGAAGCAGTTGAGGCTACCTCATTGTTTTTAAGGCAAGGATAGATAAATTTTTGAACAGTAAAGGAATTAAGGGTTATGCTGAGCGGGCGGGTAAGTGTAGCTGAGTCCAGGAAAAGATCAGCCATGATCTTATTGAATGACGGAGCAGGCTCGAGGGGCCAGATGGCCCACTCCTGCTCCAAGTTCTTATGTTATTATTATTAGTAAACATCCTGACAACCTGCTTGATTTTATACAAATCACTACTCTGCTCCACAGCCTTGTATTTCCTCTTTAGATTTATACCGTAGATTGTGGAATGTTAGTTGACCGGTCTCACATATGCATGTTTTACTTACCAAAACCTGCTGAACGAAATTCTCCGATCTCACCCGTGGCTATGATTCTCTGGTCCCGCTGCTGTGAATGGAGATTTGGCTGGGCACCAAATTCTCCATCCTCGCTGGCAGCAGTGGGTGTGAGACATTGGAGAATTCCGGCCCCTATCTGGGTAAAGGGAATCAAGAAGGCCACCCGGGCTGGGTTGCTAAGGTGGGCAGGAGTTTAAAATATGTCCACGCAGAGCAGGCCCTGCGAGATGACTTACAAAGAGAAATTAATCTTCCAGCTAAATAAATGAAGTACGAAGCTAGCTTGTCTCAAGTTAAAAGTTGTAACATTTGCAAACTTGTCAAATAAGTGAGGGAATTCGGTGTTCGCTGGTTGGAGAACGGAAGAAGAAGCAACCCAACCTGAAGGAGATGCTGAGATCAAATCCACAGCAGAAACTAGCCATTGGACTGACCTTGAGTCGCACGTATCAGAATGGATCCTTGAATATTGCCAGAATGGTTACGACGCCACCAGAAATGCAATGTGTACAGACGCAGCTAAGTGGGGCAAATCAAACCCTGAGATTGGCAAAAATCTCAGGGAAACAGCTAATTGGTGTATCCGCTTTATGGAACAAAATTATCTATTGTTGCGGCAGAATACCAAGATCGCGCTAAGGCTACCAAAATACCTCAATGTCGAAATTACCAGTTTTCGGTGATTCATTATCAGACATTAGCAAAACCTATGAACACCTGTTACGACATGTCAGAAACATGGATGAAATGCCATGAATTTTGACATGCCAGGCAATCAAACAATGAAGTGGGAAGATTCTTGCGAAAACCAAAGAACTTGAGAAGGTGGTACTAGCCTGCATGGTTGAAAGAAAAATAACACAGCCTGTTAAGACTCAGGCCAGAAACTCCAAAGTATTTTATGAAGTTATCCGAGACCTTATGTTTTTACATTTGAATTTGGTACAGGAATTTGGTATAAGGTGTTTCACTCCAGGTGTGATTCAAGTGATCCACTAGAAAGCTTCTACTAAAGCAAACTTTATTTTAGAACACAGTTAAAATATAATGTAAAGTTTTAGCATAACCTTTACTAATTATAAGAATCAAACATAGAATCCCGACAGAGCAGAAGGAGGCTATTCGGCCCATCGAGTCGGCACTGACCACAATCCCACACAAGCCCTATCACATAACCTCACATATTTACCCTACTGGTCCCCCAACACTAAGTGGCAATTTAGCATGGCCAATCAACCTAACCCACACAGCTTTGGACTGCGGGAGGAAACCGGAACACCCAAAGGAAACCCATGCAGACACAGGGAGAATGTACAGACTCCACACAGACAGTGACCCAAGCCTGGAATTGAACCCGGATCCTTGGTCTTGTGAGGCAACACTGCTAACCACTGTGCCACCCCTACATAGAATCATACAGTCATAGAGGTTTACAGCATGGAAACAGGCCCTTCGGCCCAACTTGTCCATGCCGCCCTTATTTTTTGTTTAAAACCCCTAAGCTAATCCCAATTGCCCGCATTTGGCCCATATCCCTCTATACCCATCGTACCCATGTAACTATCTAAATGCTTTTTAAATGATAAAATTGTACCCGCCTCTACTACTACCAGACACTCACCACCCTCTGTGTGAAAAAATTGCCCCTCTGGACACTTTTGTATCTCTCCCCTCTCACCTTAAACCTATGCCCTCTAGTTTTAGACTCCCCTACCTTTGGGAAAAGATATTGACTATCTACCTCATTATTTTATAGACCTCTATAAGGTCACCCCTCAGCCTCCTAGGCTCCAGAAAAAAAAGTCCCAGTCTATTCAGCCTCAGGGGTGGCACGGTAGCGCAGTGGTTAGCACTGCTGCTTCACAGCTCCAGGGACCTGGGTTCGATTCCCGGCTTGGGTCACTGTCTGTGTGGAGTTTGCACATTCTCCACGTGTCTGCGTGGGTTTCCTCCGGGTGCTCCGGTTTCCTTCCACAGTCCAAAGATGTGCGGGTTAGGTTGACTGGCCATGCTAAAATTGCCCCTTAGTGTCCTGAGATGTGTAGGTTAGAGCGATTAGTGGGTAAAATATGTCAGGATATAGGGATAGGGCCTGGGTGGGATTGTGGTCGGTACAGACTCGTTGGGCCAAATGGCCTCTTTCTGTACAGTAGGGTTTCTATGATTTCTCTCCTTATAACTCAATCCATCAAGTCCCGGTTGCATCATAGTAAATCTTTTCTGCACTCTTTCTAGTTTAATAATGTCCTTTCTATAATAGGGTGAACAGAATTGCACACAGTATTCCAAGTGTGGCCTTACCAATGTCTTGTACAACTTCAACAAGACCGATGAAACAAAGCATGCCGAATGCCTTCTTCACCACTCTGTCCACCTGTGACTCCACTTTCAAGGAGCTATGAACATGTATCCCTAGATCTCTTTGTCCTGTAACTCTCCCCAACGCCCTGCCATTAACTGAGGAAGTCCTGCCCTGGTTCAGTCTACCAAAATGCATCACCTCACATTTATCTAAATTAAGCTCCATCTGCCATTCGTCAGCCCACTGGCCCAATTGATCAAGATCCCGCTGCAATTGGAGGTAACCTTACTCACTGTCCACCATGCCACCAATCTTGGTGTCATCTGCAAACTTACTCACCATGCCCCCTGTATTCTCATCTAAATCATTAATATATAAATGACAAATAACAGTGGGCCCAGCACTTATCCCTGAGGCACACCGTTGGTCACAGGCCTCCAATTTGAAAAACAACCCTCTGCTACCACCCTCTGGCTTCTGTCAAGAAACCAATTTTGTATCCATTTAGATACCTCACCCTGGATCCCGTGAGATTTAACTTTATGCAACAACCTACCATGCGGTACCTTGTCAAAGGCCTTGCTAAAGTCCATGTAGACAACATCAACTGCACTGCCCTCATCTACCTTCTTGGTTACCCCTTCAAAAAGCTCAATTAAATTTGTGAGACATGATTTTCTACTCACAAAGCTATGCTGACTGTCCTTAATCAGTCCTTGCATCTCTAAATGCCTGTAGATCCTGTCTCTCAAAATACCTTCCAACAATTTACCCACCACAGATGTGAGGCGAACTGGCCTGTAGTCCCCAGGCTTTTCCCTGCAGCCCTTTTTAAACAAAGGCACAACATTTGCCACTCTCCAATCTTCAGGCACCTCACCCTTGACTATCGATGATTCAAATATCTCGGCTAGGGGACCCGCAATTTCCTCCCTAGCCTCCCACAGCATCCTGGGATATACCTCATCAGGTGCCGCAGATTTATCTATCTTGATGCGCTTTAAGACTTCCAGCACCTCCTTCTCTGTAATATGTACACTCCTCAAGACATCAATATTTAATTCCCCAAGTTTCCTCACATCCATGCTTTTCTCAACAGTAAATACTGATGAGAAATATTCATTTGGGATCTCACCCAACTCTTGTGCATCCGCACATCGATTACCTTGTTGATCCTTAAGAAGCCCTACTCTCTCCCTTGTTACTCTTTTGCCCTTTATGTATTTAGAACATAGAACATAGAAAGCCACAGCACAAACAGGCCCTTCGGCCCACAAGTTGCGCCGATCACATCCCCACCTCTAGGCCTATCTATAGCCCTCAATCCCATTAAATCCCATGTACTCATCCAGAAGTCTCTTAAAAGACCCCAACGAGTTTGCCTCCACCACCACCGACGTCAGCCGATTCCACTCACCCACCACCCTCTGAGTGAAAAACTTACCCCTGACATCTCCTCTGTACCTACCCCCCAGCACCTTAAACCTGTGTCCTCTCGTAGCAACCATTTCAGCCCTTGGAAATAGCCTCTGAGAGTCTACCCTATCCAGACCTCTCAACATCTTGTAAACCTCTATCAGGTCACCTCTCATCCTTCGTCTCTCCAGGGAGAAGAGACCAAGCTCCCTCAACCTATCCTCATAAGGCATGCCCCCCAATCCAGGCAACATCCTTGTAAATCTCCTCTGCACCCTTTCAATGGCTTCAACATCTTTCCTGTAATGAGGTGACCAGAACTGCGCGCAGTACTCCAAGTGGGGTCTAACCAGGGTCCTATAAAGCTGCAGCATTATCTCCCGACTCCTAAACTCAATCCCTCGATTAATGAAGGCCAGTACGCCGTACGCCTTCTTGACCGCATCCTCCACCTGCGAGGCCGATTTAAGAGTCCTATGGACCCGGACCCCAAGGTCCTTCTGATCCTCTACACTGCTAAGAATGGTACCCTTCATATTATACTGCTGCTTCATCCCATTGGATCTGCCAAAATGGATCACCACACACTTATCCGGGTTGAAGTCCATCTGCCACTTCTCCGCCCAGTCTTGCATTCTATCTATGTCTCGCTGCAACTTCTGACATCCCTCCAAACTATCCACAACACCACCTACCTTGGTGTCGTCAGCAAACTTACCAACCCATCCCTCCACTTCCTCATCCAGGTCATTTATGAAAATGACAAACAGCAAGGGTCCCAGAACAGATCCCTGGGGCACTCCACTGGTCACTGACCTCCATGCAGAGAAAGACCCCTCCACAGCCACTCTCTGCCTTCTGCAGGCAAGCCAGTTCTGGATCCACAAGGCAACAGCCCCTTGGATCCCATGCCCTCTCACTTTCTCAAGAAGTCTTGCATGGGGGACCTTATCGAACGCCTTGCTGAAGTCCATATAGACCACATCCACCGCTCTTCCTTCGTCAATGTGTTTGGTCACATTTTCAAAGAACTCAACCAGGCTCGTAAGGCACGACCTGCCCTTGACAAAGCCGTGCTGACTACTTTTGATCATACTAAACTTCTCTAGATGATCATAAATCCTGTCTCTCAGGATCCTCTCCATCAACTTACCAACCACTGAGGTTAGACTCACCGGTCGGTAATTTCCCGGGCTGTCCCTGTTCCCTTTCTTGAATATAGGGACCACATCTGCAATCCTCCAATCCTCCGGAACCTCTCCCGTCTCCATCGACGATGCAAAGATCATCGCCAAAGGCTCCGCAATCTCCTCCCTCGCCTCCCACAGTAACCTGGGGTACATCCCATCCGGTCCCGGCGACTTACCAACCTTGATGCCATTCAATAGTTCCAACACATCCTCTTTCTTTATGTCCACATGCTCGATCCTTTCTGTCCACCGCAAACCAGCAGTACAACCACCCAGATCCCTTTCCACCGTGAATACCGAGGTAAAGTATTCATTAAGCACCTCCGCCATTTCTAACGGTTCCGCACAAACTTTTCCCCCTTCACCTTTTAAGGGTCCTATGCCTTCACATCTCATCCTTTTACTCTTGACATATTTGTAGAAAGCCTTGGGATTCTCCTTAATCTTACCCGCCAAGGCCTTCTCATGACCCCTTCTCGCTCTCCTAATTTCCTTCTTAAGCTCCTTCCTACATCCCGTATACTCCTCTAAATCCTTAACACCTCCTAGCTCTCTGAACCTTCTGTACGCCTCTCTTTTCTTATTCACCAGGTTCATCACAACCTTCGTGCACCACGGTTCCCGTACCCTACCAACACCCCCCTGTCTCATCGGAACGTTGTCATGCAGAGCTCCAGACAAACATTCCTTGAAAATCCTCCACTTTCCTTCGGTACTTTTCCCCAAGAATGCCTCCTTCCAATTTACCCGTCTAATTTCCTCCCTGATGACACTGTATTTCCCTTTACTCCAGAGAAACACTTTCCTAGCCTGCCTGATCCTATCTCTTTCCAATGCTATCGTGAAGGAGATAGAATTATGATCGCTATTTGTAGAAGCTCTTTTGATTCATAGAAAGCCTTGGGATTCTCCTTAATCTTACCCGCCAAGGGTATCGCTATTTGTAGAAGCTCTTTTGATTCTCCTTTGCCTTATCTGCCAAAACAATTTCGTGTCCCCTTTTTGCCCTCCTGATTTCTCTCTTAACTCTACTTCTACACCCCCTATACTCTTCAAGAGATTTGCTTGATCCCAGCTGCCTATGCACGTCATGTGCCTCTTTCTTCTTCTTGATACAGTATAAACTTTAACAACTAGCTATCTATGATGTTCCAAATCAAACTACATCCCACAAACACGCACCCCTTTCGAGACTTGGCACACAAAGCAAGTATGCTCACATGCTGGGTTTTGCAGCTTTTTAACACTTGCTGTGAATTGGTCATTGGACTGTTGAATCAATTTTCTGAGGCTTCCCAGTCCTGAAACTTTCAGCACCCCTCTGGAGAGAGTGAGACCAAGACACTGCTTTTTTGTCCCAAGTCCAAACAGCATCTCAGAAAAATGAAACTAAAAACTTGGACTTTTCTGTGGGAAAAAAAACTGTCCCCAGGCATCACCTGACCTATCAATCATGCTCCACCCAGCAATTCCAAAAGGATCATAAAACCCCAGGACACTGCATTAATCCAAATTAAAAATAAACCTGATGTCCATTATATTGCCTCAGTAACAATTAGAGGACACCAATAGACAAAACAATGCTAATAAAATGTGAGGGCCTGCTTGAAAAACCTTCAGAGAGACATGATTAAAATACGTCTCTTCAAGGAACAGAATCATCACAAGCCTATGGCAATTCTCAGACATGAGACCGTACCGGAAATCAAATTCACTGCAGGTGATTTTAGGCAAGTCAATGACAACAGTTGGGTGGATAAGGATGCAGTGAAGTTGTGAATTGATGGTGTGTGCAATAGGTGGCCCAGTGGCCTATACAAAGATTGCAGCTAATTAGTGAGGGACTTGTTAAGATCCCAATGACTGATAAGCTCAAGAGGCATCCACAAAGAAATAGCCCCCATATTGTAGTTACAATAGGAGGGTCTAACATCCATTCTCCAGCCTTTGGATATATACCTCAATGAGCCATTCACAGATCATTTTCACACAGCTGAGCTGCAAGAGGATTGGAGGTCCGCGAATCATAGAATAGAATAAGGCATGACCCTCTCTCCTCTGAGGGACGTACTCACCTGCACATCTCTGCTGGGTTCTGCTTGCCAGATGTGTACACTTCTCTTACATAGATTCCCTATAGTACAGAGCAGGCCACTCGGCCCATCGAGTCTGCACCAACCACAATCCCACCCAGGCCCTATTCCCACAACCTTCATTTACCCTGCTAATCCCCCTGACATCAAGGGCAATTAACCATGGCCAATCAACCTTACCCGCACATCTTTGGAGTGCGGGAGGAAACCAGAGCACCCAGAGGAAACCCACACAGATACAGGGAGAACTCCACACAGACAGTGACCCGAGGCTGGAATTGAACCTGGGTCCCTGACACTGTGAGGCAGTATTGCTAACCACTGTGCCACCATGTCACCTGTTCTTTTCTCAATTTAAACTGGAGACCATACATTGGCCATTCACATTTTATACTGTAAGCCAACTCCTGTTTTTGGAGGCTTCAAAGGTTATAGAATCATAGAATCATAGAATCCCGACAGTGCAGAAGGAGGCCATTCGAATCATCGAGTCTGTACCAACCACAATCCCACCCAGGCCCTATTCCCATAGCCCCATTCATTTACCCTAGCCAGTCCTCCTGACACTAAGGGTCAATTTAGCATGTCCAATCCATCTAACCCGCACATCTTTAGACTGTGGGAGGAAACCAGAGCACCCCGGAGGAAACCCACGCAGACATGGGGAGAATGTGCAAACTCCACACAGACAGTGTGGACCCAAGCCGGGAATTGAACCCAGGTCCCTGGCACTGTGAGGCAGCAGTGCTAATTGCTTGACTTATGTGCCACAACCCTTGGTAAATTAATCTTAACTGAAACCTCCAACACCGGACCCCCTCCAATCCCGCTGCTACCCGTCCCTTTGTATTAGTTGAAAGGCCAATCTACCATCTTGGTTACTTGGTTCACCAAACTGGTCCCAGCTCCATTTAAGCGGGAACACCCTCGTGGAGTGACTCCCTTTTTCCCCAGTACTGCTACCAATGAAACCCCTATGTTCCGTACCACACTCCCAGTCACGGATCGAAACCCCGAATATGTTTCCCCCTCTGCAATTTCCACTTGACTCAATTGATAAGCCAGAGACCGTTGCTGTTACAATTCAGCTTTTTAATTTGTACCCTACCTCCTCCAATTCCCACAGCGAAACCCCATATCCAGTTCTACCTATGTAGTTATTTGCGACATGGACCATGAAAACTGTTTGTTCTGGTGGAGGAATCAAAAACAATGGGACATGTTCTTGAAATTCGAGCTTGGCAAATTAGGAGGGAAATGGGGGAGCGTACTTTGACTCAGGAGTAGTAGGAATCTGGAAGTCTTTTCCATGGAAGGCCTTGGATGCTGAGGAAGCTTTCCAGACTGAGTCTGATGGATTTCTGTTAGTTATCAAGTTGAGGGAGGGACCAGATGACTTCTTGGATGACTGAACCTCATCCATCCAAGGTTGTCATGGCGATAAACCTGAAACTCCTCCCTTACTGAGGCCCAGATTAAAATTGACATCCTCAGGCCCTGACATGCATACCCAATGAAGGACCCACCAGCGCTAGGATGGGTAACCTCATAGCTTGCTCAGAAGAGCTGGTAAAAATGATATACCATGACTTCTAGGCAGGTAGCCACAGTGACTTTACTGCCCACCTGCCTTGTTTTCACTGAGAGGGCATGGTGGTAATGTCAGTAACCCAAAGGCCCGGGGTAATTCTTCAGGGGTTCAAACTCATCCTGGCAGCTGGTGGAACTTAATTTAAGTTAAACAAAAAACCAAATATAATATCAGCAATAGTGATTATGACAACTATCGTCAATTGTTTTTAAAAAAAATCTGGTTCAATAATGCCCTTTATGGAAGGAAATCTGCCATTTTCACCCGTTCTGACCTACATGTGTTTTCAGACCCACAACATTGTGGTTGATTCTATCTGTCCCTCTGAAATGGTCTAGCAAGCCTCTCAGTTCCACTAGGGCAATTAAGGATTGGCAACAAATGCTAGCCTTGTCAGCAATGTCCACATCCCATAAAGGAATAAAGAAAAAATACATTATCCTTCACCTCATAGAATCCCTACGGTGCAGAAGGAGACCATTCGGCACATTGAGTCTGCACCAACCACAATCCCACCAAGGCTCTATCCCCATAACTCCAGGCATTTATCCTAACTAATCCCCTGGACACTAATCCCCTCTGATTTTTGACTGTTGCTTGCCAAGGGAATAGATGGGTGGCACAGTGGCACAGTGGTTAGCGCTGCCTGACACTAAGAGGCAATTTAGCATGGCCAATCCACCTAACCCGCTCATCTTTGGAGTGTGGGAGCAAACTGGAGCACCCGGAGGAAACCCACGCAGACACGAGGAGAACGTATAGACTCCGCAAGTTTTCCGGCTTGGATCACTGTCTGTGCGGAGTCTGCACGTTCTCCCCGTGTCTGCGTGAATTTCCTCCAGGTGCTCCGGTTTCCTCCCACAGCCCGAAAGACGTATTGGTTAGGTGCATTGGCCGTGCTAACTTTTCTCTCAGTGTACCCGAACAGGCGCCATAATGTGGCAACTAGGGGAATTTCACAGTAAGTTAATTGCAGTGGTAATGTACACCTACTTGTGACATTAATAAAATAAACGAAACTAAAATCTAAATTCATCCTCAGCCCTCCCCTCGGTCCCGTGTCCCTAAAGTCTCTCCCATTCAGCAACTAAAAGTAATAGCTGTCAGAAACAGAAAACATACATTTCCCAGCATACTGTCATAGCAACTTCTAAGGATTTGCCCTCAGGGAATAGCGGTGCTGTTTTATATCAGAAGTAGAAGGTGGTTTGATTGGTAGGTGTTTATCGACCTCTCAAACAAACCCTTGGCTTTTCGGTGTGTGTTATTCACACTATTGCAGTTCATTGGCACTGCTCCTGAATTGTCAGCTGAGGCGAGAGAGTGGAACTGACACTGACAGACAGTGTCTTAATAATAGTTCAGTTTAATAGCCCGTCTAATGATACCACCTGAAGCATGCAACACACATATATATGCAAATGCATATGTACACACACAGACACACAACACACTCCACACTCACAACTGTGCAGATATACTCCATGATACAAAGAATCACTCCCATACACATTCCCTACCCCCTATAATATTCCCCAACACACACGCTCCCACACATATGTACCTACACTCTCATACACACATCCCCCCCTCCACACACACACAAACACACACACACACAAGCACACACACACACACACCCACACACACTCGTGCAAAAATACTCATTCACACGTACTCTCACACACAAGCTCTGTTAGGGACGGTACGGTTTCTCAGTGGTTAGCACTGTTACCTCACAGCGCCAGCGACCCGAGTTCGATTCCCGGCTTGGGTCACTATCCGTGCGGGGAGTCTGCACGTTCTCCCCATGTCTGCATGGGTTTCCCCCCCACAGTCTGAAAGATGTGCAGGTTAGGTGCATTGGCCGTGCTAAATTCTCCCTCAGTGTTCCCGAACAAGCAATGGAATGTGGTGACTAGGGGATTGTCACAGTAACTTCATTGCAGTGTTAATGTAAGCCTACTTGTGATTCACAGGTAAATAAATTATAAAAATAAACACACCCACTGTTATGGACCAGATTAGAAATCCCAAGGTCTAATATGAATTTAGTGTGGACCCCAATCATTTTTTTTATTTTGCCATTCATGCGAGGATTACGTGTTTTACTGCAGCTGTGATTCTATTGATCCACTGGGAAGCTTTTATCAAAACAAACTTTATTTTAACAAAACAGTATAAATATAAAGAAATACTTAGCTTAACTTTTACTGAATGAAATACTTAAACATGACAAGACACAATTCTAAGCTGCTAACCTATTTCTATTAGTCCCAAGAAGCAATATTCTTCATTGACTTAAACTGCTCTTCAAAAACAGTTAGCAAACAACACAGGCCTATGTGTTCTTTACTTGTGAACAGTTCTAGAGAGAGAGAGAAATCTATATCACTTTGCAAGTTCTAAACAGCAGCCTCCAAAGAAAGCAATAGTGAGAGAGACACTTGCTTCTTTCAAAACCAATGATCACTTTTCTGCATTTCTCTGTAAGCCTTGCTCCTCCCCTTCACATGAATCTGCCTCTTGTCAATCAACCTAAACAAACCCTACTCTGAAATCCCATGGGAAAAAAACAAAAATAAACAAAAAAATGCATTTACTCAGATTAAAACAAACACCTAATTAACCAAGATCAATCATTAGCCTGCATTCTCAGCCTATGAGCTGCCTGGTGCAGACAAATTGGCACCATGCATACAGAGCTGAATTCTAAACATAGCCTTCACAAGAAGCATGGTGGCACAATGGTTCGCACTGCTGCCTCACAGCGCCAAAGACCTGGGTTCAGTTATGGCCTCAGCTCACTGTCTGTGTGGAGTTTGCACGTTCTCCCCATGTCTGCGTGGGTTCCCTCTGGGTGCTCCGGTTTCCTCCCACACTGCAAAGATGTACGGGTTAGGCTGATTGGCCATGTTAAATTGACCCTAGTGTCAGGGGATTAGCAGAGTAAATATGTGGGGTTGCGGGAATGGGGCCTGAATGGATTTGTAGTCGGTGCAGACTTGATGGGCCGAATGGCTTCCTTCTGCACTAGAGGCATTCTATGATAAATACATTTCGTAAAGGCATAGTATCATCACACTCACACACATGCACAAACACTTGTTCACATACACTCTCATGCACAGGCTCCTACACACATATTCTCACTCACTTGCTCCAACATATACTCTTGTGCGCACACACACACTCACACACACATCCCCATCAATAAACGCTCCCCCCACACACACTCATAGACACATCCACCCACATGGGCACCAACATTAATGTACCTGGCATTTTTGTCTGAAATCCAAAATGTACATTTCCTGTGCTGTCTGAAAGAGTCTGAGCAGAATCCCGTAGCTCCTTGAAATAATTTAAAAGGTTGATATCTGCATTACAGTTTACAGGGAAATTGGAAAAATAAATAAATGTGACTTGGAATCTGTGGGCTCCACTGATAAAACCTTTGAGTCTCTCCAGTGTGGTTCAGTGACAAAGTGGATTACCTCCCACATTCAGAATCACATTAAGCTGTATGAGCAAAAGCTTTCTTCATAGATAAGTGTGACAAAGTGAGCTCCCTTTGAAGACGAAAACCTGAATCTTGGGCTGATAATGCAATGATTTGAATTCATTAAAACTGAGAATCCATAATGGTCGCTGTCAGAATTTTAGCAGATTCACATAATTACTCACTCTACAATAACAACTTATATTCATACGGCTCATAGAATCAGAGGATCCCTACAGTGCAGAAGGAGGCCATTTGGCCCATCAAGCCTGCACCAACCACAATCCTGCCCAGACCCTATCCCCATCACCCCATGTATTTACCCTGCTAATCCCCCTGGCACTAAGGGGCAATTTTATATGTCCACCCAACCCGCACATCTTCAGACTGTGGGAGGAAACCAGAGCACCCAGAGGAAACCCACGTAGACACGGGGAGAACGTGCAAATTCCACACAGACAGTGACCAGAGGCCGGAATTCAACCCGGGTCCCTGGCGCTGTGAGGCAGCAGTGCCAACCACTGCTGTAACCTCACGTGAGATGGCTCCTCCTAATGGTGCTTTGATTATGTTGGTGAAGCCTCATGTGAGATAGGCATCATTTGATTAAGGACTGGGATCACATATAAAGATGGTGGTTAATACAGTGGAAAGGATTAATGTGAATATGTAATTGGGACAGTTCACATCACCTTGGAAACTGGTGTAGATTAACATGACTATGATGATTATGTTCTCTCCTGTAGCCTTGTGGCAAGGGTGAAGTCTTTGTTGTATCTGAATAAAGTTGATGTTAACCTTTACCGCCGAAGAATCCAATAACAGTCATCAACAATCATCTCAAGTATAAGATCATTAGAGTTAAGGGGCAGAGATCTGTAAGGTTGCAATCTAATAATAAGGAAAATCATTTGTTTTTTTAAATTAATTCATGGGATGTGGGCATCACTGGCTGGGCCAGCATTCATTGGCCATCCCTAATCGCCCTTGAACTGAGTGGCTTGCTCAGCCATTTCAGAGGGCATCTAAGTATCAATCACATTGCTGTGGATCTGGAGTCACTTGTAGGCCAGAACAGGTAAGGATGGCAGATTTCCTTCTCTAAAGGACACTGTGCTCAGTTCTGGTCGCCTCATTACAGGAAGGATGTGGAAAAGATTGAAAGGGTGCAGATGAGATTTACAAGGATGTTGCCTGGATTGAGTGGCATGCCTTATGAGGATAGGCTGAGGGAGCTCGGTCTTTTCTCCTTGGAGAGACGAAGGATGAGAGGAGACCTAATAGAGGTGTATAAGATGTTGAGAGGCATAGATCAGGTGGACTCTCAGAGGCTTTTTCCCAGGGTGGAAATGTCTGCTACGAGAGGACACAGGTTTAAGGTGCTGGGGGATAGGTACAGGGGAGATGTTAGGGGTAAGTTTTTCACACAGAGGGTCGTGGGCGAGTGGAATCGGCTGCCGTCAGGGGTGGTGGGGGCGAACTCAATAGGATCTTTTAAGAGATTCCTGGATGAGTACATGGAGCTTAATAGGATGGAGGGTTATAGGTAGGTCTAGAAGGTAGGGATGTGTTCGGCACAACTTGTGGGCCGAAGGGCCTATTTGTGCTGTAGTTTTTCTATGTTCTATGTTCGAGTGAACAGATGGGTTTTTTTTAACAACGGTCAACAATGGGGGTTTCATGGTCGTCGTTAAACTTTTTTTCTTTTAATTCCAGATTTAAAAAAATATTGAATTCAAACTTACCATCTGCCATGATGGAATTTGAACCCAGATCCCCAGAGCTTTACTCAGGATTACTAAACCAGTGACAATACCACTACACCACCACCATCCCAAGCTTCAGCTGCATTTCATGAGCCGGGTTGGATCCATTTAACAGCTCCTCCCTATTCTCAAGGCCTCTCCACCTCCCCCGAAACACCTCGCCACTTCCAAGCCCATCTCCACAGACCAGAGAAAACTTAATCCATAGACCGTGTGATGCACCATTGATTACGCAAAGACTCGTTGTTGCGAAATAACAGGCTTTTATTAACAAAGAACTGGAGCATACCCGAACTGATAGCCAATCTGAACTGAGGCAAAAGGGGCGGAGAGCAGTCACCTTTATACCCCGAGAAGGGCGGAGCCCCGGATTGAGGCAGCAGGGGCGTGTCCAGGCATATCACATAAACTATCACATAAACAGACAACTACAGTGATTCACCACACCGTGGATTGTGAAAGTTTGATTTAACTCTGTGCTTTGGTCTCACTGCTGAGCGTGTTCACCACTACCACCAGCGAGCGTTGACAGCATTGGCATCCTTTTAGTTAATAGAGGTCACCACGGGGATTATTCACTGGAATTTGAGGCTCTGATATCCACCTTGTGAGATTCAGAGGAGGCGATGAAAACCTATAAATTCCAACGATTACTGAAGATCATTTCAATCAACAGCGGATAAAGCATATTTGCCAAAATGAAATGAATGGACACAATTCTCCCTTTTGCGAACTGAGTGATGCCGCGAGCAGGAAAACCGGAGTGTTTCCCGCTGGCATTAGCAGCACCAGTGAGCTGGGATTCACCAATCTGAACCATTTCAATTTATGCAACCTGGGAATCACCCTGGTCAGCCTGGCTTTGCAGCGGTCGCTGATCTCTGCACTGATGGACAGACCTGCCCGCACCCCTCCCCCTCCCCTGCTGGACATAGCGACCTCTCCGCTGAGAAGGGGAGCACCCCACAAACCCCCTCAGCAGAGGGAGGGACATCCTCACCTCAGTGAAATAACGGATCATTCCCTCAGCATGCAGGCGTGAGGATGACCTGATGCCCCATCTCCAGGCAGAGGCCTCAACCACCCCACCTCCCCCCTCCCCACCCCAAAAAAGAGAGGACCTCCCAGATGGATCCCCACAGGACCCTCGCACAGGCCCTCTCAGTGCTAACCTTGCACCGTCCCTGGCATCTTGGCAGTGACCCCCTGACCTGGCACCTTGTACTTGGTGGGTGAGGAAGTAGTTAAGTTGTGTGCCCCTCTGCTGTTGCCAGGCTGCAGAGGGAGTATCTCCTCAGGGGCCTGTGGTTGGGTGGAGCTCGGGCTGAGGGAAAGGACTTGACCTTGGGACTCTCCCCCAGGATGGGAGTCTAGTGGCTGCACTTGTCTTTGTTGCTCTGAGAAAGGTATTGTTTAGTTTCGAGATGGTAAATCCTGACCCCATTCTGGGATAAAATATTCATTATTGCCTCTGTCCTCTGAAAACTTTGAAGTGCCCTGATCACTTCAACATCCATGCCTCTTGGACACCTGGAAGCCTTTACCACAGCACTCTATTCCACAGTAGGGATTGACCCAGGTGTTAAAAGCCCCCTTTAAAATGCTGTTATAGAAATGACCTGTCAGGATTTCCAATCTGTTAATCTAAGGCTGAGTGCTTATAAACATTGGGGTTAGGTTAGATATTTTACAATGTTTAACTTCTGCTTTCCAGCCAAACTGTTTGCAAAGCACTGAAGATGCATCCAGGTGTGAAGGGAAAGAAAAATAAACGAGGTTCTTTCCTAGTGGATAAGTAATCCATACCAATTGTTCAAAACACTTGGTATGGATTACCAAGGGTGCAGTAAGCAGCTGCTGATCTTTCAATGTTAAAAGGGTACTCCCCAGTGAAATTGACCATCAAAACACTTCAAAGGGGTTTCACAGCAGCTGTGGGCTATGAAGAAAACAAGCGGTTCTCCTGAGAAATCCTGACCAGGACACCTCAAAGGTTTCAGAGGACAGAGACAACAATGAATGCCTTACCCCAGGAATGGTACCAAGATTGACCATCCTGAAACTGAGCAACACCATTCCCAGGGCAACAAGGACAAGTGCAGCCACTGGACCTCCATCCTGGGGGAGAATCCTGAAGTCAAGGCCGTTTCCCAACACCAAGTCCAGCCAACACCCAGGTCCCATGCTTTGGCAGTGGCAAAGGGGCACATGGATAGACCACTAACCTGCTTGCACCCCATCAGAGTACAAGGTGTCAGGTCCACTTTTGTCAGGACCTACAGCAAAGCTTGCCCAGTGGGCTTCCCATTGCGTGTGTGTGTGTGGGTGGGGGGCAGAGCAGGGGGAGCAGCAGATACATTACAGAAGGCTGCTGAAGGCCAATGGGGGGCAAGGAGGTTAGTGATGTACCAATGTGCGCCTCTGCCACTGCCAGAGAAAGGCTCTCCCATGGGTTCTGCGGGTTGGTTGGGCTCGGTGTTGGGGAATGACCTTGACCTCAGCACTCTCCCAGGATGGAGGTCCGGTGGCTGCCCTTGTCCTTGTTGCCCTGGGAACAGTGTTGCTCAGATTCAGGATGGTGAATTCTGACACCATTCTGGGGTAAGATATTCATTTCCAGCCTGGTAATTACGTAGATATTAGGATTTTTGCACATTTATTGGGTGGGAATCTCGCTGGGCTGGCTGGGCAGGGAACCCATTTTAGGCCGGTCACCTGATTCAACAGACTGTTGGGATTTCCGCCAGGGGCAAGTAAGCCCAGTGAATCCTGGCCAATGAATTGAGCAACTCAAATAGAAGATCATTCTTAGACCATTGAGTGAACTGGGCAAAATATCAGAGTAAAACCACTCGTATAATCTGCAAATAAATTGCAGCTCCCACTTTAATGGGAAACCATTTACAGAGATCCACTATAACAAAACACTCAGCTTAAAGTAAATCTCCTTCGATTGAGGTGACCTTTCAGCAGTTATGCTTGAAATTGCACTGGCCTCAAAAAGCAGACATAATACCAGCTCCATGGTGTGAAGCAATCTATGTAATGGCAGATGCAAGATAAAGATACTTAGGACCATTATCTCCTTCTTTTGAAAATAGTGGTGCTAATCTCACCATTTATTCAACACAACAAATTGAAATATTTTTTCCCCTCGCTCGAGAAAAAATTAGCCCTGCAAAATGTTTGTCATTTAAGTGGCTGAACCTGATCTGATTCAGGAGAATATGTTTTTTATTCATTCGTGAGACATGGGCGCCGCTGTACAGCCAGCAGTTATTGCCCATCCCTAGCTGCCCTTGAGAAGGTGGTGGTGAGCTGCCTTCTTGAATCGCTGCAGTCCATGTTCTGTGGGTTGACCCACAATGCCGTTAGGGAGGGAATTCCAGGATTTTGGCCCAGCGACTGCGCAGGAACGGTGACATATTTCCAAGTCAGGATGGTGAGTGGCTTGGAGGGGACATGCAGATGGTGGTGTTCCGGTGTATTGGCATTTATAAAAGCATGAAATTCAACACAAATCAATGCACAATCAATCATGTTTGACTAACTTGATTGAGTTATTTGATGAAGTAGAGTTGGGGGTTGGTGAGGTTATTGAGGTGGATGTTGAGTATATGGACTTTTGGAAGATGTTTGACAAAGTACCACAAAATAGACTTATTAACAAAATTAAAGCCCATAGAATCACAGTGACAACATGGGGTACATGATTGGTTAAGTGATGGAAAGCAGAAGGTCAGGGTGAAGTCTTATTTTTCAGATTGAAAGATTTTCTCCAGGGGTCAGTGTCAGAAATACTGCACTTTCTGATGCAAGTTAACTGAACTTTGGTACAATTTCAAAGTTTGCAGATGATATGAAGCTTAAAATGTAGTGAACAATGAGTAGGACAGGAGCAGACTTCATTTGATTTGATTTGATTTGATTTGATTTATTATTGTCACATTTGCCATCTTATCATATTGTCACCCCGGACATTCTCTCTTCCACCTTCTCCCCTCGGGAAAAAGATACAAAAGTCTGAGGTCGCGTATCAACAAACTCAAGAACAGCTTCTTCCCTGCTGCCATCAGACTTTTGAATGGACTTACCTCGCATTAAGCTGATCTTTCTCTACACCCTAACAATGACTGTAACACTACAAACTGCACTCTCTCCTTTCCTTCTCTATGAACGGTATGCTTTGTCTGTATAGCGCGCAAGAAACAATGCTTTTCACTGTATACCAATACATTTGACAATAATAAATCAAATTAAACCAAATCAAATCAAATTTATAAGTATACAGTGAAAACTATTCTTTCTTTACAGACAAAGCATGCTGTATATAGAGAAGGAAAGGAGCGGGTTCAGAAAGTAGTGTTACAGTCACAGCTAGGGTGTAGAGAAAGATCAACTTAATATGAGGTGGGTTCATTCAAAAGTCTGACGGCAGCAGGCAGGGAAGAAGCTGTTCTTGAGCCAGTTGCTACGTGTCCTCAGACTTTTGTATCTTTTTCCCGATGGGAGAAGGCGGAAGAGAGAGTGTCCGGGGTGCATGGGGTCCTTAATTATGCTGGCTGTTTTGCCGAGGCAGCAGGAAGTGTGGACAGAGTCAGTGGATGGGAGGCATGATGGACTGGGCTACGTTTAGCAGGGACATCGATAGATTATTAAAATGGGCAGACACATGGCAGGTGAAAGACAATGCCAAAAAGTTTGGCGTAATACTTCCTGGTCAGAAGAACAAGGAGAGTTTATATGAAATAAATGGTAGAGTTTTGAAGTGGGTGCAGCAACATCAAGCTCTGAGGTTCTCTGCACACAAATCTTTGAAGGGAATAGAGCGTAAAGGTGGCTGTTAAAAACAAACTGCGTCTTTTACTTTATTGAAAGAGGAATGTAGTACAAAATCAAGGGAGTTGTACTAAAAGTTACTGCTTGGGCCTCAGCTGGAGTATTGTGTCTAGTTCAAAGGCACCGCACTTTAGGGCAGATATCAAGGCCCTGGAGAGGGCGGAGAGGAAATATATCCGAATGCTACCAGCGACTTCAGTCATATGGAGAAAGTGGTGAAGCAGGCATGGCTCCTCATAGAGCAGGGGAAGGCAAGAGAGGTTTTGACCGAGCTACCGGTTCATATCATAAATAGTTCCGTTCAGGTAAATAAGGAGAAGCTGTTTCCATGTGAATTCCAATTCAAGTCAACTTGCAAAAGGACGAGAGGTGACAGGAGGAAAGATTTTCTTATGCGCTGACTATTTGTTACCTGCAATGCGCTGTCTGAGATGATGTTGGAAACAGATTCAACAGTAACTTTCAAACAGAAATAAGATAGATACTTGAAGGGAGAAACAATAGAGGGCCAGAGGGAAGGGTAGAATCATAGATTCCCCGCAGTGTCGAAGGAGGGCATTTGGCTCATCGAGTCTGCATCGACAGCAATCCCACCCAGGCCCTATTCCCATAATCCTACGTATTTACCCTGCTAATCCCCCTGACACGAGGGGGAAATTTAGCATGGCCAATCCACTTAACCCACGCATCTATGGAATGTGGGAGGAAACTGGAGCATCCGGAGGAAGTCCACACAGACACAGGGAGACTGTTCAAACTCTGCACAGTGACCCGAGGCTGAAATTGAACCCGGGTTCATGGCACTGTGAAGCAGCAGTGCTAACCACTGTGCCACCCTGCCGCCCATGATCGAAGCTTACAGCACAGAAAGAGGTCATTCGATTCATGATGCCTGTCACCGTGCATACCGGACTTGAAAATGATCACCCAACTCCCATCACTACAGCCAAATACTTAATGCACAAAATCACACCAGAATTCCATGGGCTTTCCTTTCTCTATTTCTGTAACCTTCTCCAACCCTAAGAAATCACAACATTCTGTTCCCTTACACATTCTTGATTTTTGTCGTTCTACCATCAGTGGGCGTACTTCAGTTGGCACAACCTGAAGCTCTGGAATTCCCCTCCTGATCCTTTTCTGTGTCTCCCTCGCTTCCTCCTTTGAGTTGCTCCTTCAAACCTACCTCTTTGACCAAGTTTTAATCAACTACCCTAATGTGAGAAGGCAATGGCCTTGTGGTAGTATCGTCAAACTATAAATCTAGAATCTCAGCCAATGCTCTGGGGATCGGGGTTCGAATCCCACCACGGCAGATGGTAGAACTTGAATTTAATTTTTAAAATCTGCAATTAAGAATTTACTCTGAATCGATTGTCAAAAAAAGCCCACCTGGTTCACAGATGTCCTGTAGGGAAGGAAATCTGCTGTCCTACATGTGACTCCAGAGCCACAGCAATGTGGTTGACTCTCAACTGCTGTTGGGCAACTAAGGATGGGCAATAAATGATGGCTGGCCAGTGATGCCCATGTCCCATGAATGAATGTAAAAACATGTGGCTTGGTGGTGAACTTTGTCTGATTCAGTTCCAGTTGACTTGGAATATTGAAGGATCTGTTGCATCTGGCCATTTCTGCTTCGCATCCAATATTTTTAATCCAGTTCCTTTTCACTAACAGATTCAAAGTCATTCTCCCCAGTCAATTCCCTCGGTAATGCACCATTTGTAGAAAAAATATTTTTACATTATGTTTCTGGCACAGGTTTGTGGCTATTAAATTCATAGAAATATCCCGTAGGACAGAAAGCAGATAATTGCATTGGCCTGATGGACTTGCATTCCCGGCTGCTTGAAATATGCACCTCATTCTTCAAAAATAAATAAACAAAAAAAATCCACTGATAAAAGAATTGCAATAGTTTGATTTTTTTTCAGAGACATTGCTGATGTCACTTGTTAATAGTCAAAAAATGAGAATATAATTCATCCCATTTATTACTGACATCAGCGTGCTCGTTTAGGCATTTTAGGGATTGAGATGACCACATAAAGCAAACAAAAAGGAGGTTCTTAATATAGAGGAACAAACTGAGTCATCAATTCTTCAGGGCTCGTAGTAGTTTCTGATGGCAACTATTTCATGTTGACTTATCCACATAGCAATAAGTTGCATGCATGATTGCCAGGCAGGGAATCAAACCTGATCTGTCAAGATTAATTTGGGAGTGATGGACAAGGTACATTGGAGATCCAACACGTCTACTGCAGAATTAAAATATTGAAAAAATGTGTAAACGTCCAAATTACATCCAAATAACTCGAGCCATTGCACAGATGAGGACATTACTCTCTGCCAGGGTAAAGAGAATGGGTTTAAAACTAAAGGCAATGTCATCACGGTCCCAGAAGTCCTTACCTGGTCTCCTCACATGTGACTCTGTGGTGGACCTCAGTTGTGCCTTTGTCCTATATGGACCACCATTGTGTGTGCTTGTCATACCTGGACACATCCCCTTCCAGTTTGGTTCCTCCCCTCGGCACCTAGTATAAAGGTGGCTGTCTCCTCCCCCTTGTTCAGTCCAGGTTGGTTATTTGTTGGGATCTGCTCCTGATTCTGTTGTGAATAAAAGCCTACACTTATATTGGCATATCGGTAGTCTTTCGCCTTATGGATAGCGCATCAGACTCCAAAGCCACAGCAATGTGGTTGACTCTCAACTGCTCTCCAGCAACTAGGGATGGGCAATAAACACTGGCCAGCCAGCGATGCCCATGTCCCACAAATGACAGAGAGAGCTGACTGGTGATGATTTAACCTGAGGATCACCACACCTCCAGCGAGGGGCAAAGCTGAGAAGGCAGGGCTTCATGAATAACCTCAGCAAGCACGGGAATTGGACCCGTGCTGTTGGTATCACTCTGCATCACTGCCAGTAGTTCTGCCAAATAAGCTAACCAAGCCCCCAGATTAAACACATTCGGGGTACAAAGGGAAAACTTTGAATGGTGAGCATCCAACTTCGAGGCCATGTTTCATCAGCATATGGATAGGACATTCAGATGGAGTGGCAAACTGACTGATGCTAGTTGTGCCCCAATTTTGCAGAGAGGAGCTTTGCTATATTTACCATAAAGCCACCATACGGGGTGTTGGCTAATTGAATTTACCTCAGCAGAATATTGAGAAGCATCTGTGGAGAGAGAATAAAGCCAATGTTTCGAGTCTAGATGACCCCTCATTAGAGTTGACAAAGTTCTGTCAAAGGGTTATCTAGACTCGAAACATTGGCTCTATTCTCTCTCCATGGATGCTGTCAGAGCCACTGAGATTTTCCAGCATTTTCTGCTGTTGCTGAAGTTTTGAAATTTCCCCCAATGAGAGCCACTGAACTGGGCACTGGGAGTGGATTCAAAAGACAATGAGAGACAATGACAGTGGTGGGCGGCACGGTGGCACAGTGATTAGCACTGCTGCCTCACAGCACCAGGGACCAGGTTCAATTCTGGCCTTGGGTCACTGTCTGTGTGGAGTTTGTACATTCCCCCCGTGTCTGTATGGGTTTCTGCCGGGCGCTCCAGTTTCCTCCCACAGTCCAAAGATATGCAGGTTAGGTTGACTGGCCATGCTAAATTGACCATACTGTCAGGGGATTAGCAGAGTAAATATGTGGGGTTACAGGAATAGGGCCTGGGTGGGATGTGGTCACTGCAGACTTGATGGGCTGAATGGCCTCCATCTGTACTGTAGGGATTCTATGATTCTATGATGATTCTTTGAGATGCTTTTCTAGAGAAGGAGAGGGTGTACCACACACCTCAGGGCCTGCAGCACATCAGCACCTTCTCAAGGGCAACTAGGGATGGACAATAAATGCTGTAGTAAGAAGTCCCACAACACCAGGTTAAAGTCCACAGGTTTATTTGGTGGCACGAGCTTTCGGAGCGTTGCTCCTAGAAGGAGCAACGCTCCGAAAGCTCGTGCGACCAAATAAACCTGTGGACTTTAACCTGGTGTTGTGAGACTTCTTATTGTGCTTACTCCAGTCCAATGCCGGCATCTCAACATCAATAAATGCTGGCCAGCGAGCACACCAATCTTTAAAAAAGTGATCCAGGAGCAAGGTGAGAATATGGGGGTGGGTGACATTGCTGACTGCTAAACATTTTCTTCTGTTTCTAAATGATTCTCTGTGCTTATTCGCTAATTTGGGTGAGTTACCAAACACCAGCAACAGCAATAAGCTACTTGAACAGGGATGGTTTAAGCTACTTTGTGCATTGAATGGTGGGAAATATTCAAATGGCTCAGTAAGTAAATAGCAAGCATTCAATAATGTAAGTTGAATGTCTAATTATTTTACACCTTAATTTGCAACCACTTTAAGTCAACCTCGCCAATAAATTCAATCATTTGAAATTATATTTCAGGCGTGATCTTCTTGACCTTTCATTCCGGGCCAGCCAAGAGGAAATTATGAGCTTTTTATGTCGATCAAATAAGCATCCAGTCATTTGAATATTACGAAGGTTCACACAAAATGGGACGGGGACAGGCAGAACCAAAACAAAAGGTGAATATGTGATAAGGGTAAAAGGGTGAGAGCCAATCTGATGTACAGGCATTTGTTTAAAGAATGAGGTCATTTTAACATATTTCATATTTGCTGGTAACATAGATTCTCCCTCTTTCACATGCTTGCACTGATGTTTCCAATAACAATTTTTGTTTCCTGTAACAATTGATCTGCCAAGATTGTTAACACTGCTGCCTCACAGCGTCAGAGACCCGGATTCAATTCCCGGCCTGGGTCACTGTCGGTGCGGAGTCTACACGTTCTCCTCGTGTCTGCGTGGGTTTCCTCCGGGTGCTCCGGTTTCCTCCCACACTCCAAAGATGTGTGGGTTAGGTTGATTGGCCATGCTTAATTGCCCCTTAGTATCAAGGGGTTACCTGGGTAAATAAGTAGGGTTATGGGGATAGGGCCTGGGAGGGTTTGTGGTTGGTTCAGACTTGATGGGCTGAATGGCCTCCTTCTGCACTGTAGGGATTGTATGATCGGTTGGATTTGTACAGTGGCTTATCAAGAGTGATTATCAAATGTAATGTGACACCCAGCTACACTCAACTGTAGCATCCAAATGCTTGTCAGAGATAGGCTTTGAGGAGTATCTTAAAGAAAGATAGAGGTGCAAAGAGGTGACAGGTGTAGAGAGGGAAATCCAGATCTTGAGGCCTAGTCAGCTGAAAGTATGTCTGCCAATGCTGTGATAATGAAAATCAGACTCTGGAGTGTGGCAACAAGGGGATTTTCACAGTAACTTCACTGCAGTGTTAAGCATACTTGTGACTAATAAATAAACTTTTATGTTCAAGGCTGAGATAGACAGATTTTTTAATCAGTAAGGAAATCAAGAGTTTGGGGATAAGGCGGGAAAGTGGAGTTGAAGACTATCATATCTGATTAGTCATGATCGCATTGAATGGCAGCACAGACTTGATGGGCCAAATGGCCTGCTCCTGCTCTTATGTCTGATGGTCTTATGGTCTTACGATCAGCAAGAAGAGTGGCGATGGATGAACAGTTGTTTGTGTGAATGTGGATTTAGGCAACAGAAGTATGGCTGAACTATAGAAGGTGCAATTTGTGTGACTAAATCAGGAGAGAACATGCAAGTTTAGATGTAATAAAGATGCAAATGAGGATTTTAACACAGCTGAGGGAGTTAGGAGTATGGGCAATGTTATGGAGATGAAAGTAGCCGACATTACTGGTGGAGTGGATAGGGAGTTGGAAGCCTAGCTCAAGGGGTAGCTGGCTGGCAGGATACTAAAGAGCCTACAGAAGGATATAGAAAGGTTAAGGGAGTGGGCAAAATCTTGGCCAATGGAGGAAATGGTCAAGACTAAGATGGATGAATTTAAGAGCATTCTGCAGTTTGCATACACGAAATAAGCTCTGGACTAAACCATGCTCCAAACAGATATGATTGACAGATAGACATAAATACAAAATTAACAGTAAGAAATTTAGGGCAGAGAGCAAGACAAGCTTATTTCTCGCAGTGTGTTGAATTTGTGAAATGCACTCCTGAATATACAAGCAGAGCAGACACATGGGATTAGACGTACTTCTTGTGTGGAGATTAAACACCAACGTGGGCTGGTTGGGCCAAACTGACTGCTTGCATGCTGTCATTTCTGGACTGTTCTATGAGGAACCTTAAGGAATATCAATATTAAGGAACCTTCTTCGCAGGGATAGCAGAGGATTCGGTGCACCTGATAGCTGGAAACAAATAGCTCTGAGAAATAGAGAGAACAAAGTTGGAGGAGAAGAAAACTCCGATGTTTAATTGAGTGCACAGGGCACTGAGATGGGAACGACATCAAATTGGCTGAGGTCAGAGAACGGACTCTCATCGCCTAGTCCATCTCGCAAAACAGCCTCCCATCCGTTGACACTGTCTACACTTCCCGCTGCCTCAGAAAAGCTGCCAGCATAATTAAGGATCCCACGCACCCTGGATATTCTCTCTTCCATCTTCTTCCATTGGGAAAAAGATACAAAGGTCTGAGATCATCTACCTACCGACTCGAGAACAGCTTCTTCCCTGCTGCCATCAGACTGTTGAATGGACCTACCTCGCATTAGGTTGATCTTTCTCTACACCCTAGTTATGACTGTAACACTATATTCTGCATCCTCTCCTTTCCTTCTCTATGAACGGTATGCTTTGTCTGTATAGTGTGCAAGAAACAATACTTTTCACTGTATACTAATACATGTGACAAGAATGAATCAAATCAATCAAATCTCATAGACAAGAAAACTCACTCCCCTACCTTTGAGGGCCAGATCTGGGTTGGAGACTGTGGAGCGATTGATCTAGGTTGATTTTAGCAAGAAGGTTGAGCTGATTGGGATTTTCAGAGGATCAGACAGCAGTATGTTGACCTGGTCCATGGGAAACTCATCTCAAATGCACAATGCTCTCACTGTCTTACCCATCTGGAAACATGCCATCTGTTTCAGCTCTGAAGTCTTGTTTATCTGTTTCTGTTTAGGATTCCAACATTTGTTCCTTTGGTGAGCTAAATACTTCGGGAGATGATGGCCGAGATGATGGTATTATCGCTAGACTCTTAATCAAGAAACTCAGCTAATGCTCTGGCGACCCGGGTTTGAATCCCACCACAGAAGATGGTGGAATTTGAATTCAACAAAAAAAATCTGGAATTAAGAATTTACTGATGACCATGAAGCCATTGTTGGAAAAACCCATCTGGTTCCTTTAGGTAAGTAAATCTGCCATATTTACCTGGTCTGGCCTACATGTGATTTCAGAGCCACAGAAATGTGGTTGACTCTCAACTGCCCTATAAGGGCAAGTAGGGATGGGCAATAAATGTTGGCCAGCCAGCGATACCCACGTCCCATGAATGAATTTTAAAAATACTTGAATTAAGGAAAAATAAGGATTTCACATTGCTTCACATTTCTTCAAGTCATAGCTTCCCCAAATTGATTTGAAAGAAACATTAAAATAAAACAGGGAACCAGAGCAAGAAACAGGTTTTGTAAATTCCTTTGAGGTTTGGACATTGCTGGCAAGGGTGGCATTTATCGCCCGTCCCTAGTTAGAAGGTGGTGAGTTGCCTTCTTGCACTGATGGAGCTCACAGAGGTATTCCCTCAATGCTGTTAACTAAAGAGTTGCAGGACTTTGACCCAACAATGATGTGCGATATAGCTCCAAGTCAGGATGGAGTGTGACTTGGATAACAACTTGGAAACGGTGGTGCTCCCATGAACCTGTTCCCCCCTTGTCTTTCTAGTTGGTAGAGGTACTGGGTTTGGAAAATGCTGTTGAAGAAGGCTTGATGAGTTAGAAACATAGAAACGTAGAAAAACTACAGCACAAACAGGCCCTTCGGCCCCACAAGTTGTGCCGAACACATCACTACCTTCTAGACCTACCTATAACCCTCCATCCTATTAAGCTCCATGTACTCATCCAGGAGTCTCTTAAAAGACCCTATTGAGTTTGCCTCCACCACCACTGACGGCAGCCGATTCCACTCGCCCACCACCCTCTGTGTGAAAAACTTACCCCTAACATCTCCCCTGTACCTACCCCCCAGCACCATAAACCTGTGTCCTCTCGTAGCAGACCCTGGGAAAAAGCCTCTGAGAGTCCACCCGATCTATGCCTCTCAACATCTTATACACCTCTATTAGGTCTCCTCTCATCCTTCGTCTCTCCAAGGAGAAAAGACCGAGCTCCCTCAGCCTATCCTCATAAGGCATGCCAACCAATCCAGGCAACATCCTTGTAAATCTCCTCTGCACCCTTTCAATCTTTTCCACATCCTTCCTATAGTGAGGCGACCAGAACTGAGCACAGTACTCCAAGTGGGGTCTGATGAGGGTCTTATATAGCTGCACCAATATCCCCAGACTCTGAAACTCAATCCCTCGATTGATAAAGGCCAGCACACCATACGCCTTCTTAACCACCTCCTCCACCTGCGGGGCCGATTTTAGAGTCCTATGGACCCGGACCCCAAGGTCCTTCTGATCCTCTACAGTACTAAGAGTCTTTCCCTTTATATTGTACCCCTTCATCCCATTTGACCTACCAAAATGGACCACGACGCGTTTATCTGGGTTGAAGTCCATCTGCAACTTGTCCGCCCAGTCTTGCATCCTATCTATGTCCCTCTGTAACTTCTGACATCCCTCCAGACTATCCACAACCCCACCAACCTTTGTGTCATCGGCAAACTTACCAACCCATCCCTCCACTTCCTCATCCAGGTCATTTATGAAAATGACAAACAGCAAGGGTCCCAGAACAGATCCCTGGGGCACGCCACTGGTGACCAACCTCCATTTAGAAAAAGACCCATCTATACCCACTCTCTGCCTCCTTTGGGCAAGCCAGTTCTGGATCCACCGGGCAGCAGCACCTTGGATCCCATGTCCTCTCACTTTTTCTAGAAGCCTTGCATGGGGGACCTGTGCAAGTTGATACAGTGCATCTTGTAGGTGGTACACATCGCATCCACTGTACTCCTGGAAGGAGTAAATCTTAAAGATCATGTATGGGATGCCAGTCAGTTGACAGTTTTGTCCTGGATGGTGTCCAGCTTCATGGTTACTGTTTCCACCCACATTTTGTGTTTTACAATATGGAGACGTTAGTTACTAAGGTGTTCAGTGAATCACAATTAGTGTCAAAGGGGGCGGCACAGTGGTTAGCACTGCTGCCTCACAGCGCCAGGGACCTGGGTTCGATTCCCGGCTTGGATGACTGTCTGTGTGGAGTCTGCACATTCTCCCCGTGTCTGCATGGGTTTCCTCCGGGTGCTCCGGTTTCCTCCCACAGTTCAAAAGACGTACTGGTTAGGTGCATTGGCCATGCTAAATTCTCCCTCAGTGTACCTGAACAGCACCGAAGTGTGGCGACAAGGGGATTTTCACAGTAACTTCTTTGCAGGGTTAATGTAAGCCGACTTACGACACAAATAAATAAGAAAAGAGAAAATATCAGAACATAGGGTGTGATTCATGATGGCTTACTGTGCCAGCTTCAATAAACTATTTAAAAGGTATCGTATCCCTGGCTGCAGACCTGTGCCATCAAAGATACCATATCTCTGGCTGTAGACGTGACCTTAGGTCAACTATGAAGAAATTTCCATCACACACCTGACTTACTTTGAAAATATTGAAGAGGCCTTGAGGAGTCACTGGCGAAGAACACCCCACGTGTTAATGTCTTATTTGATAATGGCATCTGTTGATGATCAATATTCTTCGACAATTCTTTCCAGTTTACTTGCGAAAAAACTCAACAAAGCTTTGCAATAGAATGAATCACCAGTGCCTTTAAAAGGTGAGGAAGGAGGTGAATCAGCAAACTATTGGAAAGCGCACACTGCCACTTACATCACACATTGAATCTGTGTGCCATTTGTACAGAAGTCACATACTATTGTAAGGTGTCAGCTGTAATTCAGTGGGTAGGATTCTCACCTATGAGTCAAAGTGTTGTTTCTTCAAGTCCCATTTCACAGACTGGAGCACAAACTGCAGGTTGACACTCTGGTGCGTTACTAAGTAGGTGCTGGAATGGTGGAGATGTTGTCTTGTTGAGATGTTAGGCAAAGACCCTTTCTGCCCTCTTGGGTGGATGTGAAAGGTCCCATGGTACCACGTTGAAGAAGAGCAGCAGGGCTGTCCCCGGTGTGCTGATGTCTCCGGTGTGCTGACCAACATTTATTGCGCAATTGCTGAAACAGGTGATCTGATCATTATCACATTGTTATTTGAGAAGGTTTTGCTGCATCACCGATGTCACATCACTGCCTCCACATCAAAAGTACTTCCCTGACTGTAAAATGTTTTGGAGCAAGATTATGAAAGGTGCTAGATAAATTCAGGTGCTTCTGTCTTGATCACTGAGAGTGGCACAGTTGTTAGCACTGCTGCCTCACAGTGCCAGGGACCTGAGTTCAAGTTGAGATGAAGTCCCAGTCCCAGACGACCAAATGCTGCTCTGCCCTTTGAGGGGGAGAGCAGAGTGCAGAGTCATCTCCACATTTTGAGGGGGAGAGCAGAGTGGTGGTAATTTCGCCTGAGGGTCACCACACCTCAGGCAAGGGGCAAGGGTGAGAAGGCGGGGCCTTCATGAATAACCTCAGCTGGTACGGGAATTGAATCCACGCTGTTCGCATCGCTCTACATCATGAACCAACCATCCAACCAACTGAGCTACACCGACCTCCCTGTGGTCTAAGTAAGGTAAGAAGTTTAACAACACCAGGTTAAAGTCCAACAGGTTTATTTGGTAGCAAAAGCCACACAAGCTTTCGAGGCTCTGAGCCCCTTCTTCAGGTGAGTGGGAATTCTGTTCACAAACAGAACTTATAAGACACAGACTCAATTTACATGAATAATGGTTGGAATGCGAATACTTACAACTAATCCAGTCTTTAAGAAACAAAACAATGGGAGTGGGGAGAGCATCAAGACAGGCTAAAAAGATGTGTATTGTCTCCAGACAAGATGTCTGGAGACAATACACATCTTTTTAGCCTGTCTTGATGCTCTCCCCACTCCCATTGTTTTGTTTCTTAAAGACTGGATTAGTTGTAAGTATTCGCATTCCAACCATTATTCATGTAAATTGAGTCTGTGTCTTATAAGTTCTGTTTGTGAACAGAATTCCCACTCACCTGAAGAAGGGGCTCAGAGCCTCGAAAGCTTGTGTGGCTTTTGCTACCAAATAAACCTGTTGGACTTTAACCTGGTGTTGTTAAACTTCTTACTGTGTTTACCCCAGTCCAACACCGGCATCTCCACATCATGTCTAAGTAAGGGGCATGAATATGAGGTCAGGTGCTCATCTCAGGGTCAGATGTGACACCAAGGTTGCGAACAGACTGGTTAACCTCAGGTTGTTTCAACATGGACAGCAGTGGATCAAGAAGGCCGCTCACCATCACTTTCTCGAGGGCAATTAGGGAGTGACGCCCACATCCCTTGAATGAATGGAATAAGTTTATTTAACTGTGTCCTTAAAGGCTGGGTCTGATCTCGAGCTGAGGAAAGTTATTCCAAAGGGTGTGAAGTATTTCTTAATAGAGTTAGTCCACTGGAGCAAATGGAAAACTCAGATCTTGTTCTGTTCTTGGCAGTGATGCAGAAATGTCATTACAAAGCCTAACAAGAGAAGAACTGAAGACCAAATACAGGTTTGTCATTAGAATCAGAATGAGCTGCAATTTAAAACTGGCAGCGACTTGATTCCAAACTACCCAGCAGCAAGTTGTCTTGTTATTGTTACCTGAGTGAATTAGATTGTCTGCTCGAAATTCATGGTCAGAAAATCAATCAATCAATCGTCTTTGCAGCAGTGGGATCTTTCTCACCCAATTGCCTTCTACCTGCCAGGCTGAGTCGATTAATACATTTGTGTACAATAACAGGTGAATCTGGTTAGCTATCTGACTGTGGGAGCGAGGGGTAGAAGTGGAATACCAGTCCTCAAACATAGTCTATACCCATACACACTTTCACAGAAACCTGACAGTGCAGAAGAAGACCATTCGGCCCATCAGGTCTGCACTGACCACAATCCCACCCTGGCCCTATCCCCACAACCCCACGCATCCATCCTAGCTAGTCCCCCTGACACTAAGGGGAAATTTAGCATGGCCAATCAACTTAACCCGCACATCTTTAGACTCTGGAAGGAAACCAGAGCACCCAGAGGAAACCCATGCAGACACGGGGAGAACGTGCAACCTCCACACAGACAGTGACATCAGGCCGGAATCGAACCCGGATCGCTGGCGCTGTGAGGCAGCAGTGCTAACCACTGTGCCACCGTGCTGCCCAAAGTTCCACAGGACTTACTCACTCTGATTAGAGGGAGAAAGCCTCACTAGTTCCCCCATGCCTCATCCTCCCAGTTCACTGGCCCATGGTTTGCTGAAGGCGGCACGGTAGCACAGTGGTTAGCACTGCTGCTTCACAGCTCCAGGGTCCTGAGTTCGATGCTCGGGTCACTGTCTGTGTGGAGTTTGCACATTCTCCTCGTGTCTGCGTGGGTTTCCTCCGGGTGCTCCGGTTTCCTCCCACAGTCCAAAGATGTGCGGGATAGGTTGATTGGCCAGGTTAAAAATTGCCCCTTAGAGTCCTGGGATGTGTAGGTTAGAGGGATTAGCGGGTAAAATATGTGGGGGGTGGGCCTGGGTGGGATTGTGGTCGGTGCAGACTCGATGGGCCGAATGGCCTCCTTCTGCACTGTAGGGTTTCTATGTTTCTATGTTTCAATCATATTGGGGTTGGGGTTCCTGGGAATTGAATGTCAAAAGAATAAAACATTTTTATTATGATTGAAATGTGTCCAGTTGCTGTGCGGAATAGGAACGCTGCCAGCTTATGCTGCTGCTTATAGGAGTATGATGTGTGCATGCTGGTTGCGCCTGCTTCCTACATTGCAACACTAGAATGGTAGCGATGTAGTAATAATCACTGAACTAAAGATACAGAGGCCCAACCGATGTGAATTCTTCCGTTAACAGCCCCCCTCTCCCCCTCCCCCACTACCCCATGGAAAATGGGGAAGTAATATTTAAATATATGGTAAAATCATAGAAACCCTACAGTACAGAAATAGGCCATTTGGCCCATCGGGTCTGCACCGACCACAATCCCACCCAGGCCCTACCCCCATATCCCTACACATTTTACCCGCTAATCCACGCATCCCAGGACACTAAGGGGCAATTTTAGCATGGCCAATCAACCTAACCCGCACATCTTTGGACTGTGGGAGGAAACCAGAGCACCCGGAGGAAACGCACGCAGACATGAGGAGAATGTGCAAACTCCACACAGACAGTGACCCAAGCCGGGAATCGAACCCAGGTCCCTGGAGCTGTGAAGCAGCAGTGCGAACCACTGTGCTACCGTGCCGCCCTGGTATGGCATGCTTTGCTTCATCACCCAGGGCATGGAGCATCAAAATTGGCAAGTCATGTTGCAGCTGTATAGAATTTTAAAGTTTATTTATTAGTCATAAGTAAGTTTACATTAACACTGCAATCAAGTTACTGTGAAAATTCCCCCAGTCGTCACACTCTGGCGCCTGTTCAGGTACACTGAGGGAAAATTTAGAATGGCCAATGCACCGAACCAACATGTCTTTCGGATTGTGGGAAGAAACTGGAGCACCCGGAGGAAACCCAAACAGACACAGGAAGAACGTGCAAATTCATACAGACAGTGACTCAAGCCCAGGAATCGAACCCAGGTCCCTGGTGTTGTGATGCAGCAGTGCTAACCATTGTACCACCGTGCTGCCCCACATTTGGAAAACCGAGTGCAGTTCTGGTCACCACACTACCAGAAGGATGCAGAGACTTTGGAGCGGGTACAGAAAAGGGTTACCAGGATGTTAAAGGCAAAATACTGCGGATGCTGGAACAAAAACAGAAAATGTTGAAGAAACTCAACAGGTCGGTCAGCATCCGTGGAGAGAGAATAGAGCCAATGTTTTGATTCTTTGAGCAGGTATTAGCTATGAGGAGAGATTGGACAAACTTGGTTTGTTTTCACTTGAATGTTGGAGGCTGAGGGGTGACCTGAAAGAAGTTTACAAAATTATGAGAAGCCTGGATAGAATGGATAGTTAGAGTCTTTTTCTCATGTGCACCACCTAAAAGAAGTACTCACTCAAGCTCCTTTGATAGCACCTTCCAACCCATGATCTCCACCAGTTGGAAGGACAAGGGCAGCAGATATGGGAACACCACCATCTGGAAGTTCCCCTCCAAACCACTCAACATCCTGACTTGTAAATATATCGCCGTTCCTTCACTGTTGCTGGGTCAAAATCCTGGAACTCCCTCCCTAACAGCAATATGGATGCACTTACACCTCATGGACCGCAATAGTTCAAGAAGACAACTCACTACTACCTTCTCAAGGTCAATTAGAGAGGGGCAATAATTGATGACATTGCCAGCAATGCTCACTCCCCAAGAACAAACATGTTTTAAAAAGTACGCAATTCAGAAAAGGTGGCATAACATGTCAGAACATCCTGAGGTAATGAAAGGCGCTATATAAATACAAGGCTCATCTTTTTTTCCAATGACACAAAGTATAGGTGTCTGAATTTTATCACAAGGTCAGTTGATCCTGTTGTTTTTTTCCAATTAGCCTTTGTTGCATTAAACTGGCGACAGTAATCTCAGTGACGGCTCTTCCAGAGTTATTCCCACTGGTGGCATTCTGATCTGTGATGCCCAGCTCCACTTTCACTTTGCTTTGCTATGGTTCAGTTGTCATCCATCTGTTTTAGAACCCAACAGTCCAGTTTACATGTGGGAAGACGGGAAGGCTTCAAAAAGCTCATGTGTTCAACAAATTCAGCCTTTTAACGCACAATTCCATTTTCCATACTTATTTTGTGTTTTGTACAGAGACATTTGTTTTAAGTGTTCAGTGAACCTCAGTTAGGAAGAATGAAAAATTTGGAAAACTGAAGATTTGATTTAGGCCCTGGCTTGCTGTGTCAGCCTCAATAAAATGTTGAAAAGACACAATATTCCTGACTACAGAGTTATCCCATCAAAAGTTCACCAGGCCTCACTGCAGATGTATTGACCTCACCAGTGACAAAATTTAAAGTTTATTTTTTAATTAATGTCACAAGTAGGCTTACATTAAAACTGCAGTGATGTTGCTGTGAAAATCCCCTAGTCGCCACACTCCAGCACTGTTTGGGAACACTGAGGGAGAATTTAGCATGGCCAATGCATCTAACCAGCACATCTTTTGGACTGTGGGAGGAAACCGGAGCACCCAGGGAAAACCCACGCAGACACGGGGAGAACGTGCAAACTCCACAGTGACCCAAACCAGGAATCGAACCCGGGACCCTGCTGCTGTGAGGCAGCAGTGCTAACCACTGTGCCATCGTGCCACTCTTGCATTGAACATTGATGTTGATATTGAACAAAACGGAGAGACAAATCAGGAGTGATGTTTAACAGGCCGTTGGCTCACTAGCACAGCCCATTTCTATATACCAAACATAACTTCCCCTCCATAACACCCTGGCCCACTCCTCCACATTCCGCAGCTCCTCAATCCCTTCCCAAAGTACCTTCCCATATAATTGCATTAGTTGTAACACCTATCTCATTTTCTCCTCCCTCCTTACCATACAAATCCTCAAACATTCATAGAATCGTAGAATTATAGAAACCCTACAGTGCAGAAGGAGGCCATTTGGCCCATCAAGTCTGCACCGACACAATCCCACCCAGGCCCTAGCCTCGCAACCCGTACCTGAGGCTGCATCAAAAATTGAAGGTATGTGGTGATCCAGAGCAGGGGACTACCAAAAAGAAAGTTTGAAACCCTGGATGCAGATCCTTGGTGGAAGCATCTAAGAGAAAGTGTTGTTTGGGAGAAAATTCAAAGGCATGTTCTTCAAAAGTGGAAATTGGAAACTCTCATGTGAAATTCAGAGTTCCAATGAGACCAATTAGCTTGCAGTGTGACAAGAGTCTGGGGGGAATTAATGAGAAATCCACAGAACTTGTATTGGGTGACATCTGTTACTTGCTTTCAGAGTGTGGGGTGTCTGACCACATTTCATCTATTGCTTTCCATGGACTGTTTGCTTACTGAGAACATTAGAGTATAAGATAGATTTTGTAACATGTTTTTTCCTTACAAATCTGTATATATCTCTAATGGTATAGCTGGGGTTAAGGAATTGTGTATTATAGTTAATCTTTTCTTGTTGAATCGATGTTTTATTATTTTGTTAAATATTCATCGACAGTCCCATGACTCTATTCAATATCCACCATCCATGTATGTAACCAAAAAACACAAGTTAAAATCTCGCAAGTCAGAGCCCAGACCCGGTAGTAACATCAGTGGGATCATGACATTTTTGAAGTTTTGAAAGCAATGTTAAACTCAGAAGGCTGTAAAGTGCCCAATTGGAAGATGAGGTTCTGCTCCTCCAGTGTGCATTGGGCTTCACTGCAGCAATGCAGCAGGAAGGGCATGAGAGCAAGATGGTGAGTTGAAATTGTAAACTACAGGAATGTCAGGGTCATGCTTATCGACTGAATGAAGGTGTTCCGCAAAGTGGGCACCCATTGTGTGTTTAGTCTCCCTAATGTAGCGGAGGCTGCATTGTGAGCACCAAATGCAGTCAACCAAACTGAAGGAGGTGCAAGTGAATTGCTGCTTCACCTGAAAGGAATGGGCGGCATGGTGGTACAATGGTTAGCACTGCTGCCTCACAGCTCCAGCGATCTGGGTTTGATCCCTGGCCTGGGTCACTGTCTGTGTCGATTGCACATTCTCCCTGTGTCTGCATGAGTTTCCTCCGGGTGCTCCGGTTTCCTCCCACAGTCCAAAAGATGTGCTGGTTAGGTGCATTGGTCATGCTAAATTCTCCCTCAGTGTTTCCAAACATGTGCCAGAATGTGGTGACTAGCGAATTTTCACAGTAACTTCACTGAAGTGTTAATGTAAGCCTAATGGTGATAATAAATAAACTTTAAACTTAATCTTAAACGCGTTCTTCTGTTTTGCTTTCACAGAGTGCTGAGCCTTGTTCTGCCATTAACAAATTCTTCTATCTTACCTTCATGCCACTATTACCAGCTTCTTTGGTCTTCAACACTGAAGCTGCCAGACCTCCTGGATTCTCCCAGCATTTTCAGATTTCCGGCAATGCAGTATTTTGCTTTCATTTTCACACTGTCTCACAAAAGTCAAAATCTACATCACTGTGTCTAAGGGTAAGAAGAATGTGGATATTTGTGCCATTGCTATCTAAACACTTCAATGCACTCCTGATGGTTCTCCCACATCTACCCTCAGAGGCTATCCAAATCGCTGCTGTCCATTTCTTAACTTGCAGCTAGTCCCAATCCCCCATTATCCCGGTGCTCACTGACTGACATTGTCTCCTGGTCAAACAATGTTTTGACTTTAAAATTCATAGTCTTGTTTTCAAATCCTTCCATGCCTCTCCCTATCTCTGTCATCTCCCCCAACTTATAAGGAACATAGGAACATAGAGTAGGAGCCTGCTCCATCATTCAATTAGACTATGGCTGATCAGGGAGGCGATGGCCAAGTGCTATCATCACGAGACTCTTAATCCAGAAACTCAACTAATGTTCTGAGGACCTGGGTTCAAATCCCAGCACAACAGGTGGTGGAATTTGAATTCAATAAAAAAAAATCTGGAAATAAGAATCTACTGATGATCATGAAATGACTGTTGGAAAAAACTATCTGGTACACTCATGTCCTTTAGGGAAGGAAATCTGCCATCCTTACCTGGTCTGGCTGACATGTGACTCCAGAGCCACAGCAATGTGGTTGACTCTCAACTGCCTTTCAAGAGCAACTAGGGATGGGCAATAAATGCTGGCCCAGCCAGCGACACTCATGTCCCACGAATGAATAAAAAAATCTATCTCAATGCTACTGTCCCAATCTATCCCCTTATTCCTTGATGTCATGAGTATCCAGATATTTATTGTTTTCTGTCTTCAACATGCTGAATTACAACTTCCACAGCCCATTGGGGTGCAGAATTTAAAAGATTCACAACCCTCTGAGTGAAGGAATTTCTCCTCATCTCAAATAGCCTGCCTATTTTCTGAGACTGTGTCCTCTGGTTCTCAAGACTCTGGGAAACTGCACTCCTCGATTTCTGGCCTCTGGGATGACCCTTCCAGACACGAAATGTTGGCTCTATTCTCTCCCCACTGATGCTGTCAGACCTGCTGAGATTTTCCAGGATTTTCTGTTTGTGTTTAGGATTCCAGCATTCGCAGTATTTTGCCATTATTATAATGGTGAGAAGGTTGGGGGTGGTATCAGTATAAACAAAGGAGAGTTTATTCCACGGAGAAGAAGGGGAGGCAATTGCATAAATAGTCTTAATCACATTAGAAGATGCCGTGGATGACAAAGGCAGCTCTATAGATTGAGTTCTACCTCCTGTACTCTAACTCAGTCAGCCTGGCTCCTGTAAAAAGCACCCCTACCAGCTTTTACATCTTACTGTCATCAGGACTAAGAATGGGTCCCAATGTCACAGGTGCTGACTGACCTCATGGTGCTGCAATCTCATCAATGGCAGCCAATGAAGAGGCCTCTCCCTCTATTTTCAACATTCCAGTATGGATGAGAAGTGGGTGAAATGCCCAACCAGGAGACCTGGAAGGCTGGCAGCTCCAATGGGAGAGGTGGGCACTGCTGAGGCAGGTAGGAAACGGTGAGGGTGCCTCACATTGGGAGTGCTCTCTGAATCCGACTGAAAATTTAAGATGAAGAATGGTAGAATGGTCACAGCTGTCAGGCCATCATTGTGAGTGGGGAAGGGGAGGGGGAGATGGGGGGGTGGGGGTGGGGGGGGAGGTGGTGGTGGATTTTCAGCAGGGTTCCTTGTGACCAAAGCTGTGGCCTTCTCATCTCCATGGTGATGGGGGGATTGAGAGCCAGTTTTGCAGGGGTTCCAGGTATCTGTTGGGCTCCAGCCACAGTTAGATCTAACGCTGGGAAGATCCCAGCAGTGACAGCAACTTGCCCACAATTTGTGTCTTAATTGGTCTGACTGGCTTCTCACCTGTGTGGACAGGAGATGTGGGAAGGCTGCTGGTTGTTAGCCAATGCAGCATTGGCCCTGCAAGGTCGATCAGATATTGGGATAACCGGGATATTGGGTTCATGGCACACTATTTGTAACCCCCACAGAGTTTCACTGGCTGTCTTGTCTGGAGACAATACACATCTTTTTAGCCTGTCTTGATGTTCTCTCCACTCACATTGTTTTGTTTCTTAAAGACTTGATTAGTTGTAAGTATTCGCATTCCAACCATTATTCATGTAAATTGAGGTTGTGTCTTTATATGCTCTGTTTGTGAACAGAATTCCCACTCACCTGAAGAAGGGGCTTGCAGCTCCGAAAGCTTGTGTGGCTTTTGCTACCAAATAAACCTGTTGGACTTTAACCTGGTGTTGTGAAACTTCTTACTGTGTTTACCCCAGTCCAACGCCGGCATCTCCACATCAGGTCGATCAGAGACAGCGACAGGCCAGGGAGCTGAATCAACATGAATAATTTCAAGTTTTGCACCTGGTCCTGTCTATTGATGCATCTCTGTGGGACTCATAAGATTTTGCCATGTATAAGTATTTGCATTGATATGGTACCTTTAACCCAGAAAAAAACACCATTCATAGAATCATAGGTTCACCTACAGTGCAGAAGGAGGCCATTCAGCTCACTGAATCTGCACCAACAGAGGATCTTACCCAAGTTCTATCCCGCAACCCCATGCATTTATCCCAATAATCCCCCTAACCTACACATCTCAGGGTACTAAGGCGTAATTTAGAATGGCCAATACACCTAACCTGCAGACCTTTGAACTGTGGGAGGAAACCGGAGCAGCCACGGGAAGTCCGCACAGGGAAGAACTTGCAAACTCCACACAGACAGTCACCCAAGACTGGAATTGACCCTGGGTCCCTGGCGCTGTGAGGCAGCTAACCATTGTGCCACCGTGCCACCCATTCCCACAGATTATTCTACGCACTTGTTACCCAACAAACCTTTTCCCAGATCCCTTGCCTTTAATCAATTTGAATTTATCACCCTTGTTCTATTGGTCTGAGGGTAACATTCTGTATTCATCTCATCAATGGTCATTAAGATGCCACAGAACTCAATGTCATTCACACGCAGCATACTGAATTTGCATGAATGTCACACTGGACAGAAAGATCTAAATCAAAAGATGAAATGCTGTTCCTCTGTGCTTGTGCGCCACTTTTAAATAATGCCTGAAGATACAAAAGAAAAATGCACGATACTTGTCCAACAATTAATATACAGTATGCGCTGCACAAATGAATAATATCCACGTGTACCTGTTTTGCAAGGGTTAGGAGATTGCAGAAAGCTAATCATCGCAACGATGAACATCACGCTGATTTCAAGCTAAACCATGATCAGACGCTGCTGAAGGCGACACTGGTGCCCAAAATAATGTTTTGTGCCAAGTCTCTTGCCACGCTGTGTGGGCAATTCATCAGAGTTCTGTGCAGGCAACAACAGCCCCATGAGGCACATGCAACTTCAACTCCTACCGGGCCAATCTTTTGTGTGACACGTATTTAATTTCCACCTTCTTTCCACTCGATTGACAGGTGTGATATTGCTCGCATGACTCTGAAACCCGTGGAGTCTTCGCTGAGTTTCCTTTTGAAAGCAGAAACAATAAGTGTCGATTTCACACCCCATCTGTATTCCTGCAGTCGGATGATTGCATGTTCGGTCCTTAATCAGGAATCCATCTGTGCTATTTTCATTGTTGGGGATGTGAGTTAGATTGAAAAAAAAGCCACAGCCAAAACAGATTATGAAAACAGAATGTAAAGAAAAAGAAATTAAACTGGATGAAACTTAAAAAAAAAACTTATTTTTATGTTTGCCAAGATGAAGGATGATTGTGTGAAACAATATGACCTTTTCTTGTTCTGGTCATCCAATTTAGGTGTCGCATAGATGAGAGAAAGCTCCCGTTATTCTGCTTAATGTTGTGCCTCAGGTCTAATCTCGGAACAGGGCCAATCCTGTCGAGATAGAGCACATTTCCTCTCAGTAGGCTAGCCCTCAGCACCCAGTCAGCCAATGATCCCATCATTAAATTGTACAAACTTTTTCACTCATTGTGGAAATAAAAGAAAGACTTGCCTTTTTGTCATTATCAATGACACACTGATCGTCAATGAACAGGCGAATAATATTGTACAGGAGCAATCAATGATAAACAATACTCATAAACTGATTTCTTTCAATACAATTGTATCTTCATTTTTAAAAAATACCCCACAGAAACGGAATCTTCCCAATCAAGAGTGTGTGCACAGTGGTTAGCACTGCTGCCTCACAGCGCCAGGGACTTGGGTTCAATTGCTGTCTTGGGCCACTGTCTGTGTGGAGTCTGCACGTTCTCCCTGTGTCTGCGTGGGTTCCCTCTGGGTACTCCCAGTTTCCTCCCACAATTCGAAAGACGTGCTGGTTAGGTGCATTGGCCATGCTAAATTCTCCCTCAGTGTACCCGAACAGGGGCCGGAGTGTGGCGACTAGGGGATTTTCACAATAATTTCATTGCAGTGTGAATGTAAGCCGACTTGTGACACTAACAAATAAACTTTAAACCAGAAGACAACAATCATCCTTCAGTCAACTCCCTGCCTTAGTATAAACTATGAGATTAAAAGTTTACACTTCCAGTTGGCTGGATGATATAAACTGAGTGATCCACACAGTCTTGATGCTTGGTCCTCAATCTTATCCAAAAAAGAAAAAAAAAACACTGGCCTCTTTCACCCAGCTTTCAAACTTTCACTCAGCCAGGAGATTAAAGGGTTACATGTTCCTTGAACAATACCCCAATACCCAAGTCCCTGTTCACACCTGGAGTGCTGAACTGATGCCTGGGGGAAAGTACGTAACTTCTGGCATTTCAGTGTGCATCCAGCTGTACTTCAAAAGATGAAGAAAAGTTTCATCAATCTTATAGCCTTCCTTGCATGTATTCGAAATATGTGGCTGTTTTATAATTAACTATGTAAAGTTGAAGCACATGTGATTGCAGATAATGTCTTGAGCTGGGTAGAAAGCTGGTTAGCAGATAGGAAGCAAAGAGTTGGCATAAACAGGTCTTTTTTTGATTGGCAGTCAGAGACTAGTGGGGTTCCACAGGGATCTGTGCTAGGACACCAACTGTTCACATTATTTATTAATGATTTGGAAGATGGAATTGAATGTACCATCTCCAAATTTGCAGATGATACATAATTGGGTGGGAGGGTGGACTGTGAGGAGGATGCAGAGATGCTTCAGCGTGATTTGGACAGGCTGAGTGTGTGGGCATTTGCATGGCAGATGCAGTATAATGTAGATAAATGTGAGGTTATCCACTTTGGTAGCAATAATAGGAAGACAGATTATTACTTGCATGGTTGTAAATTGGGAGAGGTGGATACTCAACGAGACCTTGGAGTCCTTGTACATCAGTCGCTGAAGGTAAGCGCACAGGTACAGCAGGCAGTAAAGAAGGCAAATGGTATGTTGGCATTCATAGTGAGAGGATTTGAGTATCGGGATAGGGATGCTGCAATTGTCTAGGGCACTGGTGAGGCTACATCTGGAATATTGTGTGCAATTTTTATGTGAGGAAAGATGTCCTTGCTATAGAGGGAGTGCAGCGAAGATTTATCAGGCTGATTCCTGGGATGGCAGGCCTGTCATATGAGGGGAGGTTAAGTCGATTAGGATTATATTCACCGGAGTTTAGAAGAGTGAGAGGGGATCTCATAGCAACTTATAAAATTCTAACAGCATTCGACAGGGTAGATTCAGAAATAATGTTCCCAATGGTGGGGGAGTCCAGAACTAGGGGTCATAGTTTGAGGATAAGGGGTAAACCGTTTAGAACTGAGGTGAGGAGAAATTTCTTCACCCAGAGAGTGATGAATGTGTGGAATTCACGACCACAGAATGTAGTTGAGGCCAAAACGTTGTCTGATTTCAAGAAGAAATTAGATATAGCATTTGGGGTTAAAGCGATCAAGGGATATGAGGGGAAGGGGGAGATCAGGATATTGAATTTGATGATCAGCCATGATCAGAATGAATGGCAGAGAAGGCTCAAAGGGCCGAATGGCCTAATCCTGTTCATATTTTCTATGTTTCTATGGTTGCATGATCGTTTTAAGAGTTGATCACATTATTTGAAGGTGATGTCATTAGAGTGTTGCAGAGGCTGCTGCCGTACTTTCAGTCTGTACTCTCTAAAGACGAGAGCTCTTAGAATAAATCTGTTGTTGTTAGTTTGAATGTGCAAATCACAGTCTTTTCTTTTTGTTTAAAAGCCACAACTCTAACATAGTTAGGACATTACAATGGCGGTTAGAGATTGGTTACTCTTTGAATGTTCAAAGGAAGATGTCACCCTTTATGGATAGTCACTCAGAGTCATATACATGGATTTTAGTAAGGCGTTTGATAAGGTCCCCCATGGTCGGCTTATGGTGAAAGTGAGGAGGTGTGGGATAGAGGGAAAGTTGGCCGATTGGATAGTTAACTGGCTATCTGATCGAAGACAGAGGGTGGTGGTCGATGGAAAATTTTCGGATTGGAGGCAGGTTGCTAGCGGAGTGCCGCAGGGATCAGTGCTTGGTCCTCTGCTCTTTGTGATTTTTATTAATGACTTAGAGGAGGGGGCTGAAGAGTGGATCAGTAAATTTGCTGATGACACCAAGATTGGTGGAGTAGTGGATGAGGTGGAGGGCTGTTGTAGGCTGCAAAGAGACATAGATAGGATGCAAAGCTGGGCTGGAAAATGGCAAATGGAGTTTAACCCTGATAAATGTGAGGTGATTCATTTTGGTAGGACTAATTTAAATGTGGATTACAGGGTCAAAGGTAGGGTTCTGAAGACTGTGGAGGAACAGAGAGATCTTGGGGTTCATATCCACAGATGTCTAAAGGTTGCCACTCAAGTGGATAGAGCTGTGAAGAAGGCCTATAGTGTGTTAGCTTTTATTAACAGGGGGTTGGAGTTTAAGAGCTGTGGGGTTATGCTGCAACTGTACAGGACCTTGGTGAGACCACATTTGGAATATTGAGTGCAGTTCTGGTCACCTCACTCTAAGAAGGATGTGGAAGCGCTGGAAAGAGTGCAAAGGAGATTTACCAGGATGCTGCCTGGTTTGGAGAGTAGGTCTTATGAGGAAAGGTTGAGGGAGCTAGGGCTGTTCTCTCTGGAGCGGAGGAGGCTGAGGGGGGACTTAATAGAGATTTATAAAATGATGAAGGGGATAGATAGAGTGAACGTTCAAAGACTATTTCCTCGGGTGGATGGAGCTATTACAAGGGGGCATAACTATAGGGTTCGTGGTGGGAGATACAGGAAGGATATCAGAGGTAGGTTCTTTACGCAGAGAGTGGTTGGGGTGTGGAATGGACTGCCTGCAGTGATAGTGGAGTCAGACACTTTAGGAACATTTAAGCGGTTATTGGATAGGCACATGGAGCACACCAGGATGATAGGGAGTGGGATAGCTTGATCTTGGTTTCAGATAAAGCTCGGCACAACATCGTGGGCCGAAGGGCCTGTTCTGTGCTGTACTGTTCTATGTTCTATTATAAAATACCCTTTTGGCTGCTGCAAGACCCCTCAGCGTTCCGTATAGCTGATAATGATCACACAGGTATTTTCCTCACACTGTTTCAGCGGCCTCAGTTCTAATGATAACACATGGCATCAGAAGAATTTTCAAGATTCGCTAAGGAGACACTTCTTGACAGTGCCATGATAATCATGGTTACTGGCACCATTGACATGCTGCTTGTTGACCATTTTACTTACAATATTCTTGGTCATTTCATCATATGCACCCTGCCTGTAGGAATGCAGTACACTTCATACTGAATTTCTGTTAAGTGCTTGCTCACACAGGTGAGTTGCTCTTTGCTATTTTTCCACTCCCTTAGACCTTGTGGTCTCGTAGAGATCAAGCGAGAAAAACCATGAGTGGCTAACTTCATTCAATTCCATTGTCTCTGGTGTACATTTTTATGATGTGGAGATGCCGGCATTGGACTGGGGTGGGCACAGTAAGAAGTCTCACAACACCAGGTTAAAGTCCAACAGGTTTATTTGGCAGCACAAGCTTTCGAAGTGCTGCTCCTTCATCAGGTGAGTGAGGACTTGTGTCCACAAACAGGGCATATACCGACACAAACTCAATTTACAAGATAATGGTTGGAATGCGAGTCTTCACAGGTAATCAAGTCTTAAAGGTACAGACAATGTGAGTGGAGAGAGAGCCAAGCACAAGTTAAAGAAGTGTGTATTGTCTCCAGCCAGGACAGTTAGTGAGATTTTGCAAGCCCAGGCAAGTCGTGGGGGTTACTCATCTTCTCTGGAGCCTTCAACATGTCATTGATGAAGATGAACATCTCGCCAAGGCCACCCACACACCCCCCCTTCTTGCCTTCAAACAACCGCACAACCTCAAACAGACCATTGTCCGCAGCAAACAACCCAGCCTTCAGGAGAACAGTGACCATGATGCCACACAACCCTGCCACAATGGATGACGAAGGGTACTCTGTCCGCTGTGTCTTGTGTTTGTCTTCTGAGGAGGTCGGTGCGGTTTTTCGCTGTGGCACGTCGATCGATGAGTCGAGCGCCATATCCTGTTCTTATGAGGGCGTCTTTCAACGTCTTTAGGTGTCTGTGGCGATCTTCTTCATCTGAGCAGATCCTGTGTATATGGAGGGCTTGTCCGTAGGGGATGGTTTCTTTAACGTGTTTCGGTTGGAAGCTGGAGAAGTGGAGCATCGTGAGGTTATGCATGGGCTTGCGGTACAGTGAAGTGCTGAGGTGACCGTCCTTGATGGAGATGTGTCCAAGAATGCAACTGATCCCGGAGACAAGTCCATGGTCATTCATGGTCCATGGTCAGCAGTCATGGACATTCAGCCTTTGATCTTTGGGTAAGCGTTCTCCAAGGCGGCCTTCACAACACACAACAATGCAGAATCGCTGAGCAGAAACTGATAGCCAAGTTCCGCACAGATGAGGACGGCCTCAACCGGGATCTTGGGTTCATGTCACACTATCTGTAACCCCCACAACTTGCCCTGGGCTTGCAAAATCTCACTAACTGTCCTGGCTGGAGACAATTTACATCTCTTTAACCTGTGCTTAACGCTCTCTCCACTCACATTGTCTGTACCTTTAAGACTTTATTACCTGTGAAGACTCGCATTCCAACCATTATCTTGTAAATTGAGTTTGTGTCTTTATATGCCCTGTTTGTGAACACAAGTCCTCACTCACCTGATGAAGGAGCAGTGCTCCGAAAGCTAGTGGCTTGTGCTACCAAATAAAGCTGTTGGACTTCAACCTGGTGTTGTGAGACTTCTTACTGTACATTTTTACAACAGACATCATAATATGTAACCAGAAACTAATCAGTTGGCTTGTTATTTAAAGTATTTCAGTCCATATTACATTTAGAGTCATAGAGTCATAGAGGTTTACAGCATGGAAACAGGCCCTTCGGCCCAACTTGACCATGTCGCCCTTATTCTTTTTTTAAAACCCCTAAGCTAATCCCAATTGCCCGCATTTGGCCCATATCCCTCTCTACCCATCGTACCCATGTGACGATCTAAATGTTTTTTAAAAGATAAAATTGTACCCCCCTCTACTACTACCTCTGGCAGCTTGTTCCAGACACTCACCACCCTTTGTGTGAAAAAATTGCCCCTCTGGACACTTTTGTATCTCTCCCTCTCACCTTAAATCTATGCCCTCTAGTTTTAGACTCCCCTACCTTTGGGAAAATATATTGCCCATCTACCTCGTCTATGTCCCTCATTATTTTATAGACCTCTATAAGGTTACCACTCAGCCTCCTACGCTCCAGAGAAAAAAGTCCCAGTCTATTTAGCCTCTCCTTATAACTCACTCCATCAAGTCCCAGTAGCATCCTAGTAAATCTTTTCTGCACTCTTTCTACTTTAATACTATCCATTCTATAATAGGGTGACCAGAATTGCACACAGTATTCCAAGTGTGGCCTTACCAATGTCTTGTGCAACTTCAACAAGACGTCCCAACTCCTATATTCAATGTCCTGACTGATGAAACCAAGCATGCCGAATGCCTTCTTCACCACTCCATCCACCTGTGACTCCACTTTCAAGGAGCTATGAACGTGTATTCCTAGATCTCTTTGTTCTGGAACTCTCCCCAATGCCCTACCATTAACTGAGTAAGTACTGCCCTGGTTCAATCTACCAAAGTGCATTACCTTGCATTTGTCTAAATTAAACTCCATCTGCCATTTGTCAGCCCACTGGCCCAATTGATCAAGATCCTGCTGCAATTGGAGATAACTTTCCTCACAGTCCACCATGCCACCAATCTTGGTGTCATCTGCAAACTTACTAACCATGCCTCCTATATTCTCATCCACATCATTAATATAAATGACAAATAACAGTGGGCCCAGCACTGATCCCTGAGGCACAGGCCTCCAATTTGAAAAACAACCCTCTGCAACCACCCTCTGGCTTCTGTCAAGAAGCCAATTTTGTATCCATTTAGATACCTCACCCTGGATCCCGTGAGATTTAACTTTCTGCAACAACATACCATGCCTTGTCAAAGGCCTTGCTAAAGTCCACGTAGACAACATCAACTGCACTGCCCTCATCTACCTTCTTGGTTACCCCTTCAAAAAACTCAATTAAATTTGTGAGACATGATTTTCCACTCACAAAGCCATGCTGACTGTCCCTAATCAGTCCTTGCAGCTATAAATGCCTGTAGATCCTGTCTCTCAAAATACCTTCCAACAATTTACCCACCACAGATGTGAGGCTAACTGGCCTGTAGTTCCCAGGCTTTTCCCTGCAGCCCTTTTTAAACAAGGGCACAACATTTGCCACTCTCCAATCTTCAGGCACCTCACCTGTGACTATCGATGATTCAAATATCTCGACTAGGAGACCCGCAATATCCTCCCTCGCCTCCCACAACGTCCTGGGATATACCACATCAGGTCCCGCAGATTTATCTACCTTGATGTGCTATAAGCTTAACGTCCGTAGTTAGGAAGATGCTAGAGTCCATTATTAAAGAGGAAATAACAGAGCACCTGAATAAGAATGGTTCGATCAAGCAGACGCAGCATGGATTCATGAAGGGAAAGTCGTGTTTGACGAATCTACTGGACTTTTATGAAGATGTCACTAGTGCGGTTGACAGAGGGGAACCGGTGGATGTGGTGTTTTTAGATTTCCAGAAGGCGTTCGATAAGGTGCCTCACAAAAGGTTGCTGCAGAAGATTGGGGTGCACGGAGTTAGGGGTAAGGTGTTGGCATGGATTGGGGATTGGCTATCTAACAGGAAGCAGAGAGTTGGGATAAATGGGTGCTTTTCTGGTTGGCAGTTGGTGACCAGTGGCGTGCCGCAGGGATCGGTGCTGGGGCCTCAATTGTTTACCATTTTCATAGATGATCTGGAGGAGGGGACTGAATGTAGGGTATTCAAGTTTGCTGATGACACGAAGGTGAGTGGGAAAGCGAATTGCGTGGAGGACGCGGAAAGTCTGCAGAGAGATTTGGATAGGCTGAGCGAGTGGGCGAGGATCTGGCAGATGGAATATAATGTTAGCAAATGTGAGGTTATCCACTTTGGAAGAAATAATAGTAAATTGGAATATTATTTAAATGGAGAAAAATTACATCGTGCGACTGTGCAGAGGGACCTGGGGGTCTTTGTGCACGAATCGCAAAAACTCAGTCTGCAGGTGCAGCAGGTGATCAAGAAGGCGAATGGAATGTTGGCCTTTATCGCGAGGGGGATAGAATATAAAAGCAGGGAGGTCTTGCTGCAACTGTACAAGGCACTGGTGAGGCCGCAACTGGATACTGTGTGCAGTTTTGGTCCCCTTATTTGCGAAAGGATATATTGGCCTTGGAGGGAGTGCAGAGAAGGTTCACCAGGTTGATACCGGAGATGAGGGGTGTAGCTTATGAGGAGAGATTGAACAGATTGGGTCTGTACTCGTTGGAGTTTAGAAGGATGAGGGGTGATCTTATAGAGACATATAAGATAATGAAGGGGCTGGATAGGGTAGAGGTGGAGAGATTCTTTCCACTTAGAAGGGAAACCAGAACTAGAGGGCACAGCCTCAAAATAAGGGGGGGCCGGTTCAGAACAGAGTTGAGGGAGAACTTCTTCTCTCAGAGGGTAGTGAATCTCTGGAATTCTCTGCCCATTGAAGTGGTGGAGGCTTCCTCATTGAATATGTTTAAATCACGGGTAGATAGTTTTCTGATCGATAAGGGAATTAGGGGTTATGGGGAGCAGGCGGGTAAGTGGAACTGATTCGCTTCACATCAGCCATGATCTTGTTGAATGGTGGGGCAGGTTCGAAGGGCCAGATGGCCTACTCCTGCTCCTATTTCTTATGTTCTTATGTTCTTATAAGACGTCCAGCACCTCCTTCTCTGTAATATGTACACTCCTCAAGAGATGAATATTTAATTCCCCAAGTTCCCTAACATCCATGCTTTTCTCAATAGTAAATACTGATGAGAAATATTCATTTAGGATCTCACCCATCTCATTTATTGCTCTTAATTCTGACGAAGGGTCATCTAGACTCGAAATGTTAAACTATTTTCTCTCCCCACAGACACTATCAGACCTGCTGAAATTTTCCAGCATTTTCTGTTTTGTTTCAGTATTTTGCTTTAGAACAAAGAACAAAGAAAATTACAGCACAGGAACAGGCCCTTCGGCCCTCCAAGCTTGCACCGACCATGCTGTCCGACTTAACTAAAACCCCCTACCCTTCCGGAGACCATATTCCTCTATTCCCATCTCATTCATGTACTTGTCAAGACGCCCCTTAAAAGTCACTACCGTATCCGCTTCCACTACCTCCCCCGGCAACGAGTTCCAGGCACCCACCACTCTCTGTGTAAAAAATCTGCCTCGTACATCTCTTTTAAGTCTTGCCCCTTGCACCTTAAACCTATGCCCCCTAGTAATTGACTCTTCCACCCTGGGAAAAAGGCCACTGTTGAATTACGTGACCTTTGTTGGAACAGAACAGTTCAGAGAGTGCAAATTTAGTAATGAGCTATTCACATGTACGGGCAAGCACTTAAACAGAAATGCAGTCCTTTAGGCAGGATATATGCAATAAAATGATCAAGAAATTCTAATTATAAGGTCAGGTAAAGATCTGCTTTTATTTCAGACATTCCAATGGTGTGAATATTTATGATTACCAAGAAACTCGCAAAATAGATTCTCATTGAGAAAACCTTGAAACTTCTTTTGGCTTCATGGGGTTTTTGCTGTCGCCAGGGGAACGAGAAGCCTTGAAACAGTGTGAAGCACCTATATGATGCTCAACAATTGTATGGAATGTTTGAGGGAGTTTAAAACAGCCAAAGAAAAGCACTTTTGGAAAAGTTCATGGAGATTCTGACCATGAGGGGGGACATCGCTGTTGGCCACGCAGGGAATAGCCAATCTTCAGTTGCCAAAGGTTTTGAACATGTACAGAGGGGTATAAGTGAGTAGTACCTGTCTTTGACTATACAGCCAGATATTTGCCAGCACGCTAGAATCATAGAACCCCTACAGTGCAGAAGAAAGCCATTCAGCCCATCGATCCCACACCGAGAACAATCCCATCCTATCCCTGTAACCCCACGTGTAGAGAAAATTCCAGAACTTGTGCTTAGGCAGCTGAAGGTAGGTGGATTGGTTATAATTGGGAATGTGTCCAATGACAGAAAATATATAACTAAAATCCCACATAGAAATAGCAGTCCAATAGTTATTTGGCCTTTTTCTTTGGAGATAGAGCACAACAGGTGGCCTGATTGTAATCAGCAGTGTGCAACTGAGAAATATCACGGCCACATTGCTGTATTGCGTTGCAGCATTCAACAACTTGCATTTGTGTAGCACCCTTTCACATTGTACACCATTCAAAACGTACATTGCAAGAGTGTTATCAAACATCGTTTGAGACTGAGCCAACGGTGGAAAGAAAAATCAGTGATGTGACTTTAACAATGACACCACGATTCACAACTCAGAAAAGCTAGTGGGTAATAATAGCTCAGCTTCATTGTGTGTTTTGTATTTGAAATACTGCTTTCAAGGTTGAATGCTTTGTAGCTATGGAAAGCAGAGCCTAAAATGTTGCTGCGAGTGCTCTTTCTCATGACATTTGGATTGATACAGATTCATCTGTCAAGCTGCATGGATAACAGCTCTCAAGTGTCTGATATAAAAATTGAAAGCCTGGCTCAAATATCAGCAGCTCTACTGGTACCACGACAATCAAAATGGAAAGACAGGTAGGTAAAGGTGGTTGTAAAAGCAAAGGGGCAGATGATTATAGGAACAGAAGGAGGCCATTCATTTCAAACCTGTTCCACCATTACCATTAGATGATGACCCATCGTCAACTTTTAACTCCATTAACTCCATTTGGTTACATCCTTCCCCTCCTGTTTATCAGAAGTCAATAAATCTTCAGTGTTAACATTTTCAATTGCACTTGCATCCATAGTATTTTTTTGGAGAGGCCCAAACTTCCATAGAACCTTGGTATGCAGGAAGGTAGGATTAGAAAGGGCACCAGGGTGTCCTCAGGCTGGCATGGACAATATGGGCCGAATGGCTTCCTTCTGTAACTTTTCTGTGGCTCTATGTTTCCTGATATCACCCCTGATACGGTAGTGACTTTTAAGGGGCGTCTGGACAAATACATGAATAGGTTGGGAATAGAAGGATATAGTCCCTGGAAGGGTAGGGGGCTTTAGTTCACATGGGCAGCATGGTCGGTGCAGGCTTGGAGGGCCGAAGGGCGTGTTCCTGTGTTGTAATTTTCTTTGTTCTCTGTTCTTTGTTCTGAATGGCCTGACTCTAATTCCTCTCACTTTGAACTCTGCACGCCAGAGGAAATAGTTTCTCCCCATTTACTGTCAGGAAACAGAGACAGGTTTAAGTGATCTATATTTATACTGTTAAATATTAAGAATAAAGTCTCAATTCAAGTGGGTTTAATGTACTGTGTTGTATAGGAAAGGGCACAACTCTAGTTAGACTCATGTTAGATAAAGATGTTTACGTGTATGGGTCTTTTTTGGTTCAAACTGTGTTTCTGTTGTGCTGAGAGAGAGTTTATGATGGAAAAGTAAACATGAGCTGAGGGAGAGAATCGGTACCAAGGAGCCTCGCTTAGGGAGAGAGTTTTAGTGGAACCAGGCAGTTGGAGACAGGAAGCTAGAGAGGGAACAGCTCTCAGCTCTGCTAGAAGAGGAAAGCTCTACAATGGAGTAATGTTCATGAAAGAAAGCTCCAGAGAAGCTAAAGGACAGTTTGTTCTAGAAACCAGGGACTGAAAAAGAAGTTCCAGGAATACTGAAGCAAAAAGGAACAAAGTGGTACTGCCATTGGAAAAGGCAACTGTTCAGTGAAGTTAAAATCAGATGTAGAAAGGAAAACGCTGATGAGGTTGACGATTGAAAAGCAACATTTCTAAGGCAATTGTAAGATTTTGTATCCTTACTTCCAATGTTTGAAGCAATAGTATTCTGTTGGGGACTGAGTACCTACGTTTTGTGTAGAAGTTTGGATACTGTGGCAATTGAAGACAAAGGAATACTGAAAGGAGAACTGGAAACCTTGAGGCAAATCTTTGCGAAAGCAGCTGAGAGAAAAAGGATAGTTGGAAAGTCTGGAGGTGGATCCTTGAAAATAACAGCTGAGGGAAAGATTTGGTTGAAAGAATATTTGAAAGTGTTTCTTTTTTTGAGAATTGAGTTTGGAAACACTCGTGTGACAATCAGCTGAGGGGAATTTGAGGTGAATCCACAGAGGGTCGATTGAGTGGCATCTGTTGCTTGGTTTCAGAGTGGAGTGTTGTCTCACCATAGTTAGCCTGTTCATAGAAACCATGGAAACCCTACAGTGCAGAAAGAGGCCATTTGGCCCATCGAGTCTGCACCGACCACAATCCCACCCAGGCCCTAACCCCATATCCTTATATATTTACCCGCTAATCCCTCTAACCTACGCATCTCTGGACACTAAGGGGCAATTTTAGCACAGCCAATCAACCTAACCCGCACATCTTTGGACTGTGGGAGGAAACCAGAGCACCCGGAGGAAACCCACGCAGACACGAGGAGAATGTGCAAACTCCACACAGACAGTGACCCAAGCTGGGAATCGAACCCAGATCCCTGGAGCTATGAAGCAGCAGTGCTAACCACTGTGCTACCGTGTCGCCCTACTGTTGGGAAGTGTGTGTTTATTGAGAACATTATAGCATAAGATATATTGTGTAACCTGTGTTATCCTTGAAATCTGTGAACACTTGTGAAGTTAAGGGGAGTGAAGCAGTATTGTATTATAGTCTAACATTTCATGTTTGATTTTTTTTATTGTTTTGTGTGAATCTCCCTAAGGCACACTGTGGAAAATAGAGTGCCAGAGATACGTTCAACTAAGTACGCCCAAAAAACAAGTGGGAAAACTCCTGTTTTCCTGCCTGTTGGGCACTGAGTTTTCTTTGGGAGAATCCCTGCTCTCATGTTTAAAACTCTGATGGATGTTGGCCCAAACTTTCGTTATAAGTAAATCCCCCAACCCAGTAATCAGTCAGGTGAACTTTCTCTGAACTGCTTTAGGTGCAATTATGTCTTATTTTTAAAAAAATAAGGAGATCAAAACTCTACACAGTTCTCTAGATGTGGCCTCAGAAGTGTTTGCCTTCTGTTCCTCGTACCATTAATTTTCGACTAACAGCTACTGATGAGAGACATCAGTGTGGAGTCAGCTACCTGTAATCAGGTTCATCGATCTGCTTGACTTTCAATCATCCAGAAGCAATAGATGGATAAAGAAGGCCATATTGTTCCTTCATTGTGCACATCATCTTTGGGAGATTAAAGGACGTCAGCAAAACCAAGAAATCATTCTCAATTTTCCTCACAATTTTCATCGCCAACTTGCTCTGAAGTAGCTTGTAAGAAAGTAATTGGATGGAAAAGGTGTTCGCTGCTGTGCAGCATTTAAGGAATGATACAAGCAATCGGACTTTGTGCAGTCAAAGTCACTTACAGTAATTTGTAGAATTGAATTGAACCAATCAAGTAATTTTTCAGTTAGTTTTAGGAAGAGGTTACAATGAATACAATTGCGTTTTGTGCCGTAACATTATTGATCCATATTCCAGTACATGAGCAGCTAACCTCGGATCATTCTTCAGTGTAATATTGAGGTAGAGCTTCATCACTGGAGCTGCTGTCTTTTTGATGAGATGTTAAATTGAGGTCCTGTCTCCCTAATTTGTTGGATATGAAATATGTCATTACACTCCTCAAGGAAGAACAGCGGAGTTACCCTGTAGCCGTGAGAAATATTTGCTCTTCAGCCACAGCCTGAATGATAATTTATCTGCTGTTTCTGGGACCTTGCTGTGCATAAATCTGCTGACAAAACTCCTTGTATTATAACGTCACCGATACTTCAAGAATCATGTACTGGCTCGGGCCACAAAGAGTGCTTCGTAAATGCAAGTAAACTCTATTGCAGCTAAATGATTACTTCTGAGAAGAGTATTCATGGTTATAAATGTAAATTTGGTTTAAATAGTACTATTCTCGCCTCTGAGTCAAAGTTTATTGCCAGAACTCTCCAGTCTCGTTCACCCAGCTACCACTGCCAGTGAGAATGGAGAAAGTGACATTCTACCAAATCTTCATTCATTGGGACCTGGGGACCCCAGTCGCGGGTGAGGTTGGAAAATTCCGACCCATGTGTTTGATCTCATAATGTAGCTTAGTATTGAAACGCAGAGTGACATTATGTTCAGGTAAAGTGACGGCGTTTGTGTAGATTGGTTGTTGTAGTTGCCTCCATAATAGCAAGTCATTTCACTCTCAAAATAATGAATGCTGTGAAGCATTGTGTGATATTTTAGTCCACTCAGGATCTTTCAGAATTTTATTTTGGAAGTGAGAAGCAGAAAAGTTGACCATCATGCCTAGATTTTTGCCGACTTGTGGAGACACTGTGGCAGTGTGAACCCACACCCGGAAGCCCTACCCATTTCCAACAGATCCAAGTTTCACCTGTAAGGGTGGGAGGTCCTCACAAACGAGGGAAACACAAACTCATCAGGGCAATCTAACCTCAGCACTGAGGTCAAATGCATCGTATTTGCACTGGAGCAAGGACCATATTCAGTGTGTGTGAGTAACAGAAACTAGGAACAGGAGTAGGCCATTCAGCCCTTTGAGCTTGCTCCACCATTCATCGTGATCATGGTTGATCATCCAATTCAATTCCAAAAGAGAAAACGCTGGAAAATCTCAGCAGGCCTGGCAGGATCTGTAAGGAGAGAAAAGAGCTGACGTTTCGAGTCCAGATGACCCTGTGTCACAGGGGCTAATACAACCCCCCCCCCCACCCCGCCCCCCCCCCCGCCGACCCCCCACCCCCCCCCCGCCCCCCCGACATCCCTTGATCACTTTAGTCCCAAGAGCTATATCTGTAGAAACATAGACATGAATGTTTAGCGTGGATGTAAATACTTTTATGGGTGAATAAAAGCTGTGGAACTTTCAAGCTGCAAAGTAGCCGAAATAAACTGCCCTTGTAAATATTGAAACTAAACAGCCTAATCTAGGTGAGTTAAAGCATTATATATCTGTGTTCTCATTTTCAACAGCTGTTTGTTGACATGATCCTAAAGGCTATCATCATATCATTATTACCGCATGACTGCTTTCCCAAGCATGATCACGTTGTGATGGGGTTGGGGTGGTGTAATTTCAAGTTTGGATTGACATTTCAAAGAGAGTATTTAACAGTTAACTATATTTGGGGCTATACTTACAGAAGATTGTTTTTATGATAGATTAATTACTTGTGGGAATTTTAACATATTGAATGGGCTTTCATAAATGAGTGTGTGAAGTTTTTTTAATAGTTATTTTAGATCTTTGTTTGATTAAATCTCAGCAAGGCCACTGAGGTCTGCCCAAGGTGGATAATGGATAAATTGACATGGACTGTGTATGGGCAACAGGGGGAAACATGGGTTGTCATGAGTTGGCACCCAGCTGGGATAGGAGCCAGGAGAGATGGGTGAGGGATTTTGGTTATCGTGCTTTGGCATGTACGGGTGGGGAAGTGAGAAGGCATGAGGCCTGGGGTAGAGTGCCTAATATTTAACCAACCACCTGGGAAAAAATTCCAGATAACTGAGGCGGACCTTTCAACCAGCCCACCTCGGTTCTGCCTCTGATCTGTGTCTAGGAGTAGCAGGTCTGACTATCCTACACTCACCTTCCTGGAATGAAGATTCCACCATTTGGGGCATTTTTCGTCTGGTGCCGCGTGAAGAAAGCCAGGAGATCTTCTGACTCTGAGCACCCAACTCTGGAGCGGAAATCTAGGCCACAGATACATTGGGCAACACGATAGTTAGCACTGCTGCCTCACAGCGCCAGGGACCCAGGTTAATTTCTGGCCTTGGGTCACTGTCTGTGTGGAGTTTGCACATTCTCCCCGTGTCTGCGTGGGTTTCCTCTGGGTGCTCTGGTTTCCTGCTACAGCCCAAAGGTGTGCAGGTTAGGTTGATTGGCCACGCTAAGTTACCCCTCAGTGTCAGGTGGATTAGCAGGGCAGATACGTGGGGTTACGGGGATAGTGCCTGGATGGGATTGTTATTGGTGCAGGCTAAATGGGCCAAATGGCCTCCTTCTGCATTGCAGGATTCTATGATTCTATGATCGGGCTGTCTGAAGTCCTTTACAGAAGGATATCTCTGACACATATCTGACACAGTAAGAAGTCTCATAACACCAGGTTAAAGTCCAACAGGTTTATTTGGTAGCACAAGTCACTAGCTTTCGGAGCACTGCTCCTTCATCAGGTGAGTGAGAGTTCTGTTCACAAACAGGGCATATAAAGACACAAACTCAATTTACAAAATAATGGTTGGAATGTGAGTCTTTACAGGTAATCAAGTCTTAAAGGTACAGACAATGTGAGTGGAGAGAGGGTTAAGCACAGGTTAAAGAGATGTGTGTTGTCTCCAGCCAGGACAGTTAGTGAGATTTTGCAAGCCCAGGCAATTCGTGGGGGTTACAGATAGTGTAACATGAACCCAAGATCCTGGTTGAGGCCATCCTCATGTGTGCGGAACTTGGCTATCAGTCTCTGCTCAGCGACTCTGCGCTGTCGTGTGTCTTGAAGGCAGCCTTGGAGAACGCTTACCCAAAGATCAGAGGCCGAATGCCTGTGACTGCTGAAGTGTTCCCCAACAGGAAGAGAACACTCTTGCCTGGTGATTGTTGAGCGGTGTTCATTCACCCGTTGTCGCAGCATCTGCATGTTCTCCCCAATGTACCATGCCTCGGGACATCCTTTCCTGCAGCATATCAGGTACACAACGTTGGCCGAGTTGCAAGTGTATGTACCCTGTACCTGGTAGATGGTGTTCTCATGTGAGATGATGGCATCCGTGTCGATGATCCGGCATGTCTTGCAGAGGTTGCTGTGGCAGGGGTGTGTGATGTCGTGGTCACTGTTCTTCTGAAGGCTGGGTAGTTTGCTGCGAACAATGGCCTGTTTGAGGTTGTGCAGTTGTTTAGAGGCAAGAAGTGGGGGTGTGGGGATGGCCTTGGCGAGATGTTCATCTTCATCAATGACATGTTGATGGCTGTGGAGAAGATGTCGTAGCTTCTCCACTCCAGGGAAGTACTGGACGACGAAGGGTACTCTGTCCGCCGTGTCCTGTGTTAGTCTTCTGAGGAGGTCGGTGCAATTTTTTGCTGTGACGCGTTCTTCATCCATACACACAGAACAGCCATGGGGACCAAATTCACACCTCAATATGCCAACATCTTCATGCACAGGTTCGAACAAGTCCTCTTCACCGCACAGGACCTTCAACCGATGCTATACACTAGATACATCGATGACATTTTCTTCCTTTGGACTTATGGTGAACAATCACTGAAACAACTATATGATGACATCAACAAGTTCCATCCCACCATCAGACTCACCATGGACTACTCTCCGGAATCAGTTGCATTCTTGGACACACATATCCCCGTCAAGGACAGTCACCTCAGCACTTCACTGTGCCGCAAGCCCACGGATAACCTCACAATGCTCCATTTCTCCAGCTTCCATCCTAAACACATTAAAGAAGCCATCCCCTATGGACAAGCCCTCTGCTCAGATGAGGAGGATCGTAACAGACACCTCCAGACGCTGAAAGATGCCCTCATAAGAACAGAATATGGCGCTCGACTCATCGATCGACAGTTCCGACACGCCACAGCGAAAAACCGCACCGACCTCCTCAGAAGACTAACACAGGATATGGCGGACAGAGTACCCTTCGTCGTCCAGTACTTCCCCGGAGCGGAGAAGCTACGACATCTTCTCCGGAGCCTTCAACATGTCACCGATGGAGACGAACATCTCGCCAAGGCTATCCCCAAACCCCCACTTGTGCCTTCAAACAACCGCACAACCTCAAACAGACCATTGTCTGCAGCAAACTACCCAGCCTTCAGGAGAACAGTGACCACGACACCATACAACCCTGCCACAGCAACCTCTGCAAGATGTGCCAGATCATCGACATGGATGCTCTCATCTCACGTGAGAATGCCATCCACCAGGTACACGGTACATACACTTGCAACTCGGCCAACGTTGTGTACCTGACACGTTGCAGGAAAGGATGTCCTGAGGTATGGTACATTGGGGAGACCATGCAGACGCTACGACAACGGATGAATGAACATCGCTTGTCAATCACCAGGCAAGAGTGTTCTCTTCCTGTTGGGGAACACTTCAGCGGTCACGGGCATTTGGCCTCTGATCTTCGGGTAAGCGTTCTCCAAGGCGACCTTCACGGCACACAACAGCGCAGAGTCGCTGAGCAGAAACTGATAGCCAAGTTCCGCACATATGAGGACGGCCTCGACCGGGATCTTGGGTTCATGTCATACTATCTGTAACCCCCACGACTTGCCTGGACTTGCAAAATCTCACTAACTGTCCTGTTTGGAGACAATACACATCTTTTTAACCTGTGCTTAACCCTCTCTCCACTCACATTGTCTGTACCTTTAAGACTTGATTACCTGTAAAGACTCGCATTCCAACCATTATTTTGTAAGTTGAGTTTGTGTCTTTATATGCCCTGTTTGTGAACTGAAATCCCACTCACCTGACGAAGGAGCAGCGAGCGCTCTGAAAGCTAGTGGCTTGTGCTACCAAAAAAACCTGTTGGACTTCAACCTGGTGTTGTGAGACTTCTTACTGTGTTTACCCCAGTCCAACGCCAGCATTTCCACATCATATATATATGACCCCAGACCCACAATGTTTGACATTTAAGTGCCCTCAGAATTGACTTAGTAAGCCAAATAGTTGTATAGGAATGGATGATTAATTCTGGTCTTGCCACTCTTTTCCACATTCGTAGAATCCCTGTTGTGCAGAAGGAGACCATTCAGCCCATTGGGTCTGCACCGACTGTCCAACAGATCATCTTAGGCTCTATCCCCATTACCCATGTACTTAACCCGCTAATCCCTCTAACCTACGCAGATCGGGACACTAAGGGGCAATTTAGCATGGCCAACCTATCTAACCCGTGCAGCACTGGACTTTGGGAGGAAATCTGAGCACCTGAAGGAAATCCAGGCTGAGACGAGGAGAACGTGCAAACTCCACACAGTCACCCAATAATAAGACATTCCGATGAAACACTGAGGGAGTGCTGCAGTTAGAGGTCTGTATTTCAGATCAGAGGCTAAACTGAAACTGTATCAATGGACCCAAAGGATCCCGTGGCAATGTTCAAAGAAGGGAAAGTGACGTATCCCAAATGTTTTGATCAATATTTACCCCTTATTAAGAATGGGTCATTTATCTCATTGCTCTTTATGGGAGCTTGCTCTGCACAAATTGGCTTACGTATTTCTGACATTACAGCAGTGACCATTCTTTCAAAATATTCCATTGTCTCTGAAGGGTTCTGAGAGATCTTGAGGTTGTGAAAAATGCTGCATAAAAATTGACAAATTGCATAACAAGGTGCGCTACATAATGTGCCTTCAAAAAGGAGCAATATGGTATTTATCCATAAAGCCTAGTTCAGGACCTTTATTTTAATGTTACTCATTAAAATACGATGAGTTATTATTAAGTTATGCCTGATTTACCAAAGTTATAATTTTACATTGAGATGGTTCAATGGGTAAGGGCATTTTTCACATGTAAGTGAAGGGCTCAAAGATAATTTCTGAGCACTTAACTCCTGGGAAAACAAATCACCGATTAGTCCCTGGCTGAACGTCTTTCTTCATTCCTGGTGCTGCTTCTGCCAGAGTGCAAGTAGTTAAGTCTTGTCATTTATTATAGGTAATCTGTCCAAAAGTCACAAACAAGTACAATAAGTAGCTGCCAGGTTTGGAAATGCTGCGGCACAGAGTGAAATCCAGTGTGATGACTGTAATGAGAATAATTTTCACAAGGAAACCACTGCGGTTAAGGATGGGGATGTTCGTTGGGTAGCTTCCTCCTGTTCGCTGCCTGGGGTGTAGCTCTGGATATGGTTGGTCGACACAGTTCTGGTCCATTAACAGTGGGGTGATTTTGTTTGCTGTTTATGCCTGTTGACCTCGGGCGGGATTTTCCTGTTTCGGGGCAAGCGCGGCTGTAAAATCCTGCCCACAGGATCTTTTATATTTACTTGGGAGAACAGACAGAATCTCTGGAAATGCAGTGCTGGGGACCCACAGAGTAAGAAGTCTCACAACACCAGGTAAACCTGTTGGACTTTAACCTGGTGTTGTGAGACTTCTTACTGTGCTCACCCCAGTCCAACGCCGGCATCTCCACATCATGACCCACAGAGTGACAGGCTAGATTTGTGTCTAAGGTGTCTGGAGTGGGGGCTTGAACTCACAAACATCGGGTTTGGAGATGGGGGGACCACCCACTGAGCCACTGTTGCTTCTGTCGGTTCTTTCCTCCAATTCCCAGCCACATTAAACTGATTATTGGTCAGTTCACTGAGTACTTTCAACTTGTTCAATTTAGTCAGTCTCTTGTGTAATATTTGGGATGTGGGAGCTATGGATACTGAAGATAGGCAGCTGAGTATTAGTAAGTAACTTTAAAGTAGTTTATGAAGTTTATTGAGGAGGAACAGTTTATGAGGAATTTGCTAAATAGACAGGAAAGATATGCGATCCGTGATGTGTTGAGAGTGGGGTACACACTCCATACTCTCAATGGGGTGCATACCCCATACACTCCTCCATCTTCTTCCATCGGGAAAAAGATGCAAAAGTATAACGACACATACCAACTGACTCAAGAACAACTTCTTCTCTGCTGCCAGCAGACTTTTGAATGGACCTACCTTGTATTAACTTGGTCTTTCTCCACACCCTAGCTATGACTGTAACATTACATTCTGCACTCTCTCCTTTCCTTCTCTATGAATGGTATGCTTTGTCTGTATCGCGCGCAAGAAATAATACTTTTCACTGCATTCCAATATATGCGACAATAATAAATCAAATCAAAAATCAATAGTTTATTTTCTTTCCAGTCAAAATGATCAGTAACTTTTTTTAAAAATTCATTTGTAGGACATGGGCATCGCTGGCTGGCCAGCATTTATTGCCCATCCCTTGTTGCCCTTGTTCAGAGTTGTTGAGAGTCAACCACATTGCGATGGTTCTGGAGTCACATGTAGGCCAGACCAAGTAAGGACAGCAGATTTCCTTCCCTAAAGGACATTAGTGAACCAGGTGGGTTTTTCTGACAATCGAGAATGGTTTCATGGTCATCAGTAGATTCTTAATTCCAGATATTTTGTATTGAACTTAAATTCCACCACCTGCCGTGATGGGATTCTAACCCGGGTCTCCCCAAACATTAGCTGAATTTCTGGATTAATCGTCCAGCGATAATACTACTTGGCCATCACCTTCCACCAATACCACCTACCTGGCCTTCCTCCAACTTCTATTTGAAGATGTCAGCTGCCTGAGGAGGACTGCCATCTGCTTCCGAGTAATCACTAAGATATGTCATTTCTAGAGGCTGGCAGTAAACCCTATATCAATCACTTGTTTGAACCTTTCTAACCAATAAACATGGAGCAGGTACCCCAGATATCAGATGGTCACCTCCCTACTGATCAACTCTTAGTTCAAGGTCACTTTTTAGTTTATCTCTTGCTGAGGGGTATTTGTTCGCCTTCACCATGTATTTGCTTAGATAAAAGAGCACACCAAGACTCCCTTCTGTCAGCTCTGCAATGTGTATATTTTTGCTTGAGCTCAGTCCCTGGCTGTTATGAAAGATTTTTCTGAAGTGCGACAGAAACAGAAAAAATTCAATTTTCTGCTCAGAGTTTGCAATACTAATACTCATTCTATAATATTCTTAAAGACAACATTGCTCATACTGGCATTATAAAATATATAATGATATTACACACATACAGAATTACACAAAAAGCAGTTCAGAGAAAGTTGACCGGGCTCATTCCTTGGGTGAAGGGGGTTGTCTGAATGAAGAAAGGTTGAGCAAGGTTAAGCCTACATTCACTGAGTTTAGAAAAATGAGAGGTGATCTTCCTGAAACCTACAAGATTCTGAGGGGAGTTGATAGGATAGATACTCAGAGGATGTTTTCTCCTGTTGGAAACGAAAGCGAGGAGACATTGGCCTGAATTTTACTGGCATGCCCACCCCAATTCCAGGGGCAGGCAAGGCTCAGAGAACAGAATTTTCTGTTGACCTCGGACGGGATCATACGAACCTCAGGCGGACACGCCAGTAAAATTTCACCCATTGTTTAAAAATAAGAGGCCTCACTTTGAAGACAGAGATGGGGCGGCACGGTGGCACAGTGGTTCGCACTGCTTCCTCACAGTGCCAGGGACCCGGGTCCGATTCCCATCTTGGGTCACTGCCTGTGTGGAGTTTGCATATTCTCCCTGTGGCTGTATGGGTTTCCTCCGGGTGCTCCGGTTTCCTCCCACAGACCAAAGATGTGCGGGTTAGGTGCATTGGCCATGCTAAATTGTCCCTTAGTCTCCCGGGATGCGTAGGTTAGAGGGATTAGCGGGGTAAATATGTGGGGTTACGGGGATAGGGCCTAGGTAGGATTGTTGTCGGTGCGGACTCAATGGGCTGAATGGCCTCCTTCTGCACTGTAGAGTTTCTATGATTCTATGATTATAGATGGGGAGAAATATTTTCACCCAAAGGGTGGTTGGTATTTGGAATCCTCTCCCCTAGAAAGTAGTGGAATCAGGGTCTTTGCATTTATTCAAGGCAGAGTTAGATAGCTTTTTGTTAGACAAGGGAGTTGAGGGTTGTGGGGGGCTGTGGTGGAGGGGGAGGAGAGGGGGGGGGGGCGGTGGGAGAGGGGGCAGGCTGGAAAATGTGGAGTTGAGAACACAGCCCGATCAGCCGTGATCTTATTGAATGGTGAGCAGGCTCAGAGGGCCGAATGACCACCTCCTGCTCCTGTGTTGCTATGTTGCCTGTAGTGTCATAAGTAGACTGAATTCACTGGCCAGCTGCATTAAATATGGAAACGTCCACATTGACCTCGTTTGTGATCTTTCTTCTTCATCCCACACTTACAGCGAGGCATGTTGCTGATAAGCTGAGGTGGGGGTAACTAAAGGACACCCCTGGGCCACACCTTGGCTATAAACTGGGGAAAGGCAACAACTGCCTCCAGACCAGGGGATCTGCTGCTGACAATGTGAGGTAAGTCCCATCAGGACTGATGTTGTTTGCGTGAGGGTTCAGTGAGTGAATTGATGGCATTGCATTTTGCAGTCATCAAGGTGAAGAATGAAGGTACAAGATAAGACAGCAGCTTCTACATCGCTTCCAGTGACAGTATTAATGATGTCTAGATCAAGTGCAATACTGGGTGAGATTACTCCTCCCCCCTAACATATATCATCTTGATATTAAGACAAGCCAAGCAAGGCAGACTCATTGAGAACTAGCTCCAAGATTAACAGAACATGGCAGGTTGATTCCTCTTTCTCTGTTTTTGTCATGTTCCTGTCATTTCATCGGATTGTATTTATTTTCATCCTCGTCTCCCCTGAAGGCATTGGCTCATTCTCGAGTCCATTTTAACTGTCTGTTTTCAGCTCTTTGAGGAAAGGTCTTGTACTCGAAACTTTGAACTTGCTCTTTTGGAACACTCCGGAAACTTCAGCCTATGAACTTTGCCATCACTTCAATGTGGCACGGAGCGAATGCTGCATTGTTGGAGGTGGCATCTCGGGGATTTTCACAGTAGCTTCATTGCGGTGTTAATGTAAGCCTACTTGTGACTAATGAATAGGGGCGGCACGGTGACACAGTGGTTAGCACTGCTGCCTCACAACGCCAGGGACACGGATTCGATTCCCGGCTTGGGTCACTGTCTGTGTGGAGTTTGCACGTTTTCAGCCTGTCTTCATGGGTTTCCTCCGGGTGCTCCAGTTTCCTCCCACAGTCCAAAGATGTGCGGGTTAGGTTGATTGGCCATGCTACATTGACCCTAGTTTGGGGGGGATTAGCAGGGTAAATATGTGGGGTTATAGGGAAAGACTCGATGGGCCGAATGGCCTCCTTCTGTACTGTAGGGATTCTCCTATTCTATGAAATAAACTTTTTTAGATCAAATATAGGAACGGGAGGAGGCTATTCTTCCTTGGAGTTTGTTCCAACATTGTTAGGTTCATGATTGATTTTTATCTCAATTACATATACAAAAGTTAGATCCAAGTCCCTTAATACACCTGCTTAACAAACAAAAATCGACCAATCAGGTTTGGAATTTTCAATTGGTCCCCACCTCAATAGCTTTTTGGAGGACGAGGTTCGAGGTTTCTACTTTGTGAAGATGAACCATATGCTCCATCTGCTCTCTCAGGTGAACATCCCTGAAAACATACCCTAAGAGTAAGAAAACACACACCTCTTTCCACACAAAACCTGCTAATGACAGGAGATAAATTCTGCCGGTGACAATGGACTCTATTTTGGGTCTCGCTCACAAACAGAAATACCTTTTCTACATCAACTCTGTCAAGCCTTTTCATAATCTTAAAGACAGCTATTATTTCACCTCTCAGTATTTGCTTTTCTAAACAACAAAGCTCCAGTCTTTTCAGGCTTTCCTGATTGTTAGAATATCTCAGTCCTGAATTTATCCATTGCACTTTGATTTTTGATTTGATTTGATTTATTATTGTCACATGTATTAACACACAGAGAAAAGTATTGCTTCTTGTGTGCTACACAGACAAAACATACTGTTCATAGAGAAGGAAATGAGAGAGTGCAGAATGTAGTGTTACAGTCATCGCTTGGGTGTAGAGAAAGATCAACTTAATGCAAGGTAAGTTCATTCAAACATCTGACAGCAGCAGGGAAGAAGCTGTTCTTGAGTCAGTTGGTATGTGACCTCAGACTTTTGTCTCTTTTTCTCGACGGAAGAAGGTGGAAGAGAGAATGTCCGGGTTGCGTGGGGTCCTTAATTATGCTGGCTGCTTTGCCGAGGCAGCGGGAAGTGTCGACAGAGTCAATGGAATAGGAGGCTTTTTATCATTTACATCTTGTAAAATTGTGACCAGAATTCTGCACAATAGTCTTCTTTAACTAAGACCCTTTTTGACTTTACTTAACTTCTCTGTCACAACTGCTAAACATGCAAAATACCAGCTTGCTTCTGAAAAATGAATGATGTTCAATAATTTGTACACTTAAAATAACGCCCTCCCTTGTGACTAATGTATCCCTCTTTTGCTCCTCTGTATCGAGAGAATATTCTCCACACACCGAACTCTGATTCTTGCAAAGATTTAATTGCTAATTCTTTTGTCATATTTCAGACATGTTTGCGCTGGAAAATCACGACTACTGGGACAGAAAATTAAAACCTTTAGCATTTTGCCTCATTTATGTTAAAATTTTGTCATAGAGGGCCTTCTTTTCTGAACTGAATTTAAACATGGATTAAAGGAGCTGACATCACAATGCTTTATTGAAGTGTTCCATTCTATTCTATTCTGCCGCTCCAGGGTGTGACATGTAATGCAAATCCTGAGGAAAAGCACATTAGGCTGAATAAATCAGCCACTTTATTGATAGGTCAACCTCAGCCAATCATTTCACACCACATTTCTCAAAGCCATCAACCCAGGGCGGCACGGTAGCACAGTGGTTAGCACTGCTGCTTCACAGCTCCAGGGACCTGGGTTCGATTCCCGGCTTGGGTCACTGTCTGTGTGGAGTTTGCACATTCTCCTCGTGTCTGCGTGGGTTTCCTCCGGGTGCTCCGGTTTCCTCCCACAGTCCAAAGATGTGCGGGTTAGGTTGATTGGCCATGCTAAAAAAAATTGCCCCTTAGTGTCCTGGGATGCGTAGATTAGAGGGATTAGCGGGTAAAATATTCAGGGATATGGGGTTAGGGCCTGGGTGGGATTGTGGTCGGTGCAGACTCGATGGGCCGAATGGCCTCTTTCTGTACTGTAGGGTTTCTGTGATTTCTCACTATGTCCTGTCGTGCTACTCAGTCTCTCTCACTGTATTCTTCAATCCTTTCGCCAGAAGCATGAGAACAGAAAACATCCATAAAATCATGCATTGCTGCCTCACAGCGCCAGAGACTTGGGTTTGATTCTCAGCTTGGATCACTGTCTGTGCGGAGTCTGCACGTTCTCCTCATGTCTGCATGGGTTTCCTCCGGGTTCTCCAGTTTCCTCCCACAGACTGAAAGAAGTTGGAGGAGTGATGAAGCAATTGCGCGGCCGGGGGGGGGGGGGGGGGTGGTTTTGGAAACAAGGAAAATTAATTAGAAGTTTAGACATTGCTGGAATGGGAACCAACAGAGACCAGCAAAGACAGGAAGCAATTAGTGAATGGAACATGGCAAAAGCTCAGGTACAATGAGCAGAGATTTTGGATGGTTGTATTTTGTGCCTTGGAGATATTGAGAAACGACACACCGGTTTCTACGTCTGAACAGGAGTCTATCCAATGCTTCAGAATGTTTGCAGCAGACACAAGCATCCAGCTTGCTTTTAGTTTCTCTTGCTCAATAACCGTGCCGAGACTTGACTGATATCACAGAGAAAAGTCAACAGACTCAGGTTTACAGAAGATATGCTGGAAGTCCAGAGAAACACTGGACAAAGATAAAAATCCTGGGCCCTCTTGGCATCACCGCTCTTGGTTTTTCCGATGTTCCTCACTTAAACTAGGTCACACGTTAGGCTGACAGACGCAGACAACAAATAGCTTTGATGTGACAGCAGTCTCATTATCAGATCACTATCTGCAATCCCGAAATACCATGTGTTACTTTGGAACGAAACATTTACTTCCGTAACAGGGTGTTAATGAGAAACCTTGAACAATGTTGAAAAGACCTATATGAGGACACTGAGTGTCACTCTTTGCTGCACCGGTTGGCCTTACGCCAGTTTTTCTTTGAACAGATTGTAATACCGTTAGAAAGGCTTGAATTTGCCAGCAACTCATTTGCATCTCCCAGGGGAAAAAAAAGATTTTGCTGGCTGTAAAAGTACCTTTCCCTTCACAATTGGGATCAGTGGTTGCGAAATGCCTGTTGGCAAAGCTTTTGCATAGGGCATGATTGGTAAGCTGAGAATCAGGAACCCTGCTTTTCTGAAATGAAGTTATGGGTCAGGTTTCCACTCAAAATTACTTGCATAATCACAAGTGTAAGCGCTTCCACGAGCCAACGGAAGCACCCAGATTAATAAAACCAAATGCTTTATTTTCCTCGCTTACTATTAAATATGTCAAAGAGTTTTTTTTTAAGAGTTGTAACTGTGACCATTGTGTGGCTTTGGTGGATATAAGCTGGAACGAGTGGAACAACAAAATCTTGGGCTGGGATTTTCCAGGTGGGACCCCTTGTGGAGGCTGCAACGGTCCAGTTGAATGTCCATTGACTTTGGTGGGGCTGTTAGCTCCCGGCAACAGGCAAATTCCAGAAAATCCCGTCCATGGCGTTTGTGGAAAAGCCTGGTTAGGAATTAAAAACTAATTTAACTAACATGAATTTATTAAAAGGGATTGTCACCAATGTTCATGCACTTGGAGTAAAATACACCATGTCTCCAGGTTTGCATAGGCAGTTCACTTCACATTTTTGAACCGTCATTACACAAGCTCATATCAGTAGGATGGGTTTCCTGGATAAGCCTTGTAGCCTTCACAGACCTGAGTTGGTAGAACATCCCAATGCCAGGCCATGGCTGTTTATTGCAGAAGGAACAGACACTGAAATAGAGGTTAGGTGCTACCTCTGGAAAGAACTGGGGAGGACAGACGGTGCCTGAGCTAGGAGATATTCTGCCTGTGAGCTATGTAATCTCAAGAATATCCTGTGTACGACGTGACTGTCAGTGTATAAAAGTCCTTGCAATCCTGTAGACTGGCAGAGCACTGGCTCAGAAGTCTCTGTGATGAGGCTCTCTCGCACCACATGATGGAAGAATAAACAATCGTGCTGAACCCAACACTCCTGAGGTCATTTCTTCCCAACAGCTGCCTCTTAAGAAACTTTTGTTCTTCCAATTTTCAATTCAGGCTTGTAGATGAACCAACTTCCCTTGATTCAGTTTCACATTAGCTCCCAATACAGCATTGCCTTGCTAGCAAATGATATCAACATTTCAACCTTGTGTTTGAATCTCTCCACAGCCTTGCCCCTCCCTATCTCTAACCGCCTCAAGTTTGAGAACCTCCTGCTATATTTGGACATCTCCCAGTTCTGGATCCCTCTGAACATCCTTGATTTTCATAAATGTAAAAGTTCCCTTGAAGAAGAGCAGTGGAGTTCTCCCAATAATCATCACACAACCGACATCACCAAAACAAAACCTGGACATATTCTTCACTGTTTGTGGGACCTGCCAAGGTGTCTTTCATTATCTGAGAGCAGGAGTCAATGACGTACGTTTGAAGAGTAGTCAGTGCATTCTGCGCAGACAACACCTGCGACAGTGCAGCTTTCCCTCACATGAGGGCGACCAGACTTCTGTTACCCATGTCCAAACTCACACCAAGTCCTGCCCACCTATCACTCTTGCATCTACTGACCTGGGTTATATCTCTGTTTATTAATGCCTTGATTTCAAAATTCTCATCCCTATTTTCAAATCCCTCCCTATCTCTGTAACCTTTCTCCAGCCCTACAATCTCCCAAAATTATCTGCACTCCTCTAATCCCAGCCTCTTCGACTTCAAAAGCTCCACCTTTGGCAGATCTGCCTGCATTTGCCTGGGCCCTAAGTTCCAGTATCCTCTCCTCAAAACTCTCTTATTCCACCTTTAAGATGCTCCCTGACACTCCTTATAGAACTTATCCTTGAGCCATCTTCCTTTGTGGCTTTGTGTCAAATTTACCCTTGTAAAATACCTTGAGACATCTTATGGCAGTAAAAATGCAAACTGAATACAAGAACATGTAAAATACAAGAATTAGAAGCAAGTATAGACCATTCAGCCATCTTACGAAAAGCTGGTTCTCCAGTTGTGCTGGCCAATATTGTGGCTTCAATCTACACCATCTTAAAATAGTAAGAAGTCTCACAACACCAGGTTAATGTCGATCGGATTTACTTGGAATCATGAGCTTTTGGAGCGCTGCTCTTTCATGACTTCATATCACTCACCTGATGAAGGAGCAGTGCTCTGAAAGCTCGTGACTCCAAATAAACCTGTTGAACTTTAACCTGGTGTTGTGAGACTTCTTACTGTGCCCACCCCAGTCCAACGCTGGCATCTCCACCTCATCTTAAAATAGATACAAATAGATCCATCTTGCCGATCGTTTGTTGTTTCTGGGATCTTGAGCTGCCTTATTAGTCTACATGACAAATGCTGAACTTTGAGAAGGAATCAGCCATCGATAATTGGGTAGCTCTCTCACTTCTTGACTAGAATGCTGTGGGTTCAAATCCCACTCCGGAGACTTCAGCAAGCTGACACTTTAATAATATTTGCTTCTCCTGGTACATGACTTACAAAAGGTTAGTAGATAGGTGTTGGAAGTGACTGAGAAAGAAAATGGAAAGCAATCTTTAATTGAAAGGGGAATCAAGTATAAAAGTAAAGTTTATTTATTAGTCACAAGTAAGACTTAATGTGAAATTCCCTTTGTTGCCACAGTCCAGCGCCTGTTCAGGTCAGTGCACCTAACCAGCACGTCTTTCGGAATGTGGGAGGAAACCGGAGCACCCGGAGGAATCCCACGCAAACATGGGGAGAACATGCAAACTCTACACAGACAGTGACTGCAACCTGGGAATCAAACCCAGGTCCCTGGCGCTGTGAGGCAGCAATGCTAACCACTGTGCCACCCTTAATAGGGGGGATGCTGGGAGTTTCCCCTTGTGAGGAAAGGACGAGGGAACACAGATTAAAAATTAAGGGTGTCCCTGAGATGAGGAGAAATTGTACTTTTCTCTCAGTGTTTGTGAAATTCACTTCCCAGAGAGGAGTGGAGGCTTGGACATTTAATATATTAAAGGTTGAGTTCAATTTTTGATTGAGAAGGGAGTCAAAGGTTGTGAGGAGGCAGGTTGGAAAGTGGAGTTGAGGCCACAATCAGATCAGCCATGATCTTATCAAAATGGTGGAACAGGCTTGAAGGGCTGAATGGCCTACTGCTCTGAATTCTTATATGTTTTTGGTTGGTAGACTGCCAGGTAACAGGAATGTTTGTTGTATATTAAATTGGCTTGCTCCTGGACTCTTTCCCCGATATATAATTTCCCCTATATTGACTTGGACTCACTGAGTGCTGGGGGCGTGGATGGGGCAGAGTTTGTAAGGAGCATCCAGGAGGGCTTCCTGAAACAGTATGTAGATAGTCCAACTAGGGAAGGGGCCATACTGGACCTGGTATTGGGGAATGAGCCCGGCCAGGTGGTCGATGTTTCAGTAGGGGAGCAGATCGGGAACAGTGACCACAATTCAGTAAGTTGTAAGGTAGTGATGGATAAAGATAAGTGTAGTCCTCAAGTTAAGGTGCTAAATTGGAGGAGGGCTAATTACAACAATATTAGGCAGGAACTGAAGAATGTAGATTGGGGGCAGATGTTTGAGGGCAAATCAACATCTGGCATGTGGCAGGCTTTCAAGTGTAAGTTGATAGGGATTCAGGACCGGCACATTCCTGTAAGGATGAAGGATAAGTATGGCAAGGTTTGGGAACCTTGGATAACGAGAGATATTGTGAGCCTAGTCAAAGAGAAAAAGGAAGCATTTGTCAAAGCTAGGAGGCTGGGAACACACGAAGCAAGTGTGGAATACAAGAATAGTAGAAAGAAACTTAAGCAAGGAGTAAGAAGAGCTAAAAGGGGTCATGAAAAAGCACTGGCCAGCAAGATTAAGGAAAATCCCAAGGCTTTTTACACATATATAAAGAGCAAGAGGGTAGCCAGGGAGAGGGTTGGCCCAATCAAGGACAGGGGAGGGAATCTATGCGTGGAGCCAGAGGAAATGGGCGCAGTATTAAATGAGTACTTTACGTCAGTATTCACCAAAGAGAAGGACTTGGTGGATGATGAGTCTGGGAAAGATTGTGGAGATAGTTTGAGTCATGTTGAGATCAAAAAGGAGGAGGTATTGGGGTTCTTGAGAAACATTAAGGTAGACAAGTCCCCAGGGCCTGATGGGATATACCCCAGAATACTGAGAGAGGCAAGGGAGGAAATTGCTGGGGCCTTGAGAGAAATCTTTGTATCCTCACTGGCTACAGGGGAGGTCCCAGAGGATTGGAGAATAGTCAATGTTGTTTCTTTGTTTAAAAAGGGTAGCAAGAATAACCGAGGTAATTACAGGCCGGTGAGCCTTACATCAGTGGTAGGGAAATTATTGGAGAGGATTCCTCGAGACAGGATTTATTCCCACTTGGAAATAAGTGGACGTATTAGTGAGAGGCAACATGGTTTTGTGAAGGGGAGGTCGTGTCTCACGAACCTGATCGAGTTTTTCGAGGGAGTGACGAAGATGATTGATGTGGGTAGGGCAGTGGCTGTTGTCTACATGGACTTCAGTAAGGCTTTGATAAGGTCCCTCATGGCAGACTGGTGCAGAAGGTGAAGTCGCATGGGATCAGAGGTGAGCTGGCAAGGTGGATACAAAACTGGCTCGGTCAAAGAAGACAGAGGGTCGCAGTGGAAGGGTGCATTTCTGAATGGAGAGCGGTGACAAGTGGTGTTCCTTGGGATCAGTGCTGAGACCTTTGCTGTTTGTAATATATATAAATGATTTGGAGGAAAATGTAACTGGATTGATTGGTAAGTTTGCGGATGTCACAAAAGTTGGTGGATTTGTGGATAGCGATGAGGACCATCAGAGGATATAGATCAGTTGGAGACTTGGGCGGAGAGATGGCAGATGGAGTTTAATCCGGACAAATATGAGGTAATGCATTTTGGAAGGTCTGATACAGATAGGAAATATACAGTAAATGGCAAAACCCTTAGGAGTATTGATGGGCAAAGGGATCTGGGTGTACAGGTACACAGGTCACTGAAAGTGGCAATGCAGGTGGAGAAGGTAGTCAAGAAGACATACGGCATGCTTGCCTTCATCAGCCGGGGTATTGAGTTTAAAAATTGGCAAGTCATGTTGCAGCTTTATAGAACCTTAGTTAGTCTGTACTTTGAATATAGTTCAATTCTGGTCGCCACACTACCAGAAGGATGTGGAGGCTTTGGAGAGGGTACAGAATAGATTTAGCAGGACGTTGCCTGGTATGGAGGGCATTGGCTATGAGGAGAGATTGGAGAAACTTGGTTTGTTTTCACTGGAGCGACAGAGGTTAAGGGAGACCTGATAGAAGTCTACAAGATAATGAGAGGCATGGACAGAGTGGATAGTCAGAAGCTTTTTCCCCGGGTGGAAGAGTCAATTACTAGGGGGCATAGGTTTAAGGTGCGAGGGGCAAGGTTTTAAAGAGATGTACGAGGCAGATTTTTTACACAGAGAATGGTGGGTGCCTGGAACTCGTTGCCGGGGGAGGTAGTGGAAGTGGATACGGTAGTGACTTTTAAGGGGAGTCTTGACAAGTGCATGAATGAGATGGGAATAGAGGGATTTGATCCCCGGAAGGGTAGGGCATTTTCGTTCCACAGTGAGAGCTGTGGTTCAGTGGCAACCCTGTCACCCCTGAGACTAGTGGGTTCAAGCCATACTGCCTCACCAAGCCTAGGCTGCTTTACTGCAATACATCATTGATGAAGGTGCCATCTTTCAGGCACGGCACTTACAGTAAAACTGCAAATTGAACAAAGAACAAAGAACAAAGAATAATACAGCACAGGAACAAGCCCTTCGGCCCTCCAAGCCCGTGCCGCTCCCTGGTCCAGACTAGACCATTCTTTTGTATCCCTCCATTCGCACTCCGTTCATATGGCTATCAAGATAAGTCTTAAACGTTCCCAGTGTGTCCGCCTCCACCACCTTGCCTGGCAGCGCATTCCAGGCCCCCACCACCCTCTGTGTAAAACAGAACACAAGAACGTGTAAGAATACAGGAACTAGGAGCAGGAGTTGGCCATTAACTGGAGTTCTGGGATTGGATTTGTTGTTTGATTGGAGATGTCAAATTCACCGGTCATATTTACTGGTGATCTGAACTCATTCTGGTCTCAGCCTCCCATTGCTCAATCGCACTATCGCCTCTCAGTGTTGCTCATTTAATTCACATGCTCCCTCACCACTCGCAACACCCACTTTATCACCCTGGAGTTTTCTCCAATGCCAAACTCACTGTTGTGGGAAAAATCCACTAGTACTCAGATCTCAAGGTTTCAAAAATACAGTTTATTCAACGGAGCTCCGTGGAGACAAAGCACAAGTCAGTCGCAAACCTTCTCTCAGTAAAATGACGGGAACGGTCCATCTTTATACTTTTTACACAATAGACGGACCAGAGATTTGAACATTATCACATTGTTATAGGCAGATACAAACAGATACAAACATTTAACATAGTATTGTTCTTATGAATGGGTACATTTCCTATGTCTGTGGCTATCAATGGTTGGTTTCGGCTCATTCAGGTGCTAATCGTTTTTCCTGCATTCATATTTTCCCTCTCTTCCTATGACTAATCGACTCCCTTTGTCTCAGGTTTTCCCTTATCTAAAAGATGTCTCGATCCTTGGCTGGCTTCCTGAGGTGTTTGTTAACTTTAAATCACTGACTGTGATTCTAAATGGCTTGTCTGTTGGGTTTGATTTCAAGTGATCTTTGTCTAAGTGGAAGCCGGTGTCTGTTTTATGGTTCCTTTCCCAGTTAACTCTTTGTGTGCCAGGCAGTCATTTTAAAGTGTGCTTTCCTTACATTTTTCCCCTTACACTCACCTTACATCTTAATGAACCGGTAGATGTGATAAACTGACATCTGCGTTTCCCTGACCGTGCTGGATAACAGAAATCTTCTTTTTGTTTAATTGTTGAGTTTTATCTCTACACATTTGTCGAAATCTTGGTGCCGTTCCCACCAGCAGGACCTTATGGTCTCACCGATGGTGCATCCCCCCCATTGTGGGTTTCCCCAGTAGTGAGGGGTGTGGACGGTGGGACCATAAGATGCTGCCACCAGCGAGCAACATGCTGTCTCTCGCCACCATGAAGCACACTGCGGAGAGGGAGAACAATCCTGGCCTTTGTTCTCTGTGTCCTCAGGGTATATTTACACATGGGTTTGATTCATATGTGATGCCATCATTTGATTGTGTGAGTCTGTTTACTGCTGATGCCTATTGTGTCTGACTGGTTGAGCCTGGGTGCAAACACAGAGAAACATAAAGAAAACTGTCGAAAGAGCTGGCAGCCAGGGCTGAAGTGCAGAGCAGACATTTCACAGCATTGTGAACAAGGCCTGAAACTAGCATTATGCCTGTGTTGCTTCGGAGCAAATCAAACATGTAAAACCTCAACAATGATCACTTGAAACACGAACTGAAGAAGCCGGTAAAACTCAGTATGTCTTCCAGCAAAAAGCAGCAGACACAACACGGTAAACCACAGTTCCCCTTTCTTCACTCTTATTAGATTCTGTACATGTATTGTCTCAATGAAAAATATCCCCCCTCCCCCCGCGCCACACCTGGCCATCTTGGTTGTTCTTAAACTTACTATGTTTTGTTGCTGTGCTAACTTGAGAACACAATAAATGTAGTCAAATGTGTTGTTTAAAAGAAGGATCTTAATGCAATAAAATAAAGTTTAACAATGACCATAATTCTGCTGAACAGTAGTAACTATGAAAACAGGAGCACTAGTAAAACAAGTCTTGCTTGCAGAACACTCTCTTGTAGACTAGAAGCTTGATAAAGCTCATACATGCTCAGAACCCCCAACAGATACCAGTCATACAAGTACATAGGAGAAAGGTTAAAAACACAATGTACTTAAAATGACACCCTGTAACAGTTGCAGTTTCTTTCTCTCTAACATTCTCCCTCCTTTCTGGCCGGAATCGGGATGGGCAAGACTCACAGAACGGCATTCTCCATTGGCCTCGGGTGGAATCTTACGAGCCTGGGGAAGGTGTGCCGGTAAAATTCTGGCCACTAACCCTGTTTTTCTCCTGATAAGCACTGGCAGGTCTGCTGAGTTTTTCCGGCTTCCTCTGTTCTTGTTTCAGATTCCAGCATCTGCTGCCTATTTTAATGGTGATTTGAAATTTGTTTTCAATGCAGAGTTGCAAGGAGGACAGAAAAGGTCAGTGAGAGGTGCTGTAACATGGCCCCTTTAAGGCAGTGTTCCCTTAGGACCAGGTGGTTGGATTGGGCCCAATGGAGTGTTGAGGTGGGAAGCTGAGCCAAGCTGAGCCAATTGAGTGTGAGGGCACACTCAGGAAGGATTGGAGTTGGAGACAGGGAGGTGTAATGTACAGTCGCATAGTTATGCTGTGGAACCTGGTTATATGTATAATTATTCATTGCTTTAGCAATAAAGCCTTTGTGTTCTGCAGCCTCATCGAGTCGCCCTCGATTTATTACAAGAGAATGATCGTTGAGAGAAAGATAAAAGGAAATAGAGAACCAGAGAGAAAGAATGCAAGTGAGAAAGAGCAAGAGAGATGATTGGCAGTGAAGCCCAACTTGTACTTTACAGTCTCAGTAAATCAACTCAACGGGGAAGTGGTCGTGTTGTTGTATTTGCCGCTGGGCTCCTAATCCAGACACCCAGACTGCTGCTCTGGGAATCAGGGTTCCAATCCCATCATGGCAACTGGTGAAATTTGAATTCAATTAAAATTTAGAGTTTAAAATAAAAAGTTTAATGATGATCATGAAAACCATTGCTGACTGTTGTAAAGACCCATCTGGTTCACTAATGTCCTTCAGGGAAGGAAATCTGCTGTCCTTACCTGGTCTGCCTGACATGTGACTCCAGAACCACAGCAATGTGGTTAACTCTTAATTGTCCTCGGGGATAGGCAATAAATGCTGGCCCAGCCAGTGACGCCCACATCCCATGAACAAATAAAAAAATTCGAGACTTTCGTAAGAAATAATTAAGTGTCCTATTCAAGTTGCTCCCCTTTGCTCTTCCGGCCAAAGGTTAGAGAGGGTGACAACTTTGATTTTGATTTGATTTATTATTGTCGCATGTATTAGTGTACAGTCAAAAGTATTGGTTCTTGCGCGTTATACAGAGAAAGCATACTGTATGTAGAGAAGGAAAGAAAATCATAGAAATCATAGAAATCATAGAAACCCTACAGTGCGGAAGGAGGCCATTCGGCCCATCGAGTCCAAAGAGTGCAGAATGTAGTGTTACAGTCATAGCTAGGGTGTAGAGAAAGATCAACTTAATGCAAGGTAAGTCCATTCAAAAGTCTGATGGCAGCAGGAAAGAAGCTGTTCTTGAGTTGGTTGGTACGTGTCCCCAGACTTTTGTATCTTTTTCTCGACGGAAGAAGGTGGAAGAGAGAATGTCCGGGATGCATGTGGTCCTTAATTACGCTGGCTGCTTTTCCGAGGCAGCGGGAAATGTAGATGGAGTCAATGGAGAATCGTAGCGGAGATGCCAAATTTCCTTCATCTTCTGAGAAAGTAGAGGCGTTCATAGGCTTTCCTAACTTTAGTGTCGGCATGGAGGGACAAGGACAGGTTGTTGGTGATCTGGACACCTAAAAAATTGAATCTCTTGACCCCATTGATGTAGACAGAGTTATGTCCTCCACTATGCTCCCTGAAGTCGATGACTATCTTTTTTGTTTTGTTGACATTGTTGTGAGGATGACTGCAGAACCGTAGAACCACAGAAAAGTTACAGCACAGAACTGTCCATGTAAGTCCAAGAACATTCAGGTGCTCTTCCGAATCCCACCTTCCTGCATCCAGCCCATAGACGATAAGCTGCACTGTTCTAGATGACTAGGAGTGTCCTCATATATATATAGGCAATGGATACAAGCGAGCTTTTAAGATCAAACAAATATTTTTCAGCATGCTGACTTCTTTATCCTGAGTAGTGTTGGGTTCCTACGCACAGGTAGATCCCGAGAAGGTTAATGTTTATTCATTTATTTTTGTTGTTTGTCAATGAGATCGTCAAGGCACTGTTTATTTTTCGACATGGTTTGCTGGAAGGCAGCAGTGTGAGGGCTTCTTTCGAAATTAAATGTGATGCCAATTACACTGTGCACAATAATGAGATGTAAATCAACACCAGCAGCCCCCTGCAGCGAGGAAAATAACATTGCCACACATGTTAAGAATCAGAGTTGAGAGGTGTGCACACCTTGGAATAAAAAAACCCCACAAGGATAGCTATTTAATAATGTTCTAGTTTTGCAATTTGGAGCTGTTTGTGGGTGAACGTGCATTGTTATCTCTGTTTAATAGGACACTAGTGCCCTTTTGCAGCTCCTGGTGGTCTGCGCACACTTTGTCAGCCTTGTAAAGGAACGTGCTGTATCAGCATAGAGACTTTGAAAAGGGATTCTCTGGAAGCGAGTGGGGGGCACGGTGGCACAGTGGTTAGCGCTGCTGCTTCACAGCGCCAGCGACCCAGGTTCGATTCCCGGCTTGGGTCACTGTCTGTGTGGAGTTTGCACATTCTCCCCGTGTCTGCATGGGTTTCCTCCAGGTGCTCCGGTTTCCTCCCGCATTCTGAAAGACGTGCTGGTTTGGTGCATTGACCTGAATAGGTGCCGATCTGTAGTGACTAGGGGAATTCCACAGTAACTTCATTGCAGTGTTAATGTAAGCCTTACTTGTGACTCATAAATACATTTCAACTTTAAGCAACAAAATCCAGTATGAGACCACTTTATAAATCCATTTTTAAAAAATGCAGTCCCTTTTTTTTCCAATCACTAACTATTTGTTACCAGGACTTTTTTAAAATATTCATTCGTGGGACATGGGCATCGCTGGCTGGCCAGCATTTATTGCCCAGCCCTAGTTGCCCTTGAGAAGGTGGTGATGAGCTGCCTTCTTGAATCGCTGCCATCCATGTGCTGTGGGTTGACCCACAATGCTGTTAGGGAGGGAGTTCCAGGATTTTGACCCAGCGACTGTGAAAGAACGGCGGTATATTTTCAAGTCAGGATGGTGAGTGACTTGGAGGGGAACTTGCAGGTGGCGGTGTTCCCATTTATCTGCTGCCCTTCTAAATTGAAGTGGTCGTGGCTTTTGCAAATGCTGTCTAAGGATCTTTGGTGAATTGCTGCAGTGCATCCTGTAGATAGTACACACTGCTGCTACTGAGCGTCAGTGGTGGGGGATTGAATGTTTGTAGATGTGGTGCCAAGAACTTGCTAAGAACTGACTTAGGTTCCAAGAACGAGTCCCTCATGGTAGGAATTATCTCTCCAAATGTCCTCTCATCTTCTCTGAGTATGTCTGGATAGGGAGGCTCAGGTGCACTGAAAATATATAAAGCTCTTACATTGAGCTCCCTTTCATAATTGCGGAATGTCACAAGACTTTTTACAGCCAATGAATCACTTTTTGAAGTAGTCACTGTAATGGAGAGAACATGTCAGCTAAACTGCACACAATCAGCGTCCACAAACATCAAACTGATTGTTTGTTTTAGTGATGTTGGTCGAGGGATAAAAATATTCATTAGGACATTAAAGAAAATTCCCCTTGCTCTTCTTCAAAATTGTTCTCTGAGACGTCGCACTGCCGGCTGAGAGATCAGAGAGGGCCTCAGATGAACACTTCATGAGAAAACCCAAGCCCTGACTGTGCAGCTCCCCCTCAGTGCCGCACTGAAATTTCAGCCTGGATTATGGGCTCATATGTGTGGATTGGTACTTGAGCCCACAGAGGCAAGAGTGGCTCAGTGGTTAGCACTGCTACCTCACAGCGCCAGGGACCAGGGTTCAATTCCGGCCTTGGGTCATTGTCTGTGTGGAGTTTGCACGTTCCCTCCGTGTCGGCGTGGGTTTCCTCCGGGTGCTCCAGTTTCTTCCCACATTCCAAAAATATGCAGGTTAGATGAACTCACCATGCTAAATTGCCCCGGTGTAGGTGAGGGCATTGGCCATGGTAATTTGCCCCTTTAGTGTCCAATATTATGGTTCAGGTCAGAAACTTCAAAGAACATTATGGAGCCCGCCTGGATCATAAGTTTTGCATCATGATTTTGGCTAGGATAAGCATGAGATGTTTCACTTCAGATAGGATTCAAGTGACCCACTGGGGAGCTTTTATCAAACAAAGTTTGTTTAAGAATATAATTAACATGTATAGTAAGAAAATTAGCGAGAACTGTTATCAATTCCAAACAAGAAACAAACAATCTAAACAATGCTAATGTATAACCCACAACAAATAAATCTACAATGTTCCAATCAGACCAATCCCATAAACAAAAGACCTTATCACAGGCTTAACACAGCACAGACTACTGCTCACGTGACACTGGAAATTGAGTCCTTTGGTTGAAGTCAGTATTTCTCTGGATTTACTCCAAATAGTTTGAAGACAAGACAGCTTTCCAAAGCACCAGAGAGACTCTGGTCCGGCCCCAACAACAACAGATTTTCACCCTTCAGGAAAACAACATCTAACAGCTAACTAACAGGATTTTCAAATCAACAGGGAGAGAGGGAAAACACTTCTTTTTAGCTTGCTGTCCATTCTAAAACTCCAACTCTAACTGGAGCCAAACACAAAATGAAAAGAAAAACTGTCCAAAAACACATGATCATCCTCCTATAATTGCGGGATCGTAAAACTAATCCCAGAGCAAACACAAACCTCAATTAAGCCACTTAAGGAGCAATAAAAGGACATTTCCAGTCAAGTCGGTGACAATGACATCACCGAAGCTGTGAAATGAGAAACACTCACTGTGAGAGCTGCAGAGATCATGATTTAAAAAAAGATCTCTTAAAGGTACACTAACATCATACTAAGTAAACTTGTAGAAGCCTTTATGCATATTTTCTTTTTTTCACAAATATCCCTTATGTGACATCACGTTGTTTAGCTGCATGCTGATCCATCATGTCGCTTCCTTGTTTTCTCCAGTTTTCACCTTCCTTGCTTTATCTTATTTCCACTGCCCCAAATCTTTTGAGAGGACTGTTAGGAGCATAGAAACATAGAAACTAGAAGCAGGAGTAGGCTATTTGGTCCTTCGAGCCTGCTCCACCATTCATTTTGATCATGGCTGATCATCGAATTCAATATCCTGATTCCCACCTTCCCCCCACATCCCTTGATCCCTTGAAACCCAAGAGCGATATCTAATTGCTTCTTGAAATCAGACAACGTTTTGGCCTCAACTACATTCTGTGGTAGTGAATTCCACACATTCACCACTCTCTGGGTGAAGAAATTTCTCCTCACCTCAGTTCTAAAAGGTTCACCCCTTATCCTCAAACTATGACCCTTAGTTCTGGACTCCCCCACCATTGGGAACATTCTTTCCGAATCTACCCTGTCGAACCCTGTTAGCATGTTATTAGTTTCTATGAGATCCCCTCTCACTCTTCTTCTGGTGTCAACCACCTGACCTGTTCCCCCACCTCCACCCCCACCGAGCCTAGCAAATTATTGTCATTTCACGTCACAATCATGTGGCCCTTGTCCAATCATAGTGGTGTTCATGTGAACAACATTCACCTGGGCACAGCACCGCACACATGTCTCAGCGAATACAATTTCTGAAGTTCTGCTAATGCACAGTTCTAAACAAGTTCAAGCTGGCTTTCAAAGCAATATTATTTCAAACCCTGACAGACTATACTAATACGCAGAAAAGATAGAGCGGAATTTTTACACCTCAGCAAATAGTATTTTGAAATTTCTGACTCTTCATCGGTTGATGTGATCATTTTTTTTACACAGTTGTTTGTACCCATAACACCCTGTGCCATCCAGTGGGTGACAGATGTGCATTAAATACAAGATTGTGTTCACTTATTAGCAGATCTGTCATGGCATGCAGAGGTTGTGTGTCTTTACAAGGACACGAACATCATTCCTCAGAGCAGAAAGTGTATGATTCTGCTGTTAAAATTTAACCCTCTTATCGTAGAATAGACTCGTAGAATCCCTATGGTGCAGGAAGAGGCCATTCGGCCCCTCGAGCCTGCACTGACCACAATCCCAACCAGGCCCTCTCCCCGTAACCCCACGTATTTAACCTACTAATCCCCCTGACAGTAAGGAGCAATTTAGCATGGTCAATCAACCTAACCCGCACACTTTTGGACTGTGGGAGGAAACTGGAGTACCCAGAGAAAACCCATGCAGACACGGGGAGAATGTACAAACTCCACACAGGCAGTCACCCAGGCCGGGAATCGAACCCAGGTCCCTGGTACTGTGAAGCAGCAGTGCTAACCACTGTGCCACCATGTCACCCCCTCTTCTGGCGGCATCACCTGAAAAGACAGCATCAGAGTCAACACGTACGCATGAAGATACAAAAGTTTGAGGTCACGTACCAACCAACTTAAGAACAGCTTCTTCCCTGCTGCTGTCAGACTTTTGAATGGACCTACCTCGCATTAAGTTGATCTTTCTCTACACCCTAGCTATGACTGTAACACTACACTCAGCATTCTCTCCCTTCCTTCTGTATGAATGGTATGCTTTGTCTGTATAGCGCGCAAGAAACAATACTTTTCACTGTATCCTAATACATTTGACAATAATAAATCAAATCAAATCAAATCAAATTAAGTAATCAGTTCTGATTCACCACCAACTCTCTTGACACCTCCCATACTGTCGGAATGTTTGTTCGCACAAAGCGATAGTCACCATCACAAACTCCATTCCTTAGCCACCAATTCCAACCCTCTCACTCAGAGAGCTCTGAGGCTGGGCTATATGTTCGCATCCTTGGTGTTATACTTAACCCCAAGATGATCTTCCTGCCTCATATCTGCACCATGACTAAGATTTTCTATTTCCATCTCTGTCTATCACCTAACCTCACTCCTACTGCTTCTGATATGGTGCTGAAACCCCAATCCATGGCCTCTGTTACTTTTAGACTCAACCATCTCAGTGCAGTCCTGAGCCAGCCTCCCTTCTGCTACCCTGCTGAAATATGAGGTCATTCAGAACTCAGCTGCCATGCCCTAACTGGCACCAAATCCCATTCACCCATCTCTCCTGGGCACAGTGATCGACATTCACTCAAAGATCTGAGATCTTTGTGGGTTATTGGGCTGGAGGCAGGTTGCAGGATGGAAGAATCAAGGCCATGGACGGATTTGAAAACGAACATGAGAATTTTAAAAATGAGGTGTTGGTGGACCCGGACCCTCGTCAGACCCCACTTGGAGTACTGTGCTCAGTTCTGGTCGCCTCATGACAGGAAGGATGTGGAAAAGATTGAAAGGGTGCAGAGGAGATTTACAAGGATGTTGCCTGGATTGAGTGGCATGCCTTATGAGGATAGGCTGAGGGAGCTCGGGAGACGTGCAACGTCTCTCACAGGGAGACGTGCAAACTTCACCCAAGGCCAGAACTGAACCAGGGTCCCTGGCACTGTGAGGCAGCAGTGTTAACCGCAGAGCCACCATGCTGCCAATAATGTGATGAGGTGGAAAAAGAAGCAAGGGTGGAAATGGTGTTGGTTTGGACACTATGTTGAAAGTTCTGCTCACGGTTAAATAGAATGCTGAGAGCGGGTAACAAATATTTTCATCAGGTTTCTTTTCACACATGACATAGATTTATATGCGCAACAGTGTGACAGCTAAAAACTAAGAGGCACATGATTACTGATTAGGGTGGAACGGTGGCACAGTGGTTAGCACAGTGCCAGGGACCCGGGTTCGATTCCTGGCTTGGGTCACTGTATGTGTGGAGACTGCACGTTCTCCCCGTGTCTGTGCAGGTTTCCTCCGGGTGCTCCGGTTTTCTCCCACAGTCTAAAAGACGTGCTGGTTAGGTGCTTTGGCCGTGCTAAATTCTCGCTCAGTGTACCTGAACAGGTGCCGGAGTGTGACGACTAGGGGATTTTCACAGTAACCTCATTGCAGTGTTAATGTAAGCCTACTTGTGACGAATAAATAAACTTTACTGAACAAGTTTTATATTAACACACATACACAATTTTAGTACATGGCAGATAGTTGAAATCCAAAAGTAATATGAACCAGCATCTCACTGCTGTATTGGTCATTACAAAAGACAGAACTGAAAGGTGCAACAAGCTCAAACCTCCGTGGTTACGGTCCTAAAATTGGGTGGAGTGTATAATCAGGGGACAATTCCTTTCCCATTTTCCATTGGCCAGACGAAAATTTACCTTAGAAGACCGAGCATAACACAAAAGAAAATCAGGAAAATGAATGGGTCCATGAACAGTCAGCAAATATTTCCCCATTGAACATAAACCACAATGACTGAGTTTGCAAGTCCATCTCCTTTTAGGTCAAGAGAACTTTCTGGACCAAGTACTTCATCCTTCTTGTCCCTACTGTTCACCAATGACAACATAGATTCTTACAGAGCAGCCTGAAGCCATTCAGCCCAGTTTGCCTGTGCCTGCCTACTTCCCAAATGGGTAAAATCGACCTGCTGTTCGTGCAGGAGTGTAGGATACCACACCTCAGTGTAGAAGTTTGGGGCGGCACAGTGGTTAGCACCGCTGCCTCACAACGCCAGGGATCTGGGTTCAATTCCGGCCTTCAGTGACTGTCTGTGTGGAGTTTGCACATTCTCGCAGTGTCTGCATGGGTTTCCTCTGGGTGCTCCAGTTTTCCCCCACAATCCAAAGGTGTGCAGGTTAGGTGGGGATTGGCCATGATTAATTGTCACTTAGTGTCCAAAGATGTGTAGGTTAGTGGGATTGACCATGGTAAATGCTCAGGGTTAGATAAGGCAGGGAGTTCGGCCCGGGTAAAATGCTCTTTCGGAGAGTTGGTACAGACTTTAAGTCATAGAGGTTTACAGCATGGATACAGGCTTTTCGGCCCAACTTGTCCATGCCGCCCTTTTTTTTTACACCCCTAAGCTAGTCCCAATTGCCCGCATTTGGCCCATATCCCTCTATACCCATCTTACCCATGTAACTGTCTAAATGCTTTTTAAAAGACAAAATTGTACCCGCCTCTACTACTGCCTCTGGCAGCTTGTTTCACACGCTCACCACCCTCTGCGTGAAAAAACTGCCGTCTGGACACTTTTGTATCTCTCCCCTCTCACCTTAAACCTATGCCCTCTAGTTTTAGACTCCCCTACCTTTGGGAAAAGATGTTGACTATCTTGCTGATTTATGCGCCTCATTATTTTATAAACCTCTATAAGATCACCCCTCAGCCTTCTACGCTCCAAAGAGAAAAGTCCCAGTCTATCCAGCCTCTCCTTATAACTCAAACCATCAAGTCCCGGTAGCATCCAAGTAAATCTCTTCTGCACTCTTTCCAGTTTGATAACATCCTTTCTAAAATAGGGTGACCAGAATTGTACATACACAGTATTCCAAGTGTGGCCTTACCAATGTCTTGTACAACTTCAACAATGTGTTCCAACTCCTGTATTCAACGTTCTGACCAATGAAACCAAGCATGCTGAATATCTTCTTCACCACCCTGTCCACCTGTGACTCCACTTTCAAGGAGCTATGAACCTGTACTTATTAATATAAATGACGAATAAATTAATATGAATGACTTGATGGGCCAAATGGCCTTCTGCTGCGCTGTCTGGATTCAATGGCTTCAACCATTTTCCATAAAATGTTTGAAAAGAAAGATTAATTACAAACAGGGCAATCTGACCTAAATTGACTCTCACTACCTGTGAAACTGTGCACTTGTGAAATTGAAAGCTTTGGTTAATGTTGTGGAGTTCTTCGCTAATTGCATCTTTCAACGATTTTTTTCAATATTTCAACTTTAGCGATGGTAAAATTGCATTAAAACATCTACCCAAAGGCAATACCAACCGATCGATCACAAAGTTATCAACGGTCGATTGCTTCAAGATCAAGTAACTTTAACATAGCAACAGACAAACTGAAAGACCCTTAAAGTCACTGCACCTGTTCCCATCATCAAGACAGGTCTGCTGAAGCTCAGACACATCAGAGAATGAAACATGTTGACCTGCTGTGCACACAAGGTGCTGAAGTGTTATAGCAGAGTTGTACAATTACCACAAAGGCTATAGGCCCTGGCACCATCCCAGCTGCAGAATGAAGACTCTTGCTCCAGAACTAGCCATGCCCTTAGTCAAGCTGTTCCAGTGCAGCTCGAATACTGGCACCAGCCCAACAATATGGATAATTGTTCAGACATATCCTGTCATGAAAAGCAGGACAAATCCAATCAGGCCAATTCAGGTCCTATCAATCTACTCGCGATCGTCAACAAAGTGATGGGAGTTATTCTCAGAAACCTGCTTACTGATGGACAGTTTGGGTTCCATCAGAACCACTCAGCTCCTGACCTCATTACAATCTTATTCTAAATGCAGGGAGGGGGGATTCTATGGCCTCCCTGCAATGTGTTTCTCACGACGGGAGCTGGCGCGCCATTTGCCGGCAGTGAGTTCTTCTGGTCTCACTGCTCTCAGTGGGATTTCCCATTGATTGCACCCCATGCCAACGGGAAACCTGCGGCAGGTAGCACTCGGGGCAGGACCAGAAGCTCCCGCTGACTTGGACAGCCGGGGACAAAAGCATAAATTTAAGTGATGAGTTTAAAGAAATTTCCTTTTAACTCAACGCAGCATTTGATCAAGTGTGGCATCAAGGAGCAAAACTGGAGTCATTGAGAAGCAGAGAGAAGACCCTCCACTGGTTAGAGCTATATCTGGCACAAAGGAAGGTGGTTGTGGTTATTGGAGATCAATCATCTCAGTTCCAGGACATCACTGCAGGAGTTCCTCCAGGTAGTGTCCGAGGCCCAAATATCTTCAGCTGCTTCATCAATGACCTTCCCTACAACATAAGGTCAGAAGCAAGGGATGTTCACTGACAGTGTTCAGTGTCATTTATAACTCCTCAGATCCTGAAATGGCAAAACATGGACAACATTCAGGTTGGGACTGATAAGTATCAAGTAACATTCATGCCAAACAAATGCCACACAATTAATTTCTACAACAAGGGAAAGTATAACTGTTTCCCTTGGACTTTCAATGGCATTTCCATCACTGAATCCCCAACAACCTGGGGTTCCCTTTGATCAGAAACTGGACTAGACCAACTGTATAAATACTGTCCCAAAAAGTACAGGTCAGAGACTGGGAATTCTGCAGCAACTAACTAACTGCCTGACTCCCCAAAGCCTATCCACAACCTACACCCAAAGTTCAACACCATCCAGGATAAAGCAGCCCGCTTGTTTGGCACCCCATCCAATACTTTAACCATTCATTTCCATTCATCACCAATGCGCAGTGCACAGTTTATACCATCTCTAAGATGCACTGCAGCAATTTATCAAGGCTCCTTTGACCACAACTTTCAAGGCAGTAACTTCTACCTCGTTGGTGGAGGCAGTGGCAAAGGGCTATTGCCACAGGACTGGTAATCAAGAGACCTAAGCTAATGATCTGGGGACCCAGGTTCAAATCCCACCACGGCAGATGGTGAAATTCAAATTCAACAAAATCTTGGCTTTGGACCAAATGCTGGCAGATGGGATTAGGTGGGAGTTCAGGTGCTTCTAATGTGACGGTGCGGACCCCATGTTCCAAAGGGGCCTCTTCTGCGCTGTCTGATTCTATGATTCTAAAAGTCTAATGATGACCATGAAGGCATTGTTGATTGCTATAAAAACCCATCAGGTTCATTAATGTCTTTTAGGGAAGGAAATCTGCCATCCTTATCCAGTCTGGTCTACATGTGACTCCAGACCCACAGCAATGTGGTTGACTTTTAAATGCCCTCTGTCATTTTTGAGCAAACCACTCAGTTTTTTTTATTCATTTGTAGGACATGGGCATCGCTGGCTGGCAGCATTTATAGCCCATCCTAATTGCCCTTGGAGGCAGTTGAGAGTCAACCACATTGTTGTGGCTCTGGTAAGACCAGACCAGGTAAGAATGACGGATTTCCTTCCCTAAAGGACATGAGTGAACCAGATGGATTTTTTTGACAATCGACAATGGTTTCATGATCATCAGTAGAATGAGACCAGAAATTCCCACCCATGGTCAATGGACATTTCTGTTCTCCGCCCCGCTCCGATTCTACGGTGGCGGGGCAGTAGAATTCCGACACATTTTTTAATGAATTCAAATTCCAACACCTGCCTTGGCGGGATTCAAACCCAGGTCCCCAGAAATTTACTGAGTCTCTGGATTAATAGTCGACTGATAATACCACCAGGCCATCGCCTCCCTCTCAAGGGCAATTTGGGATGGGCAATAAATGCTGGCAATGCCCACCTCCCCTGAATGAATTTAAAAAAGGACGACGGCAGCAAATGAATCGGAACGCTACCGACTGGATGGTCAGTTCCAGGCCACACACCATCCTGACTCGCCGTTCCTTCACTGTCACTGGGTTAAAATCCTGGAACTCCCTCCCTAACAGCACTGTGGGTGTACCTGCACCTCAAGAACTGCAACAGTTCGAGAAGGTGCCTTAACACCACCTTCTATTGGGCAATTCGGGGTGGGCAATGAATGCTGGTCTTCAGTAAAAAAGCAAACAAAAAAACACATATATGCTTCGAACCTGGCTGAAACCAGCCACGGTTCCTTTGATTATAGAACCAAGAAGCCAAATCCTTCATTTCCAGCTTACCTGAAGAAAGAAAGACCTGCGTTTGTATCACACCTTTCACAAACTCAGAATGTTCCAAAGTGCTTTACAGCGAATGAAATACTTTCAATGTTTAGTCACTGTTGTAATGTCACAAACGTAACAAAGTGCAGCTCTTAGCTCTAAGATAAAGCCCACCAACAGAAAATAAAAGAGGATATTATAATAATTTTCCACTTTAGTTTTCAATCAATGTCTATCTTGCAGCAAAACAAAATGCCCGGTTGACCCAATTTACTCCTAATGCTCAGATTAGCCACTGCGGATGGCAGTGGAGAGCAGTGAGTGAGCCAGCAAGGTTGTTATGATGGATATTTTGTTGAGAATATGGGCAAAATAGCCTCCTAATAACTTATTGAACCAGAGATGCAAAATTAACATTCAGGTAAGAGATAACGTCACCAAATACTGCTTCTCCTGGGGCTCAGCAATGATTTGATTTGATTTATTATTGTCACATGTATTAGTGTACAGTGAAAAGTATTGTTTCTTGCACGCTATACAGACAAAGCATACCATTCATAGAGAAGGAAAGGAGAGAGTGCAGAATGTGGTGTTATAGTCATAGCTAGGATGTAGAGAAAGATCAGCTTAATGCGAGGTAAACGTTTTTAAAGTTAATTAGTCACAAATAAGGCTTACATTAACACTGCAATGAAGTTACTGTGAAATTCCCCTAGTCGCCACACTTTGGTGCCTGTTCGGGTCAATGCACATAACCAGCATGTCTTTCAGACTGTGGGAGGAAACAGGAGCACCTGGAGGAAACCCACACAGACACGGGGAGAACGTGCAAACTCCACACAGACAGTGACCCAAGCCAGGAATCGAACATGGAACCATGGCACTGTGAGGCAGCAATGCTAACCAGTGTGCCATCATGCCGCCCACAGATCCATTCAAAAGTCTGATGGCAGCAGGGAAGAAGCTGTTTTTGAGTCAGTTGGGACGTGGCCTCAGACTTTTGTATCTTTTTCCTGACGGAAGAAGGTTGAAGAGAGAATGCCTGGGGTGCGTGGGATCCTTAATTATGCTGGCTGCTTTTCTGAGGCAGTGGGAAATGTAGACTGACTCAGTGGATGGGAAGCTGGTTTGAGTGATGGACTGGGCTTCGTTCACGACCTTTTGTAGTTTCTTGCGGTCTTGGGCAGAGCAAGAGCCATACCAAACTGTGATACAATCAGAAGGAGTGCTTTCTATAGTGCAAATGTAGAAGTTGGTGAGAATTTTAGCAGACATGCCAAATTTCCGTAGTCTCCTGAGGAAGTAGAGGCGTTGGTGGGCTTTCTTAATGAAACGAACGCATTGCGCTATAGTTAATATACGTGCGCATTGGTTTCAAGGTAAAAAGAGCATCCATTGCTACAGCCCATCTGCTGACTATTTTTGGACTACAGTGCGAACTTATGTCATTTTTGCTCCTAGGCTCACCATTGTGGGTGGAAACTGGACAAATTAATTGCACTGAAAGTAAGACTTAACTGTGAGAGAGAGCGAGGAAGAGAGACAATGCGGGTGATTCTCCAATAAAAAACTCAGTGCCCAACAGGCCAGAAAATGGGAGATTTTTCCACCTCTTTTTTGGGTGTACTTAGTTTCACAAATCTCCGGCACACTAAGTCCCTCAGAGGGATTCATGTTGGTGATGGGGTCGGGGATGTGGGGGGCGGTGGGGGAAAGGGGACCTAATCCCGCCCAAGAGGCCGACAACAGCGCACTGAGTAGGCCACTATGCATGCGCCGATCTGTCCGGAGACTAATGTCCCGGGCTCGCTAATCATATTGAAATTGCGATTTCAAAATGATAAACAGCCTTGTGCCGATTTCTGACGCGAGGCTGATTACGTTGAAAAACCCTGCCTGGAAGACTTGCAGTTGGCCAGACGCTGGTCGGGAGTCCTGCTACAGACCCCCTGCTGATGTCTCCCAGCCCACTGTGCAACTGGAGTAGTGCAGCAGGCTGGGAGAATCGCCAGCAACTTGCTTGTAGCTGCCTCTGTTCTAAGCAATAGAATTTCTTCCTGAAACATCTCCACCCCTCCATCTCCCTCTCATCCTTTGATGCTCCAAAAAATCAGCCTCTTTGACCAAGTTTTGTGTCACACATTCTAATTTTTGTTTATTCGTTTGTGGGACATGGGCATCGCTGACTGGCCAGCGTTTATTGCCTGTCCCCAGTTGCCTGAGAGCCAACCACATTGCTGTGGCTCTGTAGTCACATGTGGGCCAGACCAGGCAAGGGTGGCAGATTCCCTTCCCCAAAGGACATTTCCTTACTTGGCTCGGTGTTAGGTTTTGTTAGATCATTCTTTTGTGAAGGGCTTTAAGATGTTTGAAGCCATTGAAGACACTGAAAAAATACAACTTATTGTTGTTGATTGAGCTTATTTGAGCTTTTCAGCCACTTGTCATGGTGAATTCATAAATAGGGGAAAAATGGCCATTATCGTGCCTATATGCATTAACAACACATATCCCAATTATCTGTAGGAATATTTTTGGAATAATGGCTTATTGCATAACCCATTAATGTTCTTCCTGTAATTTGAGTTCCGTCTCAATCGCTTGGTCAATAAAACCACATAATGGCTCTTTTTGTGAATTACTTCTGTTCCAAGTTGGCTTGGTTGTTAATGCTCTCACCTCTTGCCTTGAAATGTCAATGAATGTCCCACTGCGGGGTTTAAGCACAAAAGCTAGCAGAACACTTCCCAAAATATTTTACGGGAAAAAAAATCAAAGATGAAACAATACCCTGAGTTTGAGACAGGAAGGCGCAGGATCAGAATTTTGACGAGCAGGTTTTGTATAGGCACCAAGGCATATTTTTTTTCACATAAATGGTGATTAACAGCTGGAAGAGGTTGCAAGGGGAGTGGTTGAGGGCAAGACTTCCATCAGCTGAAAGCTGTAATAGAGAGATGAGATCAGCAAGGACTCTTTTATTCAAACTGACCTTTAGCTTTCTTCACAGAATAGGAGACACAGAAATAATGATCACACTCTCCCCTTTCTCACTTAAATGCTCAAGTTTTTAACTCAGTCTTTAGGTCTCATTCTTCAGTCTCAGGATATGGGTGCCGCTAACCAGGCCAGCAATTATTGGTCATCCCTCGGTAACTACTGCAGCCCATATAGTAAAGACACCTCCACAGTCCCAGGGATGGCACGTTGGTTAGCACCGCGCCTCACAGTGACAGGGGCCTGGGTTCAATTCCATTTCGGGTCACTGTCTGTGTGGATTTTGCACGTTCTCCCCGTGTCTGCGTGGGTTTCCTCCGGGTGCTCCGGTTTCTCACCAACTTTTACAGATGTACCATGGGAAGCATTCTTTCTGGTTGTATCAAAGCTTGGTATGGCTCCTGCTCTGCCCAAGACCGCAAGGAACTACAAAGGGTCGTGATTGAAGCCCAATCCATCACACAAACCAGCCTCCCATCCATTGATTCTGTCTACACTTCCTGCTGCCTCGGAAAAGCAGCCAGCATAATTAAGGATCCCACGCACCCCGAACATAATCTCTTCCACTTTCTTCCTTCGGGAAAAAGATACAAAAATCTGAGGACACTTACCGACCCACTCAAGAACAGCTTCTTCGCTGCTGCCATCAGACTTTTGAATGGACCTACATTGCATTAAGTTGATGTTTCTCTACACCCTAGCTATTACTGTAACACTACATTCTGCACTCTGTCCTTTCCTTCTCTATAAATAGTATGCTTTGTCTGTACAGTGTGCAAAAACAATTCTTTTCACTGTATACTAATACATGTGACAACAATAAATCAAATCAAATCAAGTCAAATTCTTCCCACAATCCAAGGATGAGCAGGTTAGGGGAATTGGTCATGCTAAATTGTCCTTTAGTGTCCAAGCCGTGTAAGTTAGGTGGATTGGGCATGGTAAATGCATGGGGTCACAGGGACTGGATGGGAGGGAGTGAGTGAGGGTAAATGATCTTCTGGAGAGTCAGTGCAGACTCGGTGGGCTGAATGGCCTCCTTCTGGACTGTACGATTCTATGGATTTTAACCCAATAATAACGATGTGACAGCTGATCCACGTCCAACTGTGCATTTGGCACAGGGAAACTTGAAAGATGATGTCATTCCTTTGTATCTGCTGTCCCTGTCCTTCCAAATGGTAGAGGTCACAGGTCTGCATTACTTTCAACTCTCAAAGTCTTGCACTTTGGCCCCTGGATCGTTTTACCTGAATGTCTAAATGGAAAAAAAATCACAGTCTAGTTAAACAACCCGGAGACAAGCAATGATTTTACAGACAGGCGTCAAACATTCAAATTCTTTCTTAGGTATTTCTTTTCCTGCAGTTAAAACAACAATTAGGAATTGGAAAGCCTTTATTCCATACGAGTTAGTCAAATTCGAGGTTCAGGAATGCACTGTGAGTACCTTTGTCCTGGATAATACAGCGTCAATAATAGGGGCGCGAGTATTTCTGAGTTTTTTGCAGTTTGACATTAAAATAAGAGGCAATAAAATACACACAACGCACAAAAAAATAATTGGTCCAAAGATGAGGAATCCATGGTTGAGGAAAATTGCCTGAAGCAGCATTTTATTTAAAGTGCCTGCCAAAGCTGATTGATTTCATCTCGACAGGACTAATTTGTATGTTCCGAGTTGCACAAGTGTTCCCTTTCCGTACTTGGTGAGCTGACTCTGACGTAGAGCAGAGGCACATTACAGATCATTTCTGCTTGTTCCCCTACTGAGATTTCAGGTGGGAATCTCTTCGACTGCTCATTCTGATATCAAGTCACTTATGTGCTTTGCAACGACAGGTGTTAAGGAAAGGAAAGATGTGCATTTATTTAACGCCATTGATAACTCCAGGACAAACTTGGAAGCAGAGACACAGCTGGAATGTAGGAAAAATGGGGAAAAAATGATGCCGCTGGAGTGTGGCAACTTCCGGCGAGCTGTCCCCAGCATACCCTCAAATTCCATCTTCTACTCTCATTCTATGCTCTTAGAACTTGACTCTAACTCCATTACATTTTTCAATGGGGTGGCACAGTGGTTAGCACTGCTGCCTCAAAGTACCAGGGACCAGGGTTTGATTCCCGGCTTGGATCACTGTCTGTGTGGAGTCTGCATGTTCTTCTAGTGTCTGCGTGGGTTTCCTACGGGTGCTACGGTTTCCTCCCACAGTCCGAAAGACATGCTGGTTAGGTGCATTGGCCATGCTAAATTCTCCCTCAGTGTACCCGAACCGGCGCTGGAGTGTGGCGACTAGGGGATTTTCACAGTAACTTCATTGCAGTGTTAGTGTAAGCCTACTTGTGGCACTAATAAATAAACTTGAAACTAAACTTACCCAATTTGTTGAAGTGTCACGAGATTGTCTCCAGGATTGGGACTGGTTAATTTTCCATTCCTTGGTCCAGCGATACTGTAACAAGTTGTCACACGTTCACTGATGTCTTTGTGTAGATTTAAATTCAAATGGGACTTTTCTGATTGGCAGATTCCTTGGTACCCTCACCCTGGAAGCTAACACATTACTTTCAATGTTCGCGTTTTAGAGTCACAAGATATCCTTTTAAAGGAATCTCTGGGAGCATTTCTGATGACGGAACTCTGTCTTTAACTGAACTATCAATGTTGGAAATCCTTAATTTAAAAGTTTAGGAATTTTATGGACCCTCTGAAGTGGGAATGTGGCCGGAAGATGTGGCGAACTGTTCACAAATCCATTGACTTCGGCGTGAGTGGAAAATCCTGCTGGTGGGAGGGGCTGTAGAAACAGACTTGTGGTGAACCATCGTTGGTTCACCACTGGGGTTGTTATTGTGTTACTGTTGGGCTAGGGTGTTGTTGTTATGGGGGTTGTACTATGTTGTTGGGTTAGGGTGTTTACCTGTCCTAAATGTTATCATGGCACACTCCAGTGGGGTCCCGCCTCCGGTGGCAGGGTATAAGACCCCCTGCTCCGGCAGGACCCCTTCAGTCTGAACGGGTGAATTTGTGTTAGTAGTTTCATTGTTAATGTATTAAAGCCTTCAGTACTAAAGCCTTGTTTCCGGGTGCTCATTGAGGTGCATCAATTTAATACATTAACTGAGAATATGGAACAGATCCTAAAACCGGATCGTCTGACACTGGACCCACGTGCGGTCGGTGCAGCTAACACGTTCGAACATTGGTGGAAGTGCTTCGAGGACTACCTGGCAGCCTCGGTAGCTATCACTACGGACAGTGATAGACTCCAGGTCCTCCACGCAAGGGTAAGCGACACGATTTACCTAGCCATTCGTGCAGCTTCCACTTACCAGGGTGCCGTTGAGCTCCTAAAGAATAGGTACATTACGCCACCCAACGAGATTCACGCTCGTTATCTCCTCGCTACACGACGTCGGCAGTCGGGCGAGACCATAGAAGACTACGCCAATGAACTCCTGCAGCTTGCCAGGGGTTGTGACTGTAAGGATGTCTCCGCCGAGCAGTACATGCAAGACCTCGCCCGAGACGCGTTCGTAGCAGGGGTAGGGTCCTCGTACATTAGACTTAAATTATTAGAAAAGGGGAAACTCAACTTGACCCAGGCAATGGGGATGGCCGTGAGGTTGGAGGCGGCGTCGAAGAGCTTGGCGCTGTACCCCGAGGACCACGTGCAGTCAACGTGGTTGGAGCAAGCTCTGCTCCCTCCTCGCCCCGCGAACCCGCGCTCCCAGATCGATTCGACGACGGCGGCAGCTCCAGGTGGCCAGCGATGCTATTTTTGCGGTGGGGCCAAGCATCCACGGCAACAGTGTCCGGCAAGAACGGCAATCTGCAGCCAGTGCGGTAAAAAAGGCCACTACGGCAAAGTCTGCAGGTCCAAACCTAAAAACGGCAGTGCAGCATGTAACCCTCCAGAACGGAGACCATCTCTTTCGGCGCTGCAGTACCCACGAGGTCCGACCACGTGCGATCTCAGGACGGCGCCATCGTGGCAGACAGAGGAGGAGGAAGACCACCAGGAGTCGCTGCGCTTGGAGCCCTCGGCCACATGCGATTCATGGGGGCGGCCATCATGGTCCACGACGACTAGGAGCGACCAGCAGGGGTCCTCAGCATCCACATCGGCGGCATGCAGCAGCGACCAGCAGGGGTCCTCAGCATCCACATCGGCAGCATGCAGTGACGCCCAGGGGCCAACGGTGGCGTCGATCTCTCTGGATCAGACCAGGCATTACAGACTGGAACATTCCATGATGGAGGTAAAGGTTAGTGGCAGAACTGTGAATTGTCTGTTTGACAGTGGAAGCACCGAAAGTTTCATACACCCTGAAACTGCTAAAAGGTGTGGACTCCGGGTTCTCCCTGCCAAGCAGACAATTTCCATGGCATCACAGTCCCGGTCTGTACCGATCCAAGGACGATGTATGGTAACTCTTGAGGTACAGGGCACAGTTTACGAGCAATACAGGCTCCTTGTGCTACCTCACCTTTGCGCGCCAATTCTCCTCGGACTAAACTTTATGGCCCACATGAGGAGTGTGATCCTACAGTACGGTGGGCCACTCCCTTCACTGGCAGTAGGGAACCAGCCGCAGCCTCCAAATTGCCCAAAGCGCCCCGCGTGCAATCTATCCACCCTGAAGATCACGACACCATCCCTTTTTAAAAATCTGGTACCTGGCTGCAAGCCCATCGCTACTAAAAGTAGGCGTTACAGCGCTGAGGACCGGATCTTTATTAGATCTGAGGTTCAGCGGCTCCTCAAGGAAGGGATCATACAGGCCAGTGCTAGTCCGTGGAGAGCGCAGGTCATGGTAGTCAAAAGCGGGAACAAACCTCGGATGGTCATCGACTATAGTCAGACCATTAATAGATACACGCAGCTGGATGCGTATCCTCTCCCGCGCATTTCTGATATGGTCAATCAGATTGCGCAGTACCGAGTGTTTTCTACCATAGACCTTAAGTCCGCCTACCATCAACTCCCCATCCGCCCAGAGGACCGACAATATACGGCTTTTGAGGCGGATGGTCGTCTATACCAATTCCTCAGGGTTCCATTTGGTGTCACCAATGGGGTCTCGGTCTTCCAGCGTGCTATGGACCGAATGGTGGACCAGAACGGGTTGCGGGCTACCTTCCCGTACCTGGATAACGTCACCATCTGCGGCCATGACCAGCAGGACCACGACACGAATCTCCAACACTTTCTACGCACTGCATCTCGCCTGAATCTGACCTATAACAGGGAGAAGTGCGTATTCCGTACGCGTAGGTTAGCCATCCTCGGATACGTGGTGGAAAACGGGGTCATTGGCCCTGATCCAGACCGTATGCGCCCACTCACTGAACTTCCCTTGCCCGCTAGCACGAAAGCACTGAGGAGATGCCTCGGGTTCTTTTCGTATTATGCACAGTGGGTCCCCAACTACGCGGACAAAGCTCGTCCGCTCATTAAGTCCACGACCTTCCCACTTACGCCGGAGGCCCAATTGGCCTTCAAGGTTTTGAAAAGCGACATCTCGAAAGCCACGATGCACGCGGTGGATGAATCCATCCCTTTCCAGGTGGAGAGTGATGCATCGGACTTCGCCCTAGCCGCCACACTAAACCAGGCAGGCAGGCCCGTCGCGTTTTTTTCCCGCACCCTTCAAGGCCCAGAGATTCGGCACTCAGCGGTGGAAAAGGAGGCTCAGGCCATTGTGGAGGCAGTCAGACACTGGCGCCATTACCTGGCAGGTAAGCGGTTCACCCTGATCACGGATCAACGATCCGTGGCGTTTATGTTCAGTAACACGCAGAGGGGCAAGATCAAGAACGATAAGATCTTGCGGTGGAGAATTGAGCTCTCCACCTATAATTACGATATTATGTATCGTCCAGGGAAGCTCAATGAGCCCTCGGATGCCCTCTCGCGCGGAACATGCGCCATCATGCAGGAGGACCGCTTGAAGGCTCTCCACAATGATCTGTGTCATCCTGGAGTCACCAGACTCTACCACTTCATAAAAGCCGCAACCTACCCTACTCGGTGGAGGAGGTCAGGTCAGTTACTAGAAGTTGTCGGATTTGCGCAGAATGCAAACCACACTTTTATCGACCAGACCGGGCACATTTGGTCAAGGCCACTCGCCCTTTTGAGAGGCTGAGTGTAGATTTTAAGGGCCCCCTTCCCTCAACGGATCGGAATGTCTATTTTCTTAACATAATAGACGAATTTTCCCGGTTTCCGTTTGTTTTCCCCTGTGCGGACACGTCGACTGCCACCGTCATCAAGGCATTCAGTGAGCTTTTTACCCTGTTCGGGTACCCCTGCTATATTCATAGCGACAGGGGCTCGTCGTTCATGAGCAACGACTTGAGGCAATTCCTGCTCTCATTCGGGATTGCCTCTAGTAGAACCACGAGCTACAACCCTAGGGGTAACGGACAGGTGGAAAGGGAGAATGCTACAGTCTGGAAGGCTGTCCTACTGGCACTGAAATCCAAGGGCCTTCCAGTCTCCCGGTGGCAGGAGGTCCTTCCAACTGCGCTCCATTCTATCCGCTCCCTCCTGTGTACGGCAACCAATGCTACTCCCCACGAGAGGATGTTCTCATTCCCTCGGAAGTCGTCCTCGGGGATCTCATTGCCAGCCTGGTTGACGTACCCAGGACCCGTCCTTCTGCGGCGCCATGTGAGGGCTTGCAAGTCCGACCCCTTGGTCGAACCGGTCCAACTCCTCCACGCCAACCCTCAGTATGCCTATGTGGCATATCCTGACGGGCGAGAGGACACTGTCTCCATTAGAGACCTGGCGCCCGCAGGGGACGTAGCAACTCCTGTCGCTCCTATTCCCCCAGTCACAGATCCACTACTCCTCATTACTTCCCCAGACGTGGCGCGGTCAGCACCGGGACCAGTGCATAACACTTTTACTCCCATGTACAGATTGCCTGAGACTCGGAGATCGGCGCCACCATCATCACCACCACCACCACCACCAAACGTTCCAGGATCCCCTACACCATCGCCTCATCAGGGCCGGCCGGCCCGGGAGTCTTTGAGGGGACAGCCAGATGTTGCTTTGAGAGAGCCACCGCAAGCACCTGCTCCGGTTTCGCAACCGGTGTTGAGAAGATCGCAGCGTCGGTGTGGTCCTCCAGACCGTCTGGACTTGTGAATCCTGTTATTTTTTTTTTGTCATTGTCTGTTTTCATCCACCCCGCCACCTTTGGTTCCTAAAGGAGGGGTGAATGTGGTGAACCATCGTTGGTTCACCACTGGGGTTGTTATTGTGTTACTGTTGGGCTAGGGTGTTGTTGTTATGGGGGTTGTACTATGTTGTTGGGTTAGGGTGTTTACCTGTCCTAAATGTTATCATGGCACACTCCAGTGGGGTCCCGCCTCCGGTGGCAGGGTATAAGACCCCCTGCTCCGGCAGGACCCCTTCAGTCTGAACGGGTGAATTTGTGTTAGTAGTTTCATTGTTAATGTATTAAAGCCTTCAGTACTAAAGCCTTGTTTCCGGGTGCTCATTGAGGTGCATCAAGACTAAAAGTGAGGTTCAGAATGAGCTCGCAATTCAGGGCAATGTGCCTGGAGTGGAGGGACAAGTGGTGATGAACTACAAATGAGATCTCACCAACAAGAAATGTGTTTATTGGAGGGAGTTGACATTTCCCTGCACCTTAAATACACAAATTCAAGACACTTAGCCGTGAATAGGAGGTAAACTCAAATGTTTGTTCCAGCAGACCTCGCTGTAACTTTCATTGGCAATTTGAAGATTTGGAACAATTTGTGAACCCACACATGAGTAACTATTGGGAATGATCTCAAAATAACACTAATTTGCATAATTATATCGCTATTTACTAATTGCAAAAGACAAACCAAATTTGTTTTAAGTACCTTCTGATTACTGTTTCCTTGGCTAGCAATTTACTCCGAATTAAAACCCTGAGAGATAAAACTTATTTTCCCCTCATTTCCTGTAGCCACTTGCTTTTTCCTAGGATTCTTTAGGTACTTCATTCCAGCCAGGGTTATTTCTCTCTGTACATCAATAGTGTTAGCAGGTAACTCTGCCAAGGGAGGCATCGTAAACAAGTTTGTGCTTGATTGTGAAGAAGAAAGATTTGAGATGTTTAATTAGTTGGTAGTGTGACTGGCTTCTGGCCCCAAAGGTTGTGAGCTCTGACTTCCATTAAGAGAGAGTTGGATCTGTTTCTGGCTGGGATGGAGTTTACAGGGTACAGCAGGCAGCAACTACAACACATTAGACCATAAGACCACAAGACATAGGAGCAGGATTAGGCCACTCGGCCCATTGAGTCTGCTCCGCCATTCAATCATGGCTGATATTTTCCTTATCCCCATTCTCCTGCCTTTTCCCCATAACCGCTGATCCCCTTATTAATCAAGAATGTATCTATCTCTGTCTTAGAGACACTCAATGACCCAGCCTCCACAGCCTTCTGCGGCAAAGAGTTCCACAGATTCACCACTCTCTGGCTGAAGAAATTCCTCCTCACCTCAGTTTTAAAGGATCGTCCCTTTAGCCTGAGGTTGCGCCCTCTGGTTCTAGTTTTTCCTATCAGTGGAATCATCTTCTCCATGTCCATTCTATCCAGGCCTCGCAGTATCCTGTAAGTTTCAATAAGATCCCCCCCTCATCCTTCTAAACTCCAACGACTACAGGCCCAGAGTCCTCAACTGTTCTTCATACAACAAGCTCTTCATTCCAGGGATCATTCTTGTGAACCTCCTCTGGACCTTTTCCAAGGCCAGCACATCCTTCCTTAGATACAGAGCTCAAAACTGCTCACAATACTCCAAATGGGGTCTGACCAGGGTGAAGTGAGAGTGACTGCCCTTCACATCAAGGCAGCAATTGATCAAGTAACCCGAGCAAAACTGGTGTCGATCCAGGGCAACCCAGCGAGATGCGAGGTGCTGAAATCAAGCCACTACAAGGTGAGGTAAAAAGTAAAGTAAACTTTATTTATTAGTCACAAGTTAGGCTTACATTAACACTGCAATGAAGTTACTGTGAAAGTCCCCCAGTCGCCACATTCCGGTGCCTGTTCGTGTCAATGCACCTAACCGGCACGTCTTTCAGAATGTGGGAGGAAACCGGAGCACCGGGAGGAAACGCACGCAGACATGGGAGAACTCCACACAGACAGTGACCCAAGCCGGGAATTAAACCCGGGTCTCTGGCGCAGTGAGGCAGCAGTGCTAACTACTGGGCCACTGTGAGGTCAGCTGCTGAGCGAGAGGAGCAGGTAAGGTGAGCAGGTTTGCCACTTGTTCCAAGGCAGACCAGCAACAGCGAGGCACAAGGCGCGATGCTCCAAGTCAAGCCTTAGTCATTAGGAGATGATGAGTGAGGCAGGAGGCTGCCTTGAAGACCCCAGGTGAGCGAGATGAGTGATATTGTGAGAATGTGAGGGGTCAGGAAATCTGTGAGGGGGTGGGGGAAGAGGGTGAAGGTATGGGGGGAGGGAAAGAGTGCGTGGGGTTCAGCCAGGGTTGCAGACTTGCAGGAAGACAGAGCGTGCGAGGGCCGGGTTGATTTAAAGGGAGGGAGGGTCTGTGCTGAGGTTGTTGTCTATGGCGAGGGAGATTTTGTGAGTTTGTGAAAGGGGAGTGAGCAGGAGGTGAATAGACTAAGGGCCCAATTTTACCAAAATTTCCGGGCGCAAAATCATGGTACAGTTGGGCGTCGGGCCTAAAACGCGGTCCAGACCCGACCCTAGGCCAATCGCGCCTATACCAACGGCCGATCCGGGCGCCAATCCGGCGCGTGCCCGAATCGGCCAGCGGGCTGATTTAAATGCAATTTGCATGCACTTAAATTGGCATAATGAAGACCGCACCCAACTTACCCAAGGATTCCCACTTTACGAAGCTCCGATCCGATCGGCGCCCGCGCATTTACCGTGTTGCTGAATTCAAGTCCGATAGGGCTTCAACTCAGCAACTGAACCGCTGAATCGCCCCCGACCACCCTTCGCGGACCGCCCCCGTGAGCCATCCCGGCAGCCCACGCCCACGCCCACCACCCCCCCCCCCCCCCCGATCGGACCACCCTGGGACGCAGGCCCTGCCAGCAGCCCCCCCCGCCTCCCCCGGGATCGGACCCCCCGGGCCCCCGACCTACCTTGATCACTGGTGGTGTCCGTCGAAAGTATCTTGCGATCCTGGATCCTGGCCTTGCTCCGGGGGTCCTGATGTGCAGAATGACGTCTCTTCACAGGGTGGGGGGGAGGTGGGGGGGGGGGGATGTGACATCTCTTCCCTGAGGGGTGGGTAGCGGGGGGAATGTGACATCTCTTCCCTGAGGGGGGGGATAGGGGGCGTTGTGACATCTCTACCCCTGGGGGGGGGGGGGGGGGCGGAGATGACACATCCACCCCACCGCCCCCCCCCCACCCCTTAGGGGAGAGTCGTCAGATCCCACCCTACCCCCCCCCCCAGGGAAGAGACGTCACATCCCACCCCCCACCCCCCCGCCCCCCCCAGGGAAGAGACGTCACATCCCACTCACCCCTACCCGTGCCCCCTCCCGCCACCAGGGAAAGTCAGAGGCAGTGCAGACAGCAGTATTGTCAGCGCTGCCTTTGACTTTCGCGCTCGGGCCGCGCTGAGTGCTGTCGGCTCCGGGCTGCGCATGCGCAGTTCGGTGCTCCGACAGATGCAAATGTGCCAGGCCCCGCCCACTGGACCCGCACCGAAAAAAGGCGTGTGGGGGCGCTGGAGCGCGTCTGATTTACGACTGCACCTGGCACTTAGAGCCGATTTGGTAAAATCAGCCCCTGAGTGTTTGAAATCCAGAGTCACAGCTTCATTGTTAATAGACGAATCCAATTTTTTCAGGGCTTCAATTGAAGCTGATGAAAATATAGGATTGACTGTGCAAACGCCTGCTCTTTCAAAGCAATCAAACTGTGTATTTTTGTGTGTTCTGTAGGGCTCGGGTGGGTGGGGTCAAGATGGACGTGAGGTGACGTGGTGGCCCAGAACTGAAAGTGAGTGAAAGGCCCCACAAACTGTAAATCCACCTCTACTTACTGTAAACCTATCACCTCTCAAACTTCAGATGTGTTGATGATTTGAAGCTGAGTAAATTGGGGGGATACTCTCTGGCATTTAGAAGAATGAGAGGTAATCTTATTGAGGTATCTAAGATCCTGAAGAGGTTTGACAGGGTAGACACTGGAGTTGCTTCGTCTGGGGCTGAGGAAACCAGACACAGTCTCAGGATAAGGGAAGGGTCATTTCGGATTGAGATGAGGAGAAATTCTTTCACTCGAAGGGTTGGGAACCTTTGGAATTCTCTATCCCAGAAGATTGCAGTTGTGCCCTCGTTTAACCTATTTAAGGCTGAAATGGAAGGATTTTCAATCTCTCAAGGACATTATGAGTGGGCAGGAAAATGGGGTTGAAGTGGATGATCAACCATGATTGTACTGAATGGTAGAGCAGGTTCCTTTGACTGTATGGTCTGCCCTTGCTTCTGGCACAGGGGCACGGTAGTTAGCACTACTGCCTCACAGCACCAGGGACCCGGGTTCGATTCCGGGCTTGGGTTTCCTCCAGATGAACAAAGAACAAAGAGAATTACAGCACAGGAGCAGACCCTTCGGCCCTCCAAGCCTGCACCAACCATGCTGCTCATCTGAACTAAAACCCCCTATCCTTCCGGGGACCATATCCCTCCACTCACATCCTATTTGTGTAATTGTCGAGACGCCCCTTAAAAGTCACTATCGTATCTGCTTCCACTACCTCCCCCGGCAGCAAGTTCCAGGCACCCACCACCCTCGCACCTTAAACCTATGCCCCCTGGTAATTGACACTTCTTCCCTGAGAAAAAGCTTCTGACTATCCACTCTGTCCATGCCCTTCATAATCTTGTCGACTTCTATCAGGTCGCCCCTCAACTTCTGTCGTTCCACTGAGAACAAACCAAGCTTCTCCGACCTCTCCTCATAGCTAATGCCCTCCATGCCAGGTAACATCCTGGTAAATCTTTTCTGTACCCTCTCCAAAGTCTCTGGGTGCTCTGGTTTCCTTCCACAGTCTGAAAGACGTGCTGGTTAGGTGCATTGGACATGCTAAATTCTCCCTCAGTGTACCCGAACAGGAATTGGAGTGTGGTGACTAGGGGATTTTCACAGTAACTTCATTGCAGTGTTAATGTAAGCCGATTTGTGACACTAATAAAAATAAACTTTATTCCATATGGTCATATGTTTTCCAAGTTCTGATGAAAGCCATCAACTTGTTTACCCTTCTCCACAACTGCTGCCAGACCTGCTGCATAGGTCTAATTTTCACCACTTTTATTTCAAATACCCACAGCACTTTGCTTTTATTTCATTTTACATATGACATTTAGAGATAACAGAAAAAGGAACCACTTATTCCAAATAGTCTAGGCTGCATTTGAACTGAGAATGCAGGATTGAAAGGTTAATGCTGCAGTCCTCCCACTATCCAGTCCACGTGCCTTTAATTCATTTGAACCCGGTGGCGACGCCATTCATCTGTGTTTACCAATCCACGTCCTTTCTTTTCTCTTATAGTCGCTGACGGAACTTGCTACAACCACAAAAATATTAAATCTATTACTGTCGTTTTAATTTGTCAGTGAGATTTGACTTCACCTCCCCAAGCGCCTATCTCTCGAGGGGGCAAAGTTTGACAAATTACTGGTGGAGTTTCATTGTCAGAGGTAATGAATGGGTGATGCAAATAGAAAGAATGTGAAATGGAATCTATTAAGGAATAATAATTCATCTTCACTTGGAGTGCGAGCAAATTTCCAAAAAAAGAGAGGAAATGTGTATCGGTAAAGTCGAGTGTTCATTTTCCAGATTTTGTAATCTGTTAATTGTCTGTGTTTTTTTTTTAGAGCAACGTACCAGGGGTCATGCATCATTATATGCAATGCAGCACTCAAGCACAGAGAGGTGGATTCTCATTATCACAGTGCTCACTGAGTTTAAAAGGAACGCCACATCTGCTGGAAATCAGAAATAAAAAGCTTGGCACTAGTCAGCAAGTGGACCACTTTGAATGAAAAAAGGTTCAAAGTGTCTCCACTGAGAAATATAAGCATTAAATCTGGTATGATGCTCCTGGCGTAGTGGTACTGACCAAGTGCTGCACAAACAAGGGTGGCACGATGGTACAGTGGTTAGCACTGCTGCCTCACAGCGCCAGGGGCCCAGGTTCGATTCCCAGCTCGGGTCACTGTCTGTGCGTAGTTTGCACATTCTCCCTGTGTCTGCGTGCGTTTCCTCCGGGTGCTCCGGTTCCCTCCCGCACTCCGAAGATGTGTGGGTTAGGTTGATTGGCCATGCCCCTTAATGTCAGGAGGATTAGCAGGGTAAACATGTGGGGTTATGGGAATCGGGCCTGGGTGGGGTTGTGGTTGGTACAGACTCAATGGGCCGAATGGCCTCCTTTTGTACTGTAGGGATTCTATGAAACAGGAGTGCCATTTTTAGAATTAGACTTTAAGATAAATTCTTGTCGATCATATCAGGTCGAGACAAGAGATCGTTTGGGACCATTGTATCTTGCTGAGCACAAAATGGCTGCTGAGTTTGCCAACATAACAACACTTACCAGAAAGTACAACAATTCATTGTATGTGTAAATATTTGAGACAGCTGCTCGATGTATCTTTCTTTTTAAAAGTGCAGGTCTGAACTGAAACTGCCAATAACATTCGCTTTTTATCTCTCTCATTTTAAGATGTTGGGACGTCTTGTTCAAGTTGTACAAGTCATTAATAAGGTCACACTTGGAATACTGTGTACAGTTCAGGTCACTCTATTATAGAAAGGATATTATTAAACTGGAAAGAGTGCAGAAAAGATTTACTAGGATGCTACCTGAACTTGATGGTTTGAGTTATAAGGATAGACTGGGACTTTTTTCCCTGGAGCATAGGAGGCTTAGAGGTGATCTTATAGAGGTCTATAAAATAATTAGGGGCATAGAACAACTAGGTAGTCAACATCTTTTCCCAAAGGTAGGGGAATCTAAAACTGGAGGGCATAGGTTGAAGGTGAGAGGGGAGAGATACAAAAGGGTCCAGAGGGGCAATTTTTTCACACAGAGGGTGGTGAGTGTCTGGAACAAGCTGCCAGAGGCAGCAGTAGAGGTGGGTACAATTTTGTCTTTTAAAAAACATTTAAACAGTTAAACATGGGTAAGATGCGTGTAGCGGGATATGGGTGAAACGCGGGCAATTGGGGCTAGCTTAGGGGTTAAAAAAAGGGGGGGCGACATGGACAAGTTGGGCCGAAGGGCCTGTTTCCATGCTGTAAATCTCTATGGTTCTATGTTGTAGTGTTGCATTATTTTGAAATTGCAGTAGATACATATTGTTCACTTGAAATTGCCGGATAGAATAACAATGTGGAGATGCCGACGTTGGACTGGAGTAAACACAGTAAGAAGTTTAACAACACCAGGTTAAAGTCCAACAGGTTTATTTGGTAGCAAAAGCCACAAGCTTTCGGAGCCTTAAGCTCCTTCTTCAGGTGAGTGGGAATTCTGTTCACAAACAGGGCATATAAAGACACAAACTCAATTTACAGAATAATGGTTGGAATGCGAATCCTTACATCTAATCAAGTCTTAAATAGAACATAGAACATAGAAAGCCACAGCACAAACAGGCCCTTCGGCCCACAAGTTGCGCTGATCATATCCCTACCTCTAGGCCTATCTATAGCCCTCAATCCCATTAAATCCCATGTACTCATCCAGAAGTCTCTTAAAAGACCCCAACGAGTTTGCCTCCACCACCACCGACGTCAGCCGATTCCACTCACCCACCACCCTCTGAGTGAAAAACTTACCCCTGACATCTCCTCTGTACCTACCCCCCAGCACCTTAAACCTGTGTCCTCTCGTAGCAACCATTTCAGCCCTTGGAAATAGCCTCTGAGAGTCTACCCTATCCAGACCTCTCAACATCTTGTAAACCTCTATCAGGTCACCTCTCATCCTTCGTCTCTCCAGGGAGAAGAGACCAAGCTCCCTCAACCTATCCTCATAAGGCATGCCCCCCAATCCAGGCAACATCCTTGTAAATCTCCTCTGCACCCTTTCAATGGCTTCAACATCTTTCCTGTAATGAGGTGACCAGAACTGCCCGCAGTACTCCAAGTGGGGTCTAACCAGGGTCCTATAAAGCTGCAGCATTATCTCCCGACTCCTAAACTCAATCCCTCGATTAATGAAGGCTAGTTCGCCGTACGCCTTCTTGACCTCATCCTCCACCTGCGAGGTCGATTTAAGAGTCCTATGGACCCGGACCCCAGGGTCCTTCTGATCCTCTACACTGCTAAGAATGGTACCCTTCATATTATACTGCTGCTTCATCCCATTGGATCTGCCAAAATGGATCACTACACACTTATCCGGGTTGAAGTCCATCTGCCACTTCTCTGCCCAGTCTTGCATTCTATCTATGTCTCGCTGCAACTTCTGACATCCCTCCAAACTATCCACAACACCACCTACCTTGGTGTCGTCAGCAAACTTACCAACCCATCCCTCCACTTCCTCATCCAGGTCATTTATGAAAATGACAAACAGCAAGGGTCCCAGAACAGATCCCTGGGGCACTCCACTGGTCACTGACCTCCATGCAGAGAAATACCCCTCCACAGCCACTCTCTGCCTTCTGCAGGCAAGCCAGTTCTGGATCCACAAGGCAACAGCCCCTTGGATCCCATGCCCTCTCACTTTCTCAAGAAGTCTTGCATGGGGGACCTTATCGAACGCCTTGCTGAAGCCCATATAGACCACATCCACCGCTCTTCCTTCGTCAATGTGTTTGGTCACAATGTACAAACAATGTGAGTGGAGAGAGCATTAAGACAGATTAAAGAGATGTGTTAAAGAGATGCAGCAAACTACCCAGCCTTCAGGAGAACAGTGACCATGACACCACACAACCCTGCCACAGCAACCTCTGCAAGACGTGCCGGATCATCGACACAGATGCCATCATCTCACGTGTGAACACCATCCGCCAGGTACATGGTACATACTCTTGCAACTTGGCTAACGTTGTCTACCTGATACGCTGCAGGAAAGGATGTCCCGAGGCATGGTACATTGGGGAAACCATGCAGACGCTGCGACAACGAATGAATGAACACCGCTCGACAATCACCAGGCAAGACTGTTCTCTCCCTGTTGGGGAGCACTTCAGCGGTCACGGGCATTCGGCCTCTGATATTCGGGTGAGCATTCTCCAAGGCGGCCTTCGTGACACACGACAGCGCAAAGTCGCTGAGCAGAAACTGATAGCCAAGTTCCGCACACATGAGGACGGCCTCAACCGGGATATTGGGTTCATGTCACACTATCAGCCATGATCTTATTGAATGGCGGGGCAGGCTCGAGGGGCTAGATGGCCTACTCCTGCTCCTATTTCTTATGTTCTTATGTTCTTATCTGTAACCCCCACAGCTTGCCTGAATCTCACTGGCTGTCCTGTCTGGAGACAATACATATCTCTTTAACCTGTCTTAATGCTCTCTCCACTCACATTGTTTGTACCTTTAAGACTTGATTAGATGTAAGGATTCGCATTCCAACCATTATTCTGTAAATTGAGTTTGTATCTTTATATGCCCTGTTTGTGAACAGAATTCCCACTCACCTGAAGAAGGAGCTTAAGGCTCCAAAAGCTCGTGGCTTTTGCTACCAAATAAACCTGTTGGACTTTAACCTGGTGTTGTTAAACTTCTTACTATATAGAATAACACCAGCCAAGCGAGGTGCAAAGAGTATGGAGAAACTGTGTTAATAAAAGAAAGCATTGTTGCTCATGCTAGTTTATTTTCCAGACTGACTCTGATCAATAGGCTAGGCTTGTATCTGCTCAGAGTTTACAAGAGTAAGAGGCGACTTGATTGAAATATATACGATCCTGAGGGGTATTGGCAGGGTGGATATGGAAAGGATGTTTCCTCTTGTAGGAAAATCTAGAACTTGGGGTCAATGCTTAAAAATAAGGGGTTGCCCATTTAAAATGGAGATGAGGCAAAAATAAATTCTGAATCCTGAGTCTTTGGAACTCACTTCCTGAAAAGGTGCTGGAAGCAAACTCTTTGAATACTTTTAAGACAGAAGTGGATAGGTTCTTGATAAGCAAGGGTGTGATAGGTTATCAGGGGTAGGCAGGATGCAGATTTGAGATTACTATCACATCAGCGAATGATGAAGCAAGTCTGAGGGGCTGACTGGCCTACTCTTGTTCATATGTTTGTATGTTGTCAAGTCCCAAGACCCTCACCCCAGCCAAGAGCTTCACATTGGCAATGAGGATGATACAAAAGAGGAAGGTATGCATCCCTTTGGAGGGTTTTGTCTACTCTCTGCAGTTAAAAACCGCAATGTAATTTGTGGAAAGTGCTTCAAGCGACAGACTTACAGCCACAGTCAGGCTGTGTTAAAGCCTCTCAAGCTGTTCAGGTTTAGCAAGCAGGAGAGCTATACAGAAAAATCTCATCATTATTGCTGATGACAATGGCATTGTCTATGCCTAATTTACTTCATTTTGAAATGCATCTGGAGCCATCGTTTGTATTCCCCCGTTGGAAAAGATGGTTGGAGACATTTGGAAGGCGCCACGGCAGGTTTAGTCATCACAGAGGATGAAAGGAAAATAAAAGCATTATTTTTCCACAATGGTGGTGCAGAATTAGGAGAAATATGCAAAACACTCACACCTGAGCATAATGACTCCGGAGGCACTGAAGTCTACTTCAAGCCAAAGAAGAATACAATACATAAAACAATATCATCCTCAGATGTACATGCACAAAGCCAATGAGACAATCAGCTAGTATCGCACATGCTTCAAGCAACTAGCAGCCAATGGGACTTTAGTGAAGGCGAACAGGTGGAAAGAGAAATAAAAGCACAAATGAGAAAAGGTGTCTGCCAAATACATTGAATAGCACTGAAGAAAGACAGAGTGCTGTCAGACTGCTGGAGCTAGCAAGGGGTCATTCAGTCTCCTGAACTACAGATGTTGAGGCTGTGAAACACCACATCCCAATTTCACCTCCAGTGAGGACTATTCCATTGCTCACGCACCAGGGAGCCACTGGCAAAGCAACAACGGCCGAGTCACAAATGAAGTTGCGATATGTCCAAACAATCTTTCCACTGCAGTGGTGCTTATCCACAGCAAAGTTTATTTATTATTTACTAGTCACAAGTAAGGCTTATACTAACACTGCAATAAGGTTACTGTGAAATTTCTCTCGTCGCCACAGTCCGAAGCCTGTTCGGATCAATGCGCCTAACCAGCACGTCTTTCAGAATGTGGGAGGAAACCAGAGCACCCGGAGGAAACCCATGCAGACACGGGGAGAACGTGCAAACTCCACACAGACAGTGACCCAAGCCGGGAATCGAACCCGGGTCCCTGGCACTGTGAGGCAGCAGTGCTAACCACTGTGCCACCGTGCCACCAACGGCATGGCTCAGGGTTCTCAGCTGCTGATAAACAATGAAAAATCTGTGGAATACCCAACCACTTTGCTCATAAATGGAGGTGATGGCCTAATGGTATTATCGCTTGTCTATTAATCTGGAAACTCAGCTAATGTTCTGGGGGCCCGGCTTCAAATCCTCAGTTGGTGAAATTTGAATTCAATTTTTAAAAAAATCTGGAATTAAGAATCTACTCGTGACCATGAAACCATTGTCAATTGTCGGAAAAATCTGCCATCCTTACTTGGTCTGGCCACTTGTGACTCCAGAGCCACAGCAATGTGATTGACTCTAAACCACCCTCTGAACAAGGGCAACTAAGGATGGGCAATAAATGCTGGCAACCAGCGACGCCCATGCCTCATGAATGGATTAAGGAAAAATGTATTGTCATTGAAATAACTCCTCAGAGGCCGGTGTCCCTTCACCAGATTCCCTTTATTTATAAACTTAATTCCACTCCCAAGAGTGCTTCAGGTATAAATTCAGAATCCGGAGTGTCAGTAGCCCTGACACTCCTCAATATATACACGTGAGACTCCCTGAATGGGCAGGCAATCACTACCTCAATCGGGGAGTTCATACACCAAGAGGCCAACCTCATGGGCCTTGTTGAAGCCACTACAGTCATTAACAGCAAAATCAATTACTGAAACAGCACCAACTGAAGGCTGCCAAGAAGGTGAGAATGTAACCAATGTAGAGGCAGGTGACTCTGAACATATTTTTGTGCTCTCGTTGAGATGCAGCAAGGAGATGTGTGACAGTGACCATCAGCTCCTCGGACATAGATGCTCTCAGAGATGCAGGGACATCTGTCAATAGCATGGGAGACTGTAATAAGTTCTCAGAGGCAGAAGTCCCTTCACCAAAATCCCTTTATTTCCAAGTCTGACAACAGCATACAAAGTGCTCTCAGTCTGCACTAGGTGACCCAGAGGAACTGACACTCCTGGTTAAATACAATGCAAGAGGCTCCCTGATTGGCCCATCAATTTGGCCCTTAATCAGGCAGTTCATGTTCTAACAGGCCCACCTCAATTGCCTGATTAAAGTCATTACAGAGACAAAATGTCCAAGAAATTTCAGGATCTCCCCATTTTCTGCAAATCAGGGAATAGGAGGATCTTTCTTTAAGACACTGAAAATTCTTGGGACTTTTTAAATACAAATCTCGTTCAAAGACACCGGAGTGAAAGCTGCATTACATGTCATATCTGGAAAGTGTGACGTGCTCATCAGTTTCCACACAGCAATAGATCTTGTAAATTGAGTTTGTGTCTGTATATGCCCTGTTTGTGAACACAAGTCCTCACTCACCTGATGAAGGAGCAGCGCTCTGAAAGCTTGTGCTGGCAAATAAACCTGTTGGACTTTAACCTGGTGTTGTGAGACTTCTTACTGTGCTTATCCCAGTCCAACGAAGGCATCTCCACATTATGGCTTCAGTGGCAACAGTAAACTGAAAGGTGTCAGTTTCAAGCAGACCGCAACATGATTTTAATTTGATGTGATTTGATTTATTATTATCACATATATTAGTATACAGTGAAAAGTATTGTTTCTTGCACGCTATCCAGACAAAGCACATACCGTTCATAGAGAAGGAAAGGAGAGAGTGCAGAATGTAGTGTTACAGTCATAGCTAGGGTGGAGAGAAAGATCAACTTAATGCAAGGTAGGTTCATTCAAAAGTCTGACAGCAGCAGGGAAGAAGCTGTTCTTGAGTCGGTTGGTACGTGACCTCAGACTTTCGTATCTTTTTCCCGACGGAAGAAGGTAGAAGAGAGAATGTCCGGGGTGCATGGGGTCCTTAATTATGCTGGCTGCTTTTTTGAGGCAGTGGGAAGTATAGACAGAGTCAATGGATGGGAGGCTGGTTTGTGTGACCCTAAACCTAACGGTGGACACCGTTTCATGTCAGGAAGTAGACTGAGAAGGAACTTCAGCATCTATTTCACCTTGACACTATTGAGAAGGTTGGAGGATGGACGTCCCACTCATAAAATTCAAGAAACCCTAAAGGGGTGGCACGGTGGCACAGTGGTTAACACTGCTATTTCACAGCGCCAGGGACCTGGGTTCGATTCCAGGTTTGGTTCACTGTTTGTGTAGAGTTTGCACGTCCTCCCTGTGTCTGTGTGGGTTTCTTCCCACATTCTGTAAGATGTGCTGGTTAGGTACATTGACCTGAACAGGCACTGGACTGTGGCGACTAGGAGAATTTCATTGCAGTGTTAATATAAGCCTTACTTGTGACACTAATAAATAAACTTTTTTAGAGCGAGAATTAGATTAGAATTTGCAATGATATGCGGTCCCCGAACCAAGTCAAACAACAAAAAAGACACTTGACACTGATAATTGATGATGCCACAAAGGAAGTGCATCGGGCTGAACTTGTTTCAGTGCAGAACAGCATCAAATTGAGTTTGTAGAGGAATCAAGATGATTCTCCCATCATTTTGGAAAGTTTCAATACTCGAGGCTAAACTTTGGAGCTAATTCAGTGAAGATTTTTCAGCACCTGTTTCAGTCTGCTCTTCAAGAACTTGAAGGTATGCTGAACATTTGTGAAGGCATTCTCCTCGATGGGTGCACTGAAAGTGAACGACCTGAATGCCTACCACATCTTGCAAGATGCAACCTCGCCTTGAACAAAGATGAGTGCTTATTCAGGGAAAACAGACTCAAATTCTTTGGCTGTGCTTTCAGCAGTGAAGGAGGTTCACCTGATTGCTGGATCATACATAAGTGTAGGCCGTTCAGAGTCTGCTAGGACCCAAGACATTTTGCAGTTGCTTCATTGTGGACCTTGCTACACTATCCACCCTCCGACCCAATCTGACAGAAGAGATCAGCAAGTCGGAGTGGACAGCATCTCACAAACAGGCTGCACACCAGATCAAGCAATGGTTTTTGGAAAGTTATACAATGCTGAATTTGATTGAGAAAACCATCCAGCTAATGGTGGATGAAAGTCCAGATGGTTCTTATGCAAAAAGACAAGGAACCTATCCATTGTTGCCATGATTGCTGAACTCCTTCGAGCAATGTTATTCACAAACAGAGAGAGAAGTACTCTCAATCACATGGGTGTATCTTAGAGTTTCATCGCTATTACTATGGATGCAAGTTTGAAGTCATATCCAAACAAAGATTGCTAGTAACCTTGTTCAATAATCCACAAAGCAACCTACCGACTCAAATAGAGCATTAGATACTTAAGTTACAAGAGCATATGTTCCACGTTGACTACCAGCTGGGAAAGATCCACCGAGGGCACAACCTTTGCTTATAGCCTTATTAGCAGTGAGGAAAAGTTTGCCGACAAAATCTTGACTACCTAAGTCTAACTGAGATGCCAAAGTCACTAAAGCTAGCTGACATCAAAGTGGCAACAAAACAAGATGAGATGGTACAATTACTTATGACAGCCACAGAATCATGAAATTTTAAAGATGTGATTGAAAGGGCATCGACAAATGAAATTGTTCACACACCACAGAGTTTTTGCAGTATTCAAATGAGCTCACCATTGCATCCACATCTGATGTCGTGTTACGCAATAGACATTGCAGTTATTCAGGGAATGCATTGTCGATATAGCACATAAAGGGCACCAGGGAATTTTCAAAGCCAAACAACTTCTTCGGGAAAAGTTAGAGCTCCTAGGAATTGACCACACAATTCAGCAAAAAATCAATCAGTATTTGCCATGTTGAGCAACCACAATGTCAATTTTTTATGATCCTCAAGACTACCTCCAGGACCATAGATTGAGGTTAGTGTTGATTTTGCAGGCTTGTCCACTGGTGAACAATTGCTTGTTTTTATTGACAACTACATCAGATTCCAAGTGCTGTATATACTGACAACAACTTCAACAAAATTTTGATTTGATTTGATTTATTATTGTCACATGTATTAACATACAGTGAAAAGTATTGTTTCTTGCGCGCTATTCAGATAAAGCACACCATTCATCGAGAAGGAAACGAGAGAGTGCAGAATGTAGTGTTACAGTCATAGCTAGGGTGTAGAGAAAAAAAGTTAAAGTTTATTTATTAGTCACAAGTAAGGCTTACATTAACACTGCAATGAAGTTACGGTGAAATTCCCAGAGTCGCCACAGTCCGGTGCCTGTTCGGGTCAATGCACCTAACCAGCAGCTCTTTCAGAATGTGGGAGGAAACTGAAGCACCCGGAGAAAACCCACGCAGACATGGGGAGAATGTGCAAACTCCACGCAGACAGTGACCTAAGCCGGGAATCAAACCTAGGTCCCTGGCACTGTGAAGCAGCAGTGCTAATCACTATGCCACTGTGCCTGCCATGATGGTGATACATAGAAACATTAAGATCAACTTAATGCAAGGTAAGTCCATTCAAAGTCTGATAGCAGCAGGAAAGAAGCTGTTCTTGAGTCGGTTGGTACATGACCTCAGACTTTTGTATCTTTTTCCCAAAGGAAGAAGATGGAAGAGAGAATGTCTGGGGTGTGTGGGGTTCTTAATTATGCTGGCTGCTTTGCTGAGGCAGTGGGAAGTGTAGACAGAGTCAATGGATGGGAGGTTGGTTTGCGTGATGGATTGGGCCACATTCACGACCCTTTGTAGTTCCTTGCCGTCAAAAGCAGTCATCCCAAAGAGCTGGTTCACTCATGTTGTTTCGGGAAACCTATCATCCTTACTTGATCTGGCTTACATGTGACTCCAGACCCACAGCAAGAGGAAGACTCTTAAAAGTCCTCTGAAAGCGAGATATTCAGGGGCAATTAGGGATGGGCAATAAATCTTGGCCTTGCGAGGGGTGCCCACATCCCATGAAAGAGTTAAAAACATAGGTCGGTTACAAGAAACAGAAAAATGCCCATTAAATGTGACATTAACAAATTGACTGGAGCAAGGCAAGCATTCATTTTCGTTAAACATTTCCTCTTCTCCCCTAAAATAGTATTGACGTTTTAATAGTTACCCACTGGTATCTTATCCCAGTGAGTGGATATCGCATGTTTGAAGCTATTTAGAACATAGAACATGGAACATAGGAAAGCTACAGCACAAACAGGCCCTTCGGCCCACAAGTTGCGCCGAACATGTTCCTACCTACTAGGCTTACCTATAACCCTCTATCTTACTAACTTCCATGAACTGATCCAAAAGTCTCTTAAAAGACCCTTTCGAATTTGCCTCCACCACCACTACCGGCAGCCAATTCCATGCACCCACCACCCTCTGAGTGAAAAACTTACCCCTAACATCTCCTCTGTACCTACTCCCCGGCACCCTAAACCTGTGACCTCTTGTGGCAACCATTTCAGCCCTGGGTAAAAGCCTCTGAGAATCCACTCTATCAATACCCCTCAACATCTTATACACCTCTATCAGGTCACCTCTCATCCTTTGCCTCTCCAAGGAGAAAAGACCTAGCTCTCTCAACCTATCCTCATAAGGCATGCCACCTAATCCAGGCAACATCCTTGTAAATCTCCTCTGCACCCTTTCTATGGCTTCCACATCCTTTCTGTAATGAGGCGACCAGAAGTGGGCACGGTACTCCAGGTGGGGTCTGACCAGGGTCCTATACACCATTATCTCCCGATTTCTAAACTCAATTCCTCTATTGATGAAGGCCAGTATTCCATATGCCTTCTTAACCACAGCCTCTACCTGCGACGCTGCTTTGAGTGTCATATGAACCCGGACCCCAAGATCCTTCTGATTTTCCACACTGCCAAGCGTCTTACCCTTAATGTTATATTCTTATTTGATCACAGTTTAATCGGAACTCTTCTGTTTTGATGTTCCCTCACATTCTGAAGCAGCCAAAGTCTTTGATATCTGATGTGGGAATCATGCCACCCGCCCCAGCAATAGTCAACCGAGCACAGATAAGAAACGGAGCCTGGAACCATCTGGGCAACATTCAGTGAAGAGTCTCCACAGTTTGCGAATGATTTGTAAAGATCAACAACACTAAAAAAAAATGAGTTCCGATATTGCCATGATATTCCAAAAATAAAACATTAGAAGCATTCATCCTCGGATAAAAGGGTGTCACAGCTAATGGTAACACTTTGCATCTTTCTGATCTGCAGAAATGGCAGAGATGTTGACATATCCCTGAACATATTCTTGTCATTTGGACTCATCTGTTTCATAGCTCATGACTGAATAAACAATGCTTGTCCCCTCTGAAGGCTGATTCTCAGCAAACATTTTTGTGTTGTTGACTCTTTTCCATTGATTCCTCACATGAGCGTGCTGAAGCTGAGGATTAGCGTTGCCGCTGAAGAAAGCAGTGATGGAACTCCATCTTGGAATGCCAGCAGCGTGTCATCATTATGAAGTTCTTCAAAAGGTTAGTCTTGGCATGAATCAATTCCAACCTCCCAGATTGACTGGATCCACTACAGTTCGCCTGTTGCTGCAACAGGTCCACAGCAGACGCCATTTCCCTGGCCCTACGCTCAACCCTGGAACATCTACATAACAAAGGCACCTATGTCAGACTCCTATTTATCGACTACAGCTCAGCCTTCAACACCATTGTTCCTACGAAACTCATCTCCCAACTCTGTGGCCTGGGACTCGGCTCCTCCCTCTGTGACTGGATCCTAGACTTCCAAACCCATAGACCGCAATCAGTAAGGATAGGCAACAACACCTCCTCCACGATCATCCTTAACACTTGTGCCCCACAAGGCTATGTCCTCAGCCCCTTACAATACTCCTTGTACACCGATGACTGTGCGGCCAAATTCCCCTCCAACTCGATTTTCAAATTTACTGATGATACCACCGTAGTGGGTCAGATCTCAAACAATGATGAGGCGGAGTGCAAGAGTGAGATAGAGAATCTGGTGAACTGGTGCGATGACAATAATCTCTCCCTCAATTCCAACAAAACGAAGGAGCTAGTCATTGACTTCAGGAAGCGTAGTGGAGGAACTGCCCCTGTCTACATCAATGGCGATGAAATGGTCGAGAGCTTCAAGTTTCGCGGTGTCCAGATCACCAACAACCTGTCCTGGCCCCCCAATGCCTACACTGTAGTTGAGAAAGCCCACCAATGCCTCTACTTCATCAGGAGGCTAAGGAAATTTGGCATGTCCGCTGCCACTCTCACCAGCTTTTACAGATGCACCATAGAAAGCATTCTTTCTGGTTGTATCACAGATTGGCATGGCTCCTGCTCTTCCCAAGACTGCAAGAAACTACAAAGGGTCATGAATGTAGCCCAATCCATCACACAAGGTAGCCTCCCATCCATTGGCACTGTCTACACTTCCTGCTGCCTTGGAAAAGCAGCCAACGTAATCAAGGACCGTGCACACCAGGGGCACAATCCCTTCCACCTTCTTCCATTGGGAAGAAGACACAAAAGTCTGAGATCACGTACCAACCGACTCAAGAACAGTTTCTTCCCTGCTGCCATCAGACTTTTGAATGGACCTATCTCAAACTAAGTTGATCTTTCTCTACGCCTTAGCTATGACTGTAGCACTACATTCCGCACCCTCTCCTTTCCTTCTCTATGAACGGTATGGTTTGTCTGTATAGTGCGCAAGAAACAATACTTTTCACTGTATAATAATACATGTGACAATAATAAATCAAATGAAGAGTGACCATGCCAGGAGGCGGTTAAGAGTCAACCATTTTGGTGTGAGAGCGGAGTCACTTAAAGGCTCAGCTTGGGTAAGGACACCAGCTTTCCTTCCCTAAGGGTGACATGGTGGTGCAGTGGTTGGCACTGCTGCCTCACAATGCCAGGGACCCGGGTTCAATTCCGACCTCGGGTCTGCGTGGAGTTTGCACATTCTCCTCGTGTCTGCGTGGGTTTTCTCCGGGTGCTCCGGTTTCCTCCCACAGCCAAAAATATTCAAGTTAGGTGGATTGGCCATGCTAAATTGCCGCTTAGTGTCGGGGGATTGGCTGGGGTAAATGCATGGGGTTATGGGGATAGATCCTGGATGGCATTGTTGTTGGTGCAGGCTCAATGGGCTGAATGGCCTCCTTCTGCACTGAAGGGATTCTGTGATTCTATGATAATGACAATCAGACAGCTTTGTGGTGACTTTTACTCCGTGTTGAATTAGGAAGCATTGGGCTGACACATCCCTGCTATAAATTGGGTTACAATTAGTCCTGAAGCTAATTTTCGCTGTTGGACTTTTACAGCAAAAGAACTTTGAGAGTGTAATTTCTGGTGAGTAAACTGGCATGGAACTCTCCAGCTCCTCTGGCCAGTTTTCTCTCCAGATCTTGTCAATTTAAGTGCCAAAACAAAGGATGTGAGTGATTTGCGCCATCTCTCTGGAGAGGTGGGGGCTCGTAGAGCCAGGAACCAGCTCTACTGAGATCAGGGTGCCATTTTTAAATCATCCCCTCCATCCACCATGGCAGCATCTGTAGCCACCCCCAAGTCACTTGATCATCTTTGCTATCGCCACCATTCCACTGCTTTCCGCCCCCATAATCATCGCTGGCATCTCCATCCCTACCCTCCCCCCACCTCCACTCCCATCATCCGTGGCATTGATTACCCCATCCCCTTCCTTCACCGCTCCCCCCCACCTCCCCCCCCCGCCCCGCTCACCCCGAGCAACCCCGGCATTGTTCTATCCCCTTCCCTCCCCGATCATCCCCGACATCCCCATCACTCTTTGTCTGCTCCCTCAACCAAAAATGGATGACCATAATGTGGAGATGCTGGCGTTGGACTGGGGTGGGCACTGTAAGTAGTCTCACAACACCAGGTTAAAGTCCAACAGATTTATTTGACAGCACGAGCTTTCGGAGCACTGCCCCTTCATTAGGTGAGTGCACTGTTGGACTTTAACCTGTTGTTGTGAGACTACTTACTGTGCAAAAATGGATGAGTCCCAGCACATGAAGGTCCCATTATTCCGATTCACATTGGTTCAGCCATGAGCAAGAAACATCAGTTGATGTTTTCTGACTAAGCTTGTGTGATTATCCAATTGTAGAGCTGCCTTGTAGCTTAAATGTTGAGCTACTTGGTCCAAAGATGTGCAGATTAGATTGACTGGCCATGCTCAATTGCCCAGCACGGTAAGCACGGTAGCACAGTGGTTAGCACTGCTGCTTCACAGCTCCAGGGTCCCGGGTTCGATTCCCGGCTCGGGTCACTGTCTGTGTGGAGTTTGCACATTCTCCTCGTGTTTGCGTGGGTTTCCTCCGGGTGCTCCGGTTTCCTCCCACAGTCCAAAGATGTGCGGGTTAGGTTGATTGGCCAGGTTAAAATTGCCCCTGAGATGCGTAGGTTAGAGGGATTAGCGGGTAAATATGTGGGGGTAGGGCCTGGGTGGGATTGTGGTCGGTGCAGACTCGATGGGCCGAATGGCCTCCTTCTGCACTGCAGGGTTTCTATGATTTCTATGAGGTTCCCCCTCGAGCCTGCTCCTGGCACTGTCAAGTTCTATCCCCATAACCCCCTTACATTTCTCCTGCTAATCTCCCTGACACTCGGGGGGGCAATTGAGCATGGCCAGTCAATCTAATCTGCACATCTTTGGACCAAGTAGCTCAACATTTAAGCTACAAGGCAGCTCTACAATTGGATAATCACACAAGCTTAGTCAGAAAACATCAACTGATGTTTCTTGCTCATGGCTGAACCAATGTGAATCGGAATAATGGGACCTTCTATCTGGAGCTGCGTTTTCACAGATAACCAACATATTTAGTCTGAACTTTTGACTCCAAATTCGAATCTGACAGTCCTGCCAGCCTCCTGAATGACTTCTAATTTAATGTATCTAACAGCTGGAGCCTGTGAACACCGATGGTCTGTTGTATTACAAAGACCTACAGGTAATAACATCGAATAGTGAGCAGGCTGTGAAAATACCACCAATAAACTGTCAGGAGACTTAAATGAAGACAACTTGACATCAAATTATTTTCCCCCGACTTCTGAAGCTCAGATGAAAATTCTGCTCACAAGTTTCACCCAAAGAAAGTCTAATATCTCTGAACTCTGCTACAACATAGGGGTGGCACAGTGGTTAGCACTGCTGCTTCACAGCGCCAGGGACTCGGGGTCGATTCCTGGCTTGGGTCCTGTCTGTGTGGAGTTTGCACATTCTCCCTGTGTCTGTATGGGTTTCCTCCGGGTGCTCTGGTTTCCTCCCACACTCCAAAGACGTGCTTGTTAGGTGAATTGGCCATGTTAAATTCTCCTTCAGTGTACCTGAACAGGCGCCGGACTGTGGCAACTAGGAGATTTTCACAGTAACTTTGTTGCGGTGTTAATGTAAGCCTACTTGTGACTAATAAATCACCTTTAAATTTCTTTTTGCACTGTGTCTGGCATAGAATGCTTGCACTAGAAATATTCATAATCCATCATCTAAAATGATCAATAATTCTTAATTTCTGCTGTTCAATCTAACAGGGAATCCACAATCAATGTGGAGACTGGAATATAACCAATGCAATTCACTCAATGAAGCACGATATATGCCTTAAGGATAAGTTCTGAAGGTGCCACTGGCGATGCAGAACCTCTCTGGACACAACTGTGAGAATCAGGTAGGAATCTACCTGCAGCACCATAACTGTAGAGTGGCACAGTGGCACAGTGGTTAGCACTGCTGCCTTACAGTGCCAAGGATCTGGGTTCAATTCTCAGCTTGGGTCACTGTCTGTGTGGAGTTTGCATGTTTTCCCCGTGTCTGCGTGGGTTTCCTTCGGGTGCTCTGGTTTCATCCCACAGTCTGAAAGACATGCTGGTTAGGTGCATTGACCCGAACAGGTGCCAGACTGTGGTGACGAGGGGGATTTCACAGTAACTTAATTGCAGTGTTAATGTAAACTTACTTATGACTAGTAAATATACTTTACTTTAACCTTATGACCCACATCCACTATTAGCGACAATTCCATTTTTCTTCAGCCTGGGGCAAATTTTACCGTCTCGCTGCCACAGGAATCAGAGCGGGCAAGGGATAGACCATGGAAAGGTCCATTGACCTCGAGCTGGATTTTCCGGTTTCGGGGCGAGCGAGGCTGGAAGGTCCCGCCCACTGTCTCTTTTTCCCAAATTGCTCTCTTCCCATCACGGGCTGTCCCACCACAGGGGATGGTATGAGAGGAAATATGCACAGCTCTCAATTTTGTGGACTCGTAGGAAAGGTTCCCATTTTACTTGTGAAGTGTGTAGGCAGTCCAAGTGTGTGGCTCCTTTAAATTGTTTTGAGCAGCAGAGCACATGGTAACTTAAAGGGGTCAACTTGTGCTGGGACTTTTAGTTGCTGAGGGAACATTGCTCATGACTGTTTCAGTTCAGGTGGCAGCCATTCTGTCCATCGTGTGTGTGCTGGTTCTAGCTGCACATTACAGCAACCTTCTCTCACTCCATTTCCCCATTAAATTTCTGTTTTATTAGCTCTTGGGATGTGACTGTCACCAACAAAGTTGCCATTCATTTCCCATCCCTTGAGAAGGTGGTGGTGGGCCATCTTCTTGTCCCACTGCAGTCCAGCAGTGTAGCTACACCCACAGTGCTGTTAGGGAGGGAGCCCTAGGAATTTAATCCAGTGGCAGTGAAGGAGTGACAATGGAATTCTAAGTGAGCAGTGTGTCTGACCTGGAGGGAACTTCAGCCCATCTAGGTAGGCCAAAGGTAGGGGAGTCTAAAACTAGAGGGCATTTATTTAAGGTGTGAGAAAAAGGTCCGGAGGGGCAATTTTTTCACACAGAGGATGATGAGTGTCTGGAACGAGCTGCCAGAGGTAGTAGTAGAGGTGGGTACAATTTGTCTTTTAAAAAGCATTTAGACAGTTACATGGGTAAGATGAGTATGGAGGGATATGAGCCAAATGTGGGCAATTGGGATTATCTTCGGGGTTTAAAAAAAAGGGCGGTATGGACAAGTTGGGTCGAAGGGCCTGATTCCATGCTGTAAACCTCAATGACTCGAGGTGGTAGAGGTCACGGCTTTGAAAAGTGCTGTCAAAGGACCCTTGATGCACTTGTTGCAGTGCATCTTGTAGATGGCACACACTGCTGCCACTGTGTGTCGGTGGCGGGGGAAGTGAACATTTACCGTGGTGAGTGGTGTGCTGATTGAACGGGCTACTTTGTCCCAGATGGTGTTGAGTCTTTTGAGTGTTGTTGGAGCTGAACACATCCAGGCAAGTGGAGAATATTCCACACATTGCTTACTTGAGCCTTGTAGATGCTGGGCAGGCTTTGGGGAGTCAGGAGGTGAGTTACTCGCTGCAGCATTCCACAACATTGGATCAGCTTTTGGAGCCACAGTTTTTACATGGTTGATTTAGTTTCTGCTCAGTGGTAACCCCTCCAGGTTGTTGATAGTGGGAGATTCAGCGATGGCAATGCTATTGAATATCAAGGAGGATGGATTGGTTTGATTATCTTTAGTATGATATTGTCATTGCCTGGCATTTGCGTGGTGTGAAGGTTACCTCTAATTATTTTAATATTTCACTCCCTTCAAAACCTTGAGGCAAAATTCATCTTGACCGGTAAAACGAAAGGGAAGGCAATGAGTTAGTAACCTTTTTAACCCCCTTTTGAATTCAATGAAACAGTAAATTGAACATGAAGTACAATGGATTGTCTATTTGTTATCATGCATTTAGCTCTTGCCAAAAGACCAATTTAACCTATGACTTCATTGAATCAACTTCAGTGGCACTTGGTGATAATACATTCCAGATACCGGGGAATAGTTTCACCCTTTGGCACAATTGACATTCTGGGCACAAACTGCCAGGTTTTTCCAAAGTAAGGTGGCACAGTTGTTAGCGCTGCTGCTTCACAGCGCCAGGGACCCGGGTTCGAATCTGGCCTTGGGTGACTGCCTGTGTGGAGTTTGCACATTCTTCACGTGTCTCCGTGGGTTTCCTCCCACAGTCCAAAGATGTGCAGGCCAGGTGGAGTGGCCATGCTAAATTGCCCCTTAGTGTCAAGGGGACAAGCAGGGTAAATATGTGGGGCTATGGGCATAGGGCTTGGGTGGGATTGTGGAGTATGGGCTTGGTGGGCCAAATGGCCTCTTGCTGCATTGTAGGGATTCTATGATTGTGTGAATATCCAGAGGGAATGATTTTTTTTCCGATTTAGCTTTTCAAATTATTTTATCATTTCAAACATTTCTACCGGATCGTCCTTATACTCCATTGTTGCAATGAACATCGATCTATTTTGTCCAAGTAAGAAGTCTCACAGCACCTCATATTTTGGCTAAGACTCTATGCCGGTAGCAGGCTAATAGACACCGACACGTATAAACAACTCTTTGATTTGCATTCAGTGTCCCTTCAGATAAAACCTAGACTTGCACAAATGTTCCAGCATGTTTTTTTTGAATTACAGAAATCTCAGTGAATAAGGCTGCTGCTAATTACCCCGTTGTGCAAGCGACTGCTCAGTCCATCATCCAGTGTCGCGCTTCCCCCTAGAACTGTACAGTGTTGCCATTCATTTTATTTCAATTGCAATATTTACACAAGCATTTGCAAGTTACCACGAGTACAGATTTCGTGTCAACACCACCAAAGATACAATGCCTTGATCTTCCTAAATGAGCAGACAGAGAGAGAGAGCGCGAGTGAGCTGGTTAGCCATTTTGAGACAACAAGGTTTAGCCCCTATTCCCTCCTCACTGTTATCCGCACACAGCCTCTTGCTAGCGGGGTTCAGTAGTTAACAATCATGAGTTGAAGCTCTGGCTGAAATTCTCACCTCACACAACTGGTTCCTTGTGCAGAGGAATACTGAAGTGAACTTGAGGGTCAGAGGTCTACTCTCCCGCTCCAGTGGGTTTTTAGGTGGAGGTGGTTGGGAGGGGTGGTGGGGGGGGATTTTAAATTAAAGAGATACAATTCCGTCTGGGGTCCCGCACTTCCTGACCACATAGCGACATTCCGCTGTGGCTGGCGAGGCCTTGAATGGGAAGCCCATCCTTGCTGCAGTTAAGGTCCTGAAGTGGTGAAGGGGCGGCACGGCGACACAGTGGTGAGCACTGCTGCTTCACAGCGCCAGGAACCCGGGTTCAATTCCAGTCTCGGATCACTGTCTGTATGGAGTTTGCACGTTCTCCCTGTGTCTGCGTGGGTTTCCTCCGGGTGCTCCAGTTTCCTCCCACAGTAAAAAGATGTGCGGGTTAGGTTGATTGGCCATGATAAATTGACCCTAGTGTCAGGGGGATTAGCAGGGTAAATATGAGGGGTGACGGGAATCGGGTCTGGGTGGGATTGTGGTCGGTGCAGACTCGATGGGCTGAATGGCCTCCTTCTGCACTGTAGGGATTCTAAGATTCTATGAATTAATGGCCACTGCAAGGCCTTTTCCCACTCAGCCTCAATCTTGAAGCTAACGGGAACATGAATCTCTTCGACAGAAGGCCAGGAAGAATCAAATTCAGATCTCAAGCGGGAAGGTAGTTGGTGGGTGGGTGGGGGAGCACCTCCATCAGGAATCCCCCAACCCCCCTTATGACTGGAGGCACCCACTCCTTAAGACCCAGTGACCTCCAGATCTCTCCCCCACCTCTCCCCCTTGTTTGAACCTCTCGTTTTCAGTCCAGCAAAGGAAAGGCTTCTTCTTAAACTCCCTTTATTTTTCTAGTTCAACTCCACACACACATCCAGCAACCAGTGCCACCTGTAACCTCCTATTATATCCCAGTGACTTCCAGTAAATAATTAACATCCAATTTGGGACTTAAGTGGAAGGTGACTGTTAACCCATTCCTAACACCGCCCCTCCCCCCCCCAGCTTCTCCTCTGAGACCCCAATCACACCCCTCATGCCCTCCAGGCCTTCCCTAAACTCCACTCCCCTGGTAACCCTTACACTTCCCCTTTCATCGGATTCTGGCACATTGCTGCCATTCCTCTGTCCACCACAGAGACTGTGGGACTGTGGCCAATCCAATAGAGCTGCCACCCTATCAGGTTAGCCCGGAGGGGAAGGTGGTGGTGTGTGGTATTGTCACTAGATCAGAGATCCAGGGCAAGATCTGTCCTCAGTTCAAATCCCACCCTGGTAGATGGTAAAATTTGAATTCAGTAAAAAATAATCTGGAATTCGAAGTCTGATGATGACCATGAAACCATTCTCAATTGTCTTAAAAACCCATCTGGTTCACAAATGTCCTTTTGGAAATCTGCCGTCCTTACCTGGTCTGGCCTACTCGTGACTCTTGACCCACAGCAATGTGGTTGATTCTCAAGTGGAGGGCAGTTAGGGATGGGCAACAATCAATGCTGGCCCAGCCAGCGACACCCAAGCCCTGTAAATTCATAAAAAATGTTCTCTAAGGCGGGACTTTCTTCAGAGTGAAGAGTGGAAGTCCTGTGAGCAGCCAATCAATGTTCACTGCAGTGTCAATTGGTTGCAGGGCAGCCAGAGTTGGTGCGAATGTGTTCCCTGTTAACTCTTCAGGGAAGCGAACCCCCATTATCCTGAAAACTCAAGCCCAGATCTCCTGCTGCCACCTGAGCTGAGATGAGCTAATTCTGGGTTTTCCCAGGTCTTTGCAGTTCAATTCCATATTAATCTATTGTGAATGCAGAAATCACATTGTAACACGAACAAAATAGTGATGGGATAATCACCTTAATCCCTCTGCTCACTGTCAGGTAGTCACAGTCCCATAGGCTGCTCCACTCTTTGAGCACTTAGGCCGAGGATCACCAAAACTCCAGCAAGGGACACAGCCTTCATGAATGACCTTAGCCAGTATGGGAATTGAACCCATGTTGTTGCTGTCACTCTAGGTCACGAATCAGCTATCCAGCCAACTGAGCTAGATGGACATATGTACAATGATAGTGTCAGCACTGATACATGTGGAATCCATGTGGTAGTGGATATGAATGGACCCCTTCATTCAGATATGTCACGCAAGCGACGTCATTCCCTTCTTTAATAAAAGCAAAATGCTGCGGATGCTGGAATCTGAAACAAAAACAGAAAATGCCGGAAAATCTCAGCAAGTCTGGCAACATCTGTGGGGAGAGAAAAGGGCCAATGTTTCGAGTCCAAATGACCCTTCGCCAGAGCTTTGTCAGGACAACTTTTACAGATGCACCATAGACAGCATTCTTTCTGGTTGTATCACAGCTTGGTATGGCTCCTGCTCTGCCCAAGACTGCAAGGAACTACAAAAGGTCGTGAATGTAGCCCAATCCATCATGCAAACCAGCCTCCCATCCATTGACTCTGTCTACACTTCCCGCTGCCTTGGCAAAGCAGCCAGCATAATTAAAGACTTCATGCACCCCGGACATTCTCTCTTCCACCTTCTTCCGTCGGGGAAAAAGATACAAAAGTTTGAGGTCACGTACCAACCGACTCAAAAACAGCTTCTTCCCTGCTGCTGTCAGACTTTTGAATGGACTTACCTTGCATTAAGTTGACCTTTCTCTACACCCTAGCTATGACTGTAACACTACATTCTGCACTCTCTCCTTTCCTTCTCTATGAACGGTATGCTTTGTCTGTATAGAGCACAAGAAACAATACTTTTCACTGTCTGTTAATACATGTGACAATAATAAATCAAATCAAATCAAACCCTCCTTCTCCTGCCTGCATGCAAAACTGGCAAGGTGTGCGTTTCTTGCTATTTGGCTGAGTCAAACGTCAGATCAAGCTCAAGGTCAGGGACAATGCCTTTTCTTGTCAGCTTAGGTCTTGTTTGTCCCTCTTGTGGGGAGCATGAATTGAATTCAATCTGAATTGGTTTTTGAAACAAGCAAGGAAATAGATTAATAGTTTGCTGGTCTGCTGTGCACACTGGCTTTGTAACTTTAAGAATAGAGTAAAAACATTTTAATAAGTAGAAGCATTGATACGGAGAACTCATAATGGACGGGATTGAATGTTTATGGTGCTAATTGCCTGGCAATGCAAGGAAATTAGACATGAGTGTCTGTCTGACTATTAACCGTGCTGAGGTGAGATATAGTCATCCAAAGTTGTGGATGAACAGAGGGATCTGGGTGTCCATGTGCATAGATCACTGAAAGTTGGCACCCAGGTTGATAAGGTTGTTAAGAAGGCGTATGGTGTGTTAGCTTTTATTGGTAGAGGGATTGAGTTTCGGAGCCAGGAGGTCATGCTGCAACTGTACAAAACGCTGGTGCGGCCGCATTTGGAGTATTGCGTACAGTTCTGGTCGCCGTATTATAGGAAAGATGTGGAAGTGTTGGAAAGGGTGCAGAGGAGATTTACCAGGATGTTGCCTGGTATGGTGGGAAAATCGTATGAGGAAAGGCTGAGGGGCTTGAGGTTGTTTTCGTTAGAGAGAAGGAGGTTAAGAGGTGACTTAATAGAGGCATACAAGATGATCAGAGGATTAGATAGGGTGGATAGTGAGAGCCTTTTTCCTCGGATGGTGTTGGCTAGCACGAGGGGACATAGCTTTAAATTGAGGGGTGAGAGATATAGAACAGATGTTAGAGGTAGGTTCTTTACTCAGAGAGTAGTAAGGGCGTGGAATCCCCTGCCTGCAGCAGTGGTGGACTCGTCAACGTTGAGAGCGTTCAAGTGGTTATTGGATAAACATATGGATGATATTGGAATAGTGTAGATCAGAGGGGCTTTAGTTTGGTACCACTGGTCGGCGCAACATCGAGGGCCGAAGGGCCTGTACTGCGCTGTAATGTTCTATGTTCTATGTTCTAGTTACCATTTCTGATTAAATTAGGTGTCAACCATAGTACACTCATCTGTGAGTCAGAATGTTTAAGTCTTATTTGGGCAGCACGGTGGCACAGTGGTTAGCACTGCTGCCTTACAGAGCCAGGAACCCAGGTTCAATTCCAGCCTTGGGTGACAGTCTGTGTGGAGGTTGCACGTTCTCCCCGGGTCTGCGTGGGTTTCCTCCGGGTGCTCTGGTTTCCTCTCACAATCCAAAGATGTGGAGGTTAGGTTGATTGACCATGCTAAATTGCCCCTTAACATCAGATTAGCAGGGTGAATACATGGGGTTACGGGCATTAGGCCTGGGTGGGATTATTGTCAGTGCAGGCTCAATGGGCCGAATGGCCTCCTTCTGTACTCTAGGGATCCTGTGATACGATTTTGAGGTGTCAAACCAAAGGTGTCAGCATAAAATCCACGTGCCACTCAGAACAACAACAACCTGTCATTTTAAAGCAAGCCAATGGACTTCACAGGAGCATTCACAACAGTCCGACACTGAGTCATAGCAGGAGACGTGAGGGCAGGTGACAAAAAGTTTAGTGCAAGAGGTAAGTTTTAAGCAGCATCTGAAAGGAGGAAGGAGAAGTAGAGAGGTTTAGAGAGAGACTGCTCGTCGAAAGAAGGATTAACAATGGGGATGTGCAAGGGGCTGGAATTGGGGCTGACTACTGAGTTAGGGAGGGGCAATGCCAAGCAGGCATTTGGAAACAAGGACAGAAAGGGTAAAATCAAACTGATTTTGGAGCTGCTGCCTTTTGGGTGAGATGCTAAACCGAGCTTTTGTCCACCCTTCAGATGGACCTGATAGATTCCACGATGCTAATCTGAAGAGCAGAAGAGTCTTTCCCAGAATCTTGGGCCAATACTAGTTCTGGAATAGTGGATTATCTTCTCCATTATCTCATTGCTGTTTGTGGAGACTTGCTGTTCTCAAATGCATCCTGACATTACAACAATGACCAAACTTTCAAAACGCTTTGTTAAACTTACAGCACTTTGGGGCATCCAGCAGTCATGAAGCACATGTGAAAATCAAGGGCTTCTTCCTTTCAATCACACCTCTCTGAGTCTGTGTGGATATTGGAGATTGACAAGATCAGGATCGACTGCACAAGGATAGGCTGTCTTGGACAACATTCCTCCCTGTGCCAAACCACCTTTAAGAAAACATTGATTAGACATTGATTTTGCTGTGTGAAAATTGCCTGCCGATCTTCCCAATGTAGCTGCCCTGACTGCTCTCATTGCAAAAACAACTAATTAATGGTGAAGCACATTGGGGCGTGCTGGGAATGAAAAGGGTGCCATATAAATGCAAAATAACCTCCTCTTCTTAATCCTCTGCAAGCCCTTGTTGTTTAAATTCTTAGCACCCAAATGACCACTTGGACAATGCATCCAGGCCTGGGAAAGGATAGTTCAGCATGAGGCCATGCCTTCAGGAGAATCGAAGGAAAGGTTGAGGGGAGTCGGGGCAGTTACTGGGGAAAAAGCAGTTACGGATCGCATTCCATCACGTTTTACATTTCTGACATAAATTAATAATGTTTTTATTTCTACCAGCTTCTGTGTGCTTCAGTTCTCCTGTCAATCTTTCTGACAGTCACACATATTTTTTAAACAGAATCACATCCATCTTAGTCCCAGTGCTTCCTTCAACGATTGTCATCTCATCACAGAGCCGAACGGTGAAAGGCATTTAAAGAGGAAGTGTTCAGTGGTGTTACTAACGTGGACATTGGGAGGATTTGCTCTGCGCACTACAGCGTGCGTTTGTCATAAATGGTACAACCTTTGACGGGCGCATTGAGAAATAGATTGTGAGTGTTTTTGCTTTGTTTTGAATGTTCATTGCACTCACCCGAACAGACACACTTGATGTCAACATGGAAAAGTTAAAGTTTATTTATTAGTCACAGGTAAGGCTTACATTAACACTGCAATGAAGTTACTGTGAAATTCCCCTAGTCGCCACCCTCCGGCGCCTGTTTGGGTCAATGCACCTAACCAACACGTCTTTCAGACTGTGGGAGGAAACCGGAGCACCTGGAGGAAACCCACGCAGACACGGGGTGAATGTGCAGACTCCGCACAGACAGTGACCCAAGCCGGGAATCAAATCCAGGTCCCTGGCGCTGTGAAGCAGCAGTGCTAACCACTGTGCCACCGTGCCACCCAGTTGGGCACATCCCCGTTAGATAAAGAATAAGGCAGCAAAGAACTTGCATCTCTAGTAATGCTTCTCAAGATCTCAGGACATAGAGCCATCGAGATATGCAGCATGGAAACAGGCCCTTCAGCCCAACTCATCCATGCCGTACAGGTTTCCGAATCTGAACTCGTCCCATTTGCCTGCGTTTGGTCCATATCCCTCTAAACCTTTCCCATTTCAGAGTACTTTGCAATCAATGATGTCAATGCTGTGAAGTAAGAAAGGACAGCGGATAAATAGGTGTACAGAAAGATCCCACAAAAAGCGATGAGATCAGTGGATAAATTAGCCATTTCTCACTCCTCTCCAAGTCTTGATTCAGGATCAAAATGGCACATCAATATTATAGTTCTCATCTCAATGCCCCTTGTAGATCGCAGGGAAGCTGAACCTTAACTGAAAAGATTTCCATTCCACCTCTCATTGTGTTTTCGACACCACACGTTTTGAAATGACGTTAACTTTGACACACACTTCACCGGCCTGGGCCGGGATTTTCCGGGCCATTTGCCATGGATGCAAATCCTGTTATGGCCGAAATCTCTCACGAGATGGCCATTAAAAGGTTTGCGCTGGTGAGACCTTCCCCACCGTCCCCCCCACTGGTGATGTAATCAGGTTCGTGCTTTCACTGGGCATCAATCTGATTACTGTTAATTTAAATACAATGGGGGTGAACCTGAGCATGTGCTCTCTATCCGTGGCAATGCTGATGGTGACTTAAGATCCGGCGCAACCTGAAAATGTTTGCTGCCCCTCGCCAGTGATGTCATCAAGTTCACGGCCACAACGAGCATGAAACTGATCACAATACATTTAAATGCATTTTAATATAAATAAATCCCCGCCATGTGATTCCCCCCAAACCTCATCAACATGACTTCACTGGCCATTAAAACAATGGTTGCATGGTGGCACAGTGGTTCGCACTGCTGCCTCACAGCGCCAGGGACCTGGGTTCGATTCCCGGTTTGGGTCACTGTCTGTGTGGAGTTTGCACATTCTCCCCGTGTCTGTGTGGGTTTCCTCTGGGTGCTCCGGTTTCCTCTCTCATTCCAATGATGTGCAGACTAGGTGGATCGGCCATGCTAAATTGCCCCTTAGTGTCCAAAGATGTGCAGATTAGGTGGATTGGCCATACTAAATTGCCTCTTAATGTCCAATGAGATGTAGGTTAGAGGGATTCGCAGGGTAAATACTTGGGGCTTTGGGGATAGAACCTGGGTGAGATGCTCTGTCGGAGAGTCAGTGCAGACACTATAGGGATTCTATAACATCATGTCGCCAAGGCTTACAACAAGTACACACAGACATGAACCGGTTGTGGTGATCCCCCAGGGGACTAAAGGGGAGGATAGCCCACTGAGGGGGAGATACATGATCAGGAGACGCTGGTCTGGCAATGCCTCCTCTCACAGTCCCCTAACACAGCCCCCTGACACAGGTTGGCACCCTAATCTCAGTTCAGTCGACTTTGCCAATGCGATTAGGCCCCACCCCTCAACGTGATGGCATGAACATGTTGTCTCCCCACTCCATCCCGCCCCTGACCCCAACCACCACCCCCCCCTCAAACTGCCCCCGCCCCACCCCCATTTCTTTTTGACAAAGTGCCATAAGGCCTGGTGAAAAAACCAGCCTATTCTCGGGTTTTACATCAGAACCTGACACTTTGCCATTTTTGGGAAGATTCTGTCCTTAATTCTGATCAAACACGTAGTATAAGACTGCAAAGGGTACTCTAAGTACTGGACGTACAATTCTGTATTACTTTCATAACCTCAGGAGATCCCAGATCATTTTACCAGCCAATTACACCCTACTTTTGAAGTATAGAATGTGCAAATTTCACCAGACAAAGATTTATCCATCCCAGTTTTGAAAGTTTGAGTTGACCCCCATTGTCCACTGCCTGTACAGGAGAGTGTTCCAGATATCCACAAGCCACCATCTGAAGATGTGCTTCACCTGTGAAGAACCATGGCTTCCACTTCTATTAAATTTATAAAACACAAGAATTAAAATCCAATGTTAAAATTAATGGAAAATCTCATCTCCTTCGAAATGGTAAAAAGACAACAAATAACTCCAGAGATAAGCAGCAGTTGTCAAGCTGGCTTTCAAAGTGCTATGTTCTTTCTATGACATTTTTGCTTATATATTTGTGAGGACACAGGTTACAAGAGAACTGATAGGAGGTAGCACAGCCTCACAGCCAGTAGGATGGAGTAACAAGATGAAGAGATGTGTTTGGCAGAAATGGCCAGAAGATACCAAACTGCTGAAGAGCTTTCGAAGCATTTGAAATGTTTGGCTTGTGCCTAACATGTTGACAAATAAACTTTTGTGCTGAGTTGGCAAACTGGTGTGAGGAGGTGGGCCTGGGTAAGATGCTCTTTCAGAGAGTCAGTGCGACTCAATGGGCCAAATAGCCTCCCTCTGCGCTTGTGGGGGTTCTATGGTTTACAGAAACTCTTAAGAAGAGGATTTGATTTGATTTATTATTGTCACGTGTATTGGTATACAATGTTTTGTCACGTTACACAGATACAACATACTGTTCATAAGAGTGCATCGGGGAGAAGGAAAGGAGAGCGTGTAGAATGTAATGTTAGAGTCATAGCCAGGGTGAAGAGAAAGATCAACTTAATCTAAGGGGAACACTACCCTGCGCTGCCATTCAATTAGGCTGAAACCAAAAGAGAAAATGCTGGAAAATCTCAGCAGGTCTGGCAGCATCTGTAAGGAGAGAAAAGAGCTGACGTTTTGAATCCAGATGATCCTTTGTTAATAAGGCTGTGTGTGATCATTTATATCCCTTGATATCTATACTCAGCAGCATTATCCATCACCCTCTCTTTTGAAAGTTCCAGTTGACCTCAAAGGTTTTTGGAGGAGAGATTTTCAAGATTTCCACCACCCTTTGTCTGCAAACTTACATCTCGATTTCACTCTTCAATACTTTAATTTTCAAGTTATTTCCCCCTGCTTTTCATGCCCCCCAAGAAGAAATAGGGTCCCTGTCACCATCCAGTAAATACTTGGGTGGCATGGTGGCACAGTGGTTAGCACTGCTGCCTCACAGTGTCAGGGACCCAGGTTCAATTCTGCCCTCGGGTGACTGGGTGGAGTTTGCCTGTTCTCCCCGTGTCTTTATGGGTTTCCTCCGAATGCTCTGGTTTCCTCCCACAGTCTGAAAGATGGCTGGTTATCTTTATTTTATTCATCTATTTGTCACAAGTCGGCTTACATTAACACTGTAATGAAGTTACTGTGAAAATCCCCTAATCCCCTAAGCAAGTTAGGTACATTGGCCATGCTAAATTGCCCCTTAGTCAGGGGGATTAGCGGGTAAATTGGAGGGGGTTAAGGGGATAGGGATTGGGAATCCTGGGTGGGATTTGGAATCCTGGGCAGGATTGTTGTCAGTGCAGGCTCGATGGGCCAAATGGCCTCCTTCTGCACTGTTGGGATTCGATGATTCTATGATTTTAAACACCTCTATCAAATCATCTCTCAGTCTTCCACATGTAAGGACATGCACGCTGAGTTTATACAACTTGTATTTCACAATATAGTTCATGGTTTATTCAATCTGGGCCCCACCTATTCAAAGATCATTCTGTTCTTCCTGATGTTTGGTGTGTAGAAATGAACCGTAATGTCCAGGTGAGATTTGATTGAGTCTCTGTACAACTGAAGCATCACTTCATCCTCTTTGTACCTCAATTTAGAGATAGAAGGGTCATATGGCCAAGATTCTCTGGCTGTTTGTGTTCATGGATTCACACTTGACACAAATGAAAACATTTTTGTTTTGACGATGGTATTTTGTTTTTCTTGAATCAAGGTACATGGAGGCTTAAAGTTGATGACTGCTGGTTCATTCCTGGCTTGGTGGTGAACATGCGTTAGGATCTTGTATGCCCAGAGTGTTAGTATGGTCCTGATTTTAATCAAAGTTCCCGACGACAGGGAGTAGTGCCTGATTTATGCTGCATTGGGATGAAAGTTCAGGAGCAGGATTTTACAGCTCATCCCAACAGCTGGATCTTCTGCTTACGCACTGACTCCTTGAAGGCCACATGAGTGCAGTCAATGGCCCCCTGGATGCGAGGGAAGCCAGCACTCACCGTGAAGCCTTGACTCTTTCAGCCTGGCTGACCATGTTTGTCTGATAATGAATAACTGTCAAGTCCCGTCCGAAGAGATTGTCAGTAATGAGTTTGACACAACTGTGGGCAGCTAATCAGGACATTCTACACATATCCCCCACTGACTCCTGGAAAGAACTGGGGGCTTAGAAGTTGAGGGTCTCCGTGACCTTCAGAGCCTCTGGCATAGGGTGACCGTCCCCCCGATCTCTGGCCCAATCACCTGGTGACAGTGTCCCTGGAGAGGCAGGGCCTCCTTCAACACTGGACCTCGGATACATTGAGTTAGATGAATCGCTGCCTGCACACTCTGGTGCAGGCTCGTGGCCTCTTCAGCGGACCCTTCTGCCTTGAACTCCCTGCTGGCCCTGCACCCCCAATGCCTGTACCTCTGCTCCCACTGGCTGCTCCCTGGGTCATTGTGGTCTCTTTTCCCTCCTTCCCCTGTCTTCCTCCTCAGAGGAGGTCCCACCTTCTGTGTATATAATCCCCATTAGCAGAAATGCACAAGGCACTGCCTCTTGCACCCAAGGGTGCACTCTGTTGAAACCCTCTGAGAAAGCTAGCAAGACAATTTAGTCCTAAAAAAAAGCTAGCCAGGCATAGAATGTAACAAAATTCAAAGAGAAACCTCTCAAATCTCATAAATTTAACAGCACCAAGCACTCACCTAAACTGCCAGTGACTTCCTCCTCCCCACCTTTGGTTGAGAAATTGATGTAACTATGTTGGTTGCCTCCCCACATTGCTCATGTGATGGTCATAAAATTGCACAATGTAAAATCGCTGTCAATAGCATCTTTAATGATCTTCATTCATAAAATCATACAATCCTACAGCGCAGAGGGAGGCCATTCAGCCCATCATGTCTGCACTGACCACAATCCCATCCAGCCCGATCCCCATAACCCCATGCATTTACCCTAGCTAGTCCCCCTGATACTAAGGATCAATTTAGCATGGCCAGTCCACCTAACCCGCACATCTTTGGACTGTGGGAGGAAACTGGAGCACCCGGAGGAAACCCACACAGACAACATGCAAACTCTACACAGTCTCCCGAGGCCAGAATCAAACCTGGAGCCCTGGCGCTGTGAGGCAGCAATGCTACTGTGCCACCATGCTTCCCTAATTTGCCCCTTAATTGTCAGCGAGTGCTTTCCTGACTACCGTGCGTACCCGCTAACCGTAATAATCCACAAGTGAGCGATGATGTCGGGGCGCACGCCCAGCGTTTTCTTGCACGGTTTTGGGTGAGTAGAGGTCCGGCGTGCTCCCGCTTTACTCACACAGGTAAAGACTACAGAGGAACCAGCTTCAGGCAAAGAATGCTGCAGCAGCACCACCTTCAGGATTCACAGAACATCCAGAATATGTGCGTTTCCCCATTTCTCTCTCATTCTCTGGTTTCCCTTTCTCTGTTTCACTCTCTGGTTGGAATGTCACAGCTGTTCCCGCCGATGGGATTTTCCCATCCCGCTGCTGAGAACGGAGATTTGGCTGGGTGCCAAATTCTCCAACCTTGTTGCAGCAGGAGGGTGAACAGCTGGTAAGATTGGCCCCTCGACCTCTTTCACTCTTTGTTAATCTATCGTACTCTCTCTGTATCACTCTGTGTCCATTTCTTTCTCCTTCTCCTTCTCTCTCCCATGTTTTCTCTCTTACCCTTTCTTTTTGCATCTCTCACTTTCTTGGGGCAGCAGGGTAGCACAGTGGGTTAGCACTGCTGCCTCACAGTGCCAGGGACCCGGGTTCGATTCCGGCCTCGGGTCACTGTCTGTGTGGAGTCTGCATATTCTCTGCATGGGTTTTCTCCGGGTGCTCCAGTTTCCTCCCACAGTCCAAAAATGTGCAGGTTAGGTTAATTGGCCATGCTAAATTAACCTTAGTGTTAGGGGATTAGCAGGGTGAGTATGTGGGGTTATGGGGAGAGAGCCTGGGTGGGATTGTGGTCGTGCAGTCTCGATGGGCCGAATGGCCTGATGCACTGTAGGGAGTCTCTGACTCTTTTCCTCTTTCTCTCTTGTCTCTTTTCCTCTCTTTTGCCTCACTCCGGAAGATTCCAACTTTGTGGGATGGTGCAAAAACGGGTGACGCAGCGAGTCAGCGGTCTATTTGACACCTCTCTGGATTTTTATATCCGCAGTGTAGATTATGATTCCATGTGATAGTTTGCAGAAATCTAACTGGGGAGGGAGGGATGTAAAACGTGCTGTCGACTCATTGTCGCCTACAGTGCACCGTGCACCAAGACACAGTCCACTTCTCCCTCTCTTTTCTCCTTGACCCTCTCTCATTTCATTAATTGAAATACCTTTGCAATTCCAGCAAATTCTCGTTACTTTTGATTCACAATTAACACAGGTGCTAATTTGTCAATATCTCGCTTTTTCTCCCTCCAGCCCCCCTGTCGATTGTTGGTTTTGCAAAACGGCAGTGATCAGCCAATCTTTGCAATGTTCATTGGTGGATTTACAGCACACACTGAGGGGAAAGGATCCAATTCATTCCTACCTGGTGCCAAATTGAAATTGTCTCACTGCTGGCTCTCATGTTTTTAAAAACACGCGGAGAAAGAACGATTTCTACTGATACAGCTCACCATCACTTTGCCCAGCTACTCCCCAGTGGGCTTTGTGCACACTGAAATGATATGGCTGTTGTTACATCGGCAAACACCACAGTCATTTTGTGCATTGTAGGGCCCCAGCTATATGAGTTTAGTATATTTATTAGTGTCACAAGTAGGCTTACATTAACACTGCAATTAAGTTACTGTGAAAATCCCCTTGTCACCACACTCAGGCGCCTGTTTGGGTACACTGAGGGAGAATTTAACACACTCCAACAGCCAAACCATTCTCCTGAAAGTTACAAAGCTGTCTTCAGTGCTATCCTCTATGTCAAAGACAAACAATAACTTACATTTAAAGTTTGATTTGATTTATTATTGTCACATGTATTAACATACTGTGAAACGTATTGTTTCTTGCACGCTATACAGACAAAGCATACTGTTCATAGAGAAGGAAACGAGAGAGTGCAGAATGTAATGTTACAGTCAGAGCTAGGGTGTAGAGAAAGATCAACTTAATGCAAGGTAGGACCATTCAAAAGTCTGACAACAGCAGGGAAGAAGCTGTTCTTTAGTCGGTTGGTACGTGACCTCAGACTTTTGTATCTTTTTCCCCGATGGAAGAAGGTGGAAGAGAGAATGTCAGGGGTGCATGGGGTGCTTAATTATGCTGGCTGCTTTGCCGAGGCAGCGGGAATTGTAGACAGAGTCAATGGATGGGAGGTTGGTTTGCGTGATGGATTGGGCTGCATTCACAACCTTTTGTAGTTCCTTGCAGTCTTGGGCAGAGCAGGAGCCATACCAAGCTGTGATACAACCAGAAAGAATGCTTTCTATGGTGCATCTGTAAATGTTGGTGAGAGTCGTAGCTGACATGCCAATGGTCGTTCATAATCAGTGCTTTATGAAGCACTGTTGACATACTAAAATATTCCAAGGCATCCGAACAGGAGGGTAAATCAGGTAAAAATTGACACTGATTCAAAGGAGAGGTTGGGACAAATGTTCAAATTCTTGGACAAAGAGGTAGGTTCTAGGCAATGTTTAGAGGAGGAGAGGACTATATTTTAAAAATAGAGAAGTGTTGTTACAGTTGTATAGGGGGCTGGTAAGACCAAGCCTGGAGTATTGTGTCCCGTTTTTGTTTCCTTATTTGAGGAAGGTTGTGGTGGCATTGGAGACAGTTTAGAGGAGGTTCACCAGGGATGAAAGGGCTGTTGTACGAGGAGCGGTTGAATAGCTTGGGCTTGTAGTCGCTGGAGTTCAGAAGAATGAGGGGGGATCTGATTAAGGTATATAAAACTCTAAAGGGGATTGATAAGGTGGATGTTGAACAGATGTTTGCCCCTTGTGGGACAGTCTAGAACAAGAGGTCATAGATATAAAGGGCAGGATTTTATGGCTTTGCTCGACCCGAGACCAGAAAGTCCCACCCGAGGTCAACAGGCATTTCTATTGTCCACCCCTCACCCGCTCCGATTCCATGCGGATGGGGCGGTAGAATTCCGGTGAAAGTAAGAGGAGGTAGGTTCACACCTGAGATGAGGAGAAACTACTTTTCTCAGCGGGTTGTGAATCTGTGGAACTCACTGCTCCAGAGTGCAGTGGAGGCAAAATCAATCAACAGGTTCAAGAAAGAGATGGATATGTTTCTGATGAAAAGCAGGACAAAGGGCGATGAGGAGCAGGCAGGAAAGTGGAGCTGAGACCAGGATAAGATCAGCCATGACCAAGTTAAATGACGGAGTAGGCTTGAGGGGTGGAATTGCCCGCTCCCGCTCCTAATTCCTACGTTCCTATGAGAGAGAAGTTTGTGGAGGGAATTCCAGAATTTATAGTCCAGGCAGCTGAAGGCAAGGCCACCAATGTATCAAGGTAATGGAGGGTACACCAGGGCCAGAACAGGAGTGTGTACACTGTATACTTACCAGGTGGCCACACTCTGCTAACTGGCACTGAACTATTCGTGTGTAGTTCAGGACCATCTCATTGGATCATTGAATCCTACAGTGCAGAAGGAGGCCATTCGGCCCATCGAGTCTGCATTGACAACAATCCCACACAGGCCCTATCCCCGTAGCCCCATGTATTTGCCCTGCTAATCCCTTGACGTTAATGGTCTATTTTGGCATGGCCAATCAACCTAACCCGCACAGCTTTGGAGTGTGGGAGGAAACCGGAGCACCTGGAGGAAACCCACACAGACACGGGGGGAACATACAGATTCCACACAGACAGTGACCCAAGGCAGGAATTGAACCCGGGTCCTTGGCGCTGTGAGGCAGCAGCGCTAACCACTGTGCTCATCTCGGACGCTGACAGTTTGATTGCAGCAATCTCTACACATCCCTTGCCGGTGTTGCTGTTGAACTCTGAAAAATAATCTCTACACTTGTGAAAGGCTGTGAAGGGCTTTGGGACATCCTGGGTGATGAAAGGTACAGGTAAATGCAATTGTTTCTCATTTGCTGTATTAGTATGTTACTGACATGAGTTTCAGCAGGCAGGATATCAGACGAGAAAAGCAGTTCTGTTTAACTAAACATCTGTGATTCACTAGTATATAATCTCAATGGGTTACAACAGCCAGATAAATATTACATACAAATGCTGGGAAGTAATTGTCTCTTCTGTAAATGGTGTTCAGCTCTGTGTGTGCTTAATAAAATGTACTGGCAAAATAATTTGCTCAGTTTTATGAACATAATCCAGAATCTATTCACAGGCAAGATTTAACAACTAAAATGGGTTAATCTCTTGAATCAAATTTTAAATTCCCAAGGAATCCATTGTGAATTTAAACCGTTGAAATTCCTCTCATTGAAACCTCTCCAGCTCAAATTATTTCTGCGATGTGGGTGTCTCCAGCAAAACCAACATCTATTATCTATCCCCATTTACTCCAAGGCCTCTCACTTCCTCCACACCGCTCAGCACCCTCCTATTTATTGTGTTAACCTTTGTGTTGTTTGACTTAAACTTAAAGTTTATTTATTAGTGTCACAAGTAGGCTTACATTAACACTGCAATGAAGTTACCGTGAAAATCCCCCAGTCGCCACACTCTGGCGCCTGTTCGGGACTTCACCAAATGCATCTTAGAATCCCAACAGTGCAGAGGAAGGCCATTCGGCCCATCGAGTCTAACCGACCACAATCCAACCCAGGCCTTATTCCCGTAACCCCTCGTATTTACCCTGCTTATCCCCTGACACTAGGGTCAATTTAGCATGGCCAAACAACCTAACCCCCTCATCTTTGGACTGTGGGAGGAAACCGGAGCACCCGGAGGAAATTCACGCAGTCACGGGGAGAATATGCAAACTCCACACAGACAGTGACCCGTGGCCGGAATTGAACCCAAATCCTTAGCGCTGCTAACCACTGTGCCACCATGCCACCCCTTCACATTTCCCTGGATGGAATTCCATTTGTCACTTTTCTGCCCCGCTGATCAGTCCATTGACATCTTTCTGCAGTCTCCAGCAATTCTCCTTGATGTTAGCCGCACAGATCAATTTTTGTGTCATCTGCAAACTTCTTGCTCATTCCCTCTACATTTACATCCAAATCATTAATGTATATCATTGAAAACAGGGGACCTTGTACTGAACCCTATAAACCCCACTGGAAAATACTTTTCAGTCTTAAAAACATCCATCGAGAATTATCCTTTCAAGTTCCCTGCCAGGGAACCAATTTTGTATCCAGCTTTCGACATCCCCCTGGGTCCCACGGTCTTTTAATTGTTAATCAGTCTGCCAAGTGATACCTTGACAAAAGCCTTGCTAAAATCAGTGTAAACCACATCAACCGCACACGCTACCCTCATCAATCCACCTTGTCACTTCCTCAAAAAAAGTTATCAAGTTCATCAGACACAACTTTCCCTTAGAAATCCATGCTGACTGTCCTTGAGTAATCCGTGCCTGTCTAACGGTTTCTCCTGTCCCTCAGAGTTGAGTTCAATAATTTGCCCACGACCAACAGATCAAAAGAGAGAGAATCACATTCATGAAAGGAAAGTAGCAAAGAGACAATGGGAAATGTTAAAGATGGGTGATCAGAGAAACATTGAAAGAGAGAAGCAGATCAGAATTCTGACCATGGATGTATTTTAGTATTGCAAATTCTCAGTCATAGAATAACAGAATCCTGACAGTACAGAAGGAGGCCATTCGGTCCATCAACTGTACCAACCACAGACCCACCCAGGCTTTATTCCCATAACACTCATTTACACTGCTCATCCCCCTGACACCAAGGGGCAATTTAGCATGGCCAGTCTACCTAACCCACACATCGTTGGAGTGTGGGAGAAAACTGGAGCACCTGGAGGAAATCCACACAGACACAGGGAGAAAGTGCAAACTCCACACAGACAGTGACCCAAAGCGGGAATTGAATCCGGGTCCCAGGAGCTGAGAGGCAGCAGTGCTAACCACTGTGCCACCGTGCGCCCCATTGGAATGAAGCTTTCAGTCATTGATACAGAAACCTTCTAGCTTATTCTCCATGTCCTGCCTGGGATGAGAAAGGGGGTGTCTCTCTCAACTGGCTCAGTCTTAACAAAAGACATTTATTATTTATTTGATGACTGGATTATGTCCAGAGTTTTTGATGTGTTTTCTAACTCTATTACATGCAATCCCATCGTCATAGCATTCTGAATTAAGGAGACTGAGGGAACCAAACCTCCCAGATGTCAGTGAGGGATTGGCCGAGATACCATGGGCCTTTTCACAAAAATTCTCCCGTCTCGCTTGCCGCGGGAATTGTAGCGGGAGAGACAGAAAATTCGGCGGACCATTTAAAGGTCTGTTTAACTCGAGCAGGAATTTCCAGTTTTGGGGCGTGGGCAGCCGGAGAATCCTGCCTCTGTTCTCAACTGAGATTTAGTTAATTTTTCTGAAAAGCTTTAGAATAGATCGCATTGCTCACGACATAAACTAAAGAATCGGTCTGTCTGGAAAGCTCACATCGATACTCGTTCAGTCCTCCAAGGGTAGAATCATAGAATCCTACAGTGCAAAAGGAGGCCAATCAGCCCATCAAGTCTGCTCCGACCACAATCCCACCCAGGCCCTATCTCCATAACCCCACTGATCAACCCTACAAATCCCCCTGACACTAAGGGTCAATTTAGCGTGACCAATCAGCCTAACCCCACATCAAGGGTGCTGCAATATATTAAATAGCTGTGGGATCCTTCTCAATTTAAACCATACTGTTAACTGTTACTCCTCCTGTCTCACTCCTATGAACTTCGCTTTACCTGCTTCTTTCTTCCCGAAAGGCCCTCTACCCTACTTGCTTCGTTCATTATCCAACTGTTTGGTGCTTTTGTCCATTGTAATCTCTCCAATTCAAACTCATTCCTCTGAAGAACCAGAAATCAGTGGAATCTCTCACTGTTCCATCCTGCCACAGCTGACACTTTTAAATCCCAACGAAAATCATCTTTTCATCTTTTCAGCTTTGACTGTGCCTTGTGTGACAGGAATGAAGGCTTTTTTTGTCATTAATCTGCGATGGGATTGATTCATTTCTTCCTGTCATTGTACATTCAGATCTTCAGAACCAGGTTCAGTCAAAAAATCAGCTCAGCTTCATCTGTCACAATGGCTCCTGAATAGACATCATACATAAACAACACAACAGCCAGGATCAGAGTTAACACTGGTATTCAGAGGAATCTGGGTGTTCTTGTACACAAATCAAGCAAAGTTATCATGCAGATATAGCAGCAATTAGAAATGTAATTGATAACTATGCCTAATTGCAAGGAGATTATAATATAAGAGTAAGGGTGCCTTTCTGCAATTATATACAGCTTTGGTGAGACCACACCTGGAGTAGTGTGTGTAGTTTTAGTTACCTGACAAAGGATATATTTACCTTAAACAGGGTACAATGAAGGTTCACTGGATAGTTTCCACTAATTAGAGGGCTGTACTTGAGGAAATATTGAGTAGACTGTTCTTCTATTCTCTGAAATGTAGAAGAATCTTAGAATCCCTGAAGTGCAGAAAGAGGCCATTTGGCCCATCGAGTCTGCACCGACAACAATCCCACCCAAGCCATATCCCTATAACCCAATGTATTTACCCTGCAAATCTCCCCACAATTTAGCATGGCCAATCAAACTAACCTGCACATCTTTGGACTGTGGGAGGAAATTGGAGCACCCGGAGGAAATCCACGCAGACACGGAGAGAATGTGCAAACGCCACACAGTTATCCAAGGCCGGAATTGAACCTGGATCCCTTGAGCTATGAAGCAGCTGTGCTAACCACTATGCCTCCATGCCGCCCATGAATCTAATTAAAAAGTGTAAAATTCTTATCAGGTTTGACAAAGTAGATGCTGAGGGATTGTTTGCCCCTTGCTGGAGTGGTTGGGATGAGGGATCATTGTCCCAGAATAAAGGTGCTGGCCATTTACACTGTGGTGAAGAACACAGACTTTCTTCATTTGGGGATTTGTATATCTTCATAATTTTCATCACAGAGGACTATAGATGCCCAATCATTGAATCAATTCAAGACTGAGACTGATAGATCTTTGATAAATCAGAAAATATGGGGGTTGAGTGAGAAATTGAAGTTGAGGTAAAGATTAAACCATGATCTTATTGTATAGTGGAACAAGCTTCAGGATCATATGGCCCACCTGCTCCTATTGCTAATATTTCAGTGAAGGGACAGCAATATAGTTCCAAAACAGGATGGAGTGTGGCTACAAATAAGGAATTATAAGATTGAAGAGTGATTCTCTGATGAAGTATGGATTAAAATTTAAAAGCTGACTTCACCCGCTGTACAAAAGATTTCCAGAAATTTATAAATATGCTTGGGCATAATTATTTGCTCAGGGACAACAAGATCTGGTGGCATAGATTGTGGCATATCTTCTAACACAAGGCAGTTCCTCAATAAAGAGGAACTGGACTCTACATCATCTCAGCGAGACATTGATAAATTGTAAGATGCTGCAAGCTAACATCCTTAAGGATGCCCCTAAATCACTTATCAGTTGAATCCTGGAAACTGAGGGTAGTTCCGCAAGAACGCAAGAAATAGAAGGAGGATTAGGCCACCAGGTCCTTCAAGCCTGCCCCGCCATTCAATACCATCATAGCTGATCTATGCCGGCCTCAACTCCTTTCCTGTGCCATTTCCCCATATCCCTCCATTCCTCGATCGATGAAATATTTATCCATCTCCACTTTAAATACTTCTAATGATCCAGCCTCCACCACTCTTCGGGGTAGATAATTCCAGTCATTCACCACCTTCTGCGAGAATAAATTTCTACGTCTTAGATGACCGGCCCTTTATCTTGTCATGATGTCCTCTTGCTCAAGACTCTCCCACTGGTGAAAACATCTCACCATCAACCCTGTCAAACCCGCTCAGGATCTTATATGTTTGAATAAGATCACTCCTCACTCTTCTAAACTTCAAGGAATACAGACCCAGATTATTTAGTGTCTCTTGATAGGGCAACCCTCTCACCCAGAAATTAGCCTGGTGAATCTCCTTTGGACTGCCGCCAATGTTACTATATCCTTTTTTAGGTAAGGGGACCTAAAGCTGTATGCAGTATTCCAGGTGAGGTCTCTCCAACACCCTGTTCAATTGCAACAAAACCAGAACGGAGTATTTGGTGCTCAGCCAAATCTCTGTTCACTGCAGCCAGACCGGAGAATCTCAGCTGTGGGCGAGGTCAGAGAATCCTGTCCCTTCAGTAAGTGTGATTATCTGAGGAGCTTACCTGAATAGGAATAATCTCAAAAGGTGGCTAGGGTTTTAATGCACTTCAGTGTTTCCACGCATCTGCTGCCCTTGTCCTTCTAGGAGGTAGAGGTTGTGGGTTTGGAGCTTTGGTGTATCACTGCTAAAGAGCCTTTGTGTATCACTGCTCTGCATCTCATAGACGGTATAGGCAGCCACCATTCGGTGGTGAAGGGAGTTGATGTTTGAGGTGGTGGATGGGGTGTCAATCAAGTAGGCTGCTTTGTCTTGTATTGTAACTGTACTTGATTCTACTCACTTTGTCGGAAACCTGGGTACAATCAACACTAGGCACTGTCGTCGGCTTTTTGATTTGATTTGATTTATTATTGTCACATGTATTAACATACAGTGAAAACTATTGTTTCTTGCGCGCTATTCAGACAAAACATACCGTTCATAGAGAAGGAAAGGAGAGAGTGCAGAATGTAGTGTTACAGTCATAGCTAGGGTGTAGAGAAAGATCAACTTAATGTAAGGTAAGTCCATTCAAAAGTCTGACAGCAGCAGGGAAGAAGCTGTTCTTGAGTCGGTTGGTACGTGACCTCAGACTTTTGCATCTTGGATACAATGAACACTGGGCACCAAGAGTACTTAGACTTCCAAGCTTTATTACTTGCTAGCAAGGAGAACACACATTCAGTGCAATCAACTGCAAGGTATTCCCCCGATTCATACAGACAATTAACAGCTATAGTTAATTACAGCAAATGAGAAACAAGCAACTTTCTAATCCTCATTTCCATATATAGTCCACCAATCATAGCATGGCTTTTTCCTTTTCTTATCCAATAGAAAACCATCTCCTTCATTAGCGTAATATGTCAACATATCATGTTCTTTTGGTGTTTGTCATGGTAACTTGTCTTTGTTTCATTCTGTGGCCAAGGCCTGGAATGCGGTGTTTATGAAACTGACACAAGGTTAGATTAGTCTCTTTCCTGAATGCGCAACCGCTGACCTCCAATGAGGCCTTGTTTGATAAGATTTTTTTTCCATTCTCGCTGACAGAGTTACTTCGTTCTCGTTGTAACTTCATATCCACACCAACATCTGCAGTTTTTAACTGCTTTTAACTATAGTTTCACAAGTCCCAGGAACCCCATGGTGCTTTATTTGAAGTGAGCGTTCTTAATCTCGCAAAGCAAAGTGAATTAAATATTTGGCCATTGCTGGAATTACAACTTAATTTCCATAATTTAACCATGCAGCAGTTAATATATCTGTTCACCAGTTTTATTCTGAAGGAAAGAAAAATTGCACGAGGGCGGTATATAAAACCTGTAGCTCAAATACAGGACTGAAATTATTCTGTTTACTCCCTGGGCTCTTTACATATTATACTCTTCGCCACTTGTAGTGGGTGTTGACAGTAATAGGCAGGATGAACAGCAAGTCCAGAAAGCAAAGTAACCAACATATTAAAAAATAAACAACATCTCCACTTAGTAATTGTCCCCTGATTGTTGGCAGATATGCAATGTTTGCAGAACAGCGATGAAGTCCAAAAGATTAGAAGCAAAATAAGTAGCTAAATTTGTGACCTCAGCCAATGTGTATCGCTGTCTGTTGATCTGTTGATGCATGTAAGTACAGTCCACAACAACAAGATAGTATAAAAGGGAATGCTTTTTCCATTAAACTTCAGGAGCGCCCTCAGGACCGTCTAAGGTCCATCCACAAAGATTGTGAGACTGATTGGTTCGTGTGGATTACATGGAGGAAACAAGTCATAATCGTGGCTTGCCATTTGATGTAGGACAGTTAAGTAAGAACAATGCCAGTTATTGTACCTCAAAGCCCATCATTTAAAACCACTTGGATCTAAATCACACAGAGATTATTGTTGCATGACTAACATCTCCTTGTTACAAAAACATGAGGGCTGGGGATTTTTTGCTCCTCAAGGTGGGTTTTCCAGCAGTAGAGGCAGCCCACCATTGGCTGACGTGGTCCCCAGCGGCGTGGGTGGCGAGCCAAGGGAAATGCCACGGGACTGGAAGATCCTGGCTGCCGGCCAATGGTGGGTCACCTTTGCTGCCAAAAAACACTCCATGGAGGCGGTTAGGGGATTCTGGGGCGGAGGGGGGGGGCGGGGGAGGGGGGAGGGCGGGGGGGGGGCGAGGTGGGGGGGAATCACAGCTGATCTCTGTTACTCATATAATATACTGTTCTATCAAAAATGAATGGCTCTGATTAACGAGAAAGTAGGAATTAATTGGATAGCTCTGATAAAGAGTAATCACAACTATGATGGGCTGAATGGCCTCCTTCTGTTCTGCATGAGCCCACAGATCTGAAGTGCACAGTGGCTGCGTTTCAAATAGGGAATTGGATATTTACCAACTGGGCGTTAAAATAACTGTTTGATTTTTAGTTTTGTTCAGTGAAATGTAAAGTGTTCACTCTCTATAACGAGTAACTGAACCACACCATTTCAATCCATGTCCCTGAATGATTAGTACAGGCATTTGTGTTACTCATTCACTGATGTAACTAGTGTCCTACTGATTAAATCCTCCACCAAGGAGTTAATAGGAACGAGAACATCCCCTTTCAAACCTCAGATCACCAAAATGTAAATGGACGCAGTCAGCGAGGAAGAACATCAAACACAAACAGCCAGACTGTGAGGCTCAGGGATTGTGTGTGGCCTTTGGGTCAGTGTTTTGACAGCCCTATTTTAAAACATCCTCACAGCATTATAGCAGATCTGTTATTGCTCGCAAGCCTAAAAAGTCCTTAGTCAATGTTGGACAGTCCCCGGTGATGATTTCTAATAGTAATAAATCACAGTGCTGTTATCTGCAGCAGGGCCTGTTTGAAAGATTTGTCAGTAGACATTTCTGTTAACTGCAGCAGGCATATAAGCCATGCCCAAATGGATCTTAATGCCATCCATTTTATGGAGCAAGTTTGATGCCATCTAGCCCTTGGCTGGTTTAATTAGTGGGGATATATATTTTAATTTACTGCTTGGGCATCAAATGAGTTTAAATGAAATATCATCGTGGCAGCTGGAGAATTTAAATTCAGTTAATTAAATAAATCTGAGATTTTTTAAAAAGCTGGTATCAGGAACGGTGACTGTGAAATTACTGTAAAAATCCAACTATTCACGAGTGTTCTTTAAGGAAGGAAATCTGCCACTCTTACTCAGCCTGACCTATATTTGACTCCAGACCCACAGCAATGTGGTTGACTTTTAGGTGCCCTCTGAAGTGGCCTAAGAGGTCAAGTTGTATGAACAAAAAACACTAGCATTGTGGGAGTGTCTTCACCACACAAACTGCAGCAGTTCAAGATGGTAGCTCACCACCAACTCCTCAAGGGCAATTAGGAATGGGAACTAAATATGAGTAAAGGCATGAAAATACAGCATGAGTCATGACAGCCCCACCATGGAGAGTTTGGAGAGTTCTGTGGTGGTGGGGAGGGACAGAGTTCTGTGAGTGAAATGCCGGGAGGGAGATCCTTGGGGAGGGGTGGGGGTAGTTCCTGCGCAGGGGTGTGGCGGGGGAACAGCTGACATTCCAATCCGTGGGAGGGAGTTTGCATGGTGTGGGTGGGTTTCACTTTGTATTCATTTACAAACTCACTCGACCCCGCCCTTCCAGAATGATATCCTGGGAGTGGCCCTTTCTTTTGCCAAAATTTCTTAAAATAAGGTTGGAAAAGCCAGAAACACAGCCGGCAGGTCATTCTCTTTCCCTGCTCATGGTGTCTCTTTACTAAGGAATAGCAAAATTCCATCCATTGAGTGGGTGGAGACAGAATGTCGGATTCCACGCTGCCAGGAAGCACAAAATCAACCTTTCCATTGACCTCAATGGGTAAGATATTTGGATGGGGTATCTGTTGAGTAAACACCAGACCCATAGCCACCTGGTGGAATTGAATTTCACCACCCATCACACACGTGAAGCCATGCGACATGCAAATATTAAATATTTGGACACCCTGGGGTTTGGGCACATCAAATTTGCTACAATACCCTAAAAGTAACCAATGTTCAACTGAGGCAAATGGCATGTGTTGATGAATTACCTGGCACACAACTATTTTCTGGATATGTGCGAAGAGCGAATGGAGGAATTCTCAGGTCATTAAACTGAAAGTCCTTCGTCTTACTTCTGAATATTCATGAAGCAAAACTGCAAGTCCAGAGAATATCATCACAACACACAGCAGAATGAAAAGCTGAAGGACATTACAAATATCAGGGCCGAAGTGATTTTTTCATTCATTCATAGGACATGGACATTGCTGGCTGGCAGCATTTATTGCCCATCCCTAGCTACCCTTGTTCAGAGGGTAGTTGCGAATCAACCACATTGCTGTGGCTTTGGAGTCACATGTCGGCCAGGCTGAGTAAGGACGGCAGATTTCTTTCCCTAAAGGACATTAAAGTTTTAAAGTTTATTTATTAGTCACAAGTAAGGTTTACATTAACACTGCAATGAAGTTACTGTGAAACTCAGTTAGTCGCCACACACTTGTGACTGTTTGGGTCAATGCACCTAACCAGCACGTCTTTCAGACTGTGGGAGGAAACCGGAGCACCCGGAGGAAACCCACGCATTCATGGGGAGAACGTGCAGACTCCACACAGACAGTGACCCAAGCCGGGAATCGAACCTGGGATCCTGGCGCTGTGAGACAGCAGTGCTAACTACTGTGCCACTGTGCTGCCCAGTGGACCAAAAGGGTTTTGCCAACAATTGACAATGGTTTCATGGTCATCATTAGATTCTTAATCCCAGGTTTTTTTATTGAATTGACAAAATTTCCTGATCTTGACCAGAATTCTCCAGCTGTTCACACCGACGGGATTCTCCGGTCCTGCTGGCACCAGCCCCCCCCCCCCCCCCACCCCCCTCTCCCACCCCCGACCTGTGGGATGGGAATTCCCATTGGCAGCGGCGGGAGCAGAAAATCCCATCACTGGCAAACAACCCACCACCTTCCGTCGACGGGAAACAGACAGCTGTCAGACCGGAGAATCTTTCCCCTTGTTTCAATTGTTGTGGGAGGCAACTGAAGGAAGATCAGAAGACAAGTTGGAGGTTTTTTTTCCAAATTGGTCTAGGTTTTTAATCTTTGCTTTTCTGTGGTGATGTTGTAGTTTCAGGTTCATTGGGAAGCGTACAGCTTGGAGTAATAGTGACGTTACTGGACCAGTAATTTGGAGGCCCATGCTAACACTCATGGGACACAAGGTCAAATCCCAGCACCTGCCCTTGACTCTTAGGTGCCGGAACCATCAACAGCTCACCCTGACCAGTCGTCCCTGCAAAGTCCTCCTCACCATTGTCTGAGGACTTATGCCCAAATCTCGAAGAATGCTTCAGAGCAGTACTGAGGAGGGTATTGCACTACCAAGGATGTCCCCTTTCAGATGAGATGCTAACGGGGATCTTTATTGGTGATGCAGGCATTAAAAATACCGCGGCCCTGTCGAGAAGGCCGGGAGTTCTCTCAGTTCTCCCTCCAGCAAAAACAAAGCAACTGATCATTTATCATACAGTTGTTTGTGGAGCCCTGCTGTGCAGAAAATTGCTGATGTATTCGCTTAGGTAATGACAGTTATTACACCTTAAAGTAACTCATTATATTCAAAGTGTTTCTATGATTCTGTTGCGTGTTTGAACAAGAAAAATTGTAATGAGCAAGGAAGGACACTGCATAGATCATTCAGCGACAGTTCCCTTTGATACTGCAGATTTCAAGGCTTCTATTTTGTGAAAGATAAGAAGGTGCTATTTGAACACAGATAATCAACTCACCTTAGCACCAGAAATTCCACGTACCCAGCAACAGTTCAGCGATTACCAGGGTCTCTCTGCTCCTCACAGTTTCCATAAGAAAATACCATGGAAAATGCTGGATTATTGTACAAAACCAAGTCATTTCCCAGACTGCCCACACCTCAAAAGTACCTGTTTGGCTGGGAAGCTCTTTGGGATGTCCCAAGGTCACGGAAGATGCTAAAGAAAGGGCAGCCTGGTGGCACAGTGGTTAGCACTGCTGCCTCATGGCACCAGGGACCCAGGTTCAGTTCCAGCCTTGGGCGACTGTCTGTGTGGAGATTGCACGTTCTCCCCGTGTCTGCAAGGTTTTCTCCGGGTGCTCGGGTTTGCTCCCACAGTCCGAAAGATCTGCAGGTTAGGTGGATTGGCCATGCCCACTGAGTCTCTGCATTGACTCTCTGAAAGAGCATCTTACTCAGGCCCACCCCGCCCTGTTCATGTAACCATAGTGCATGTACGATAAATCCATCTATCCTAAATATCTTTTGACACTAAGGGGCAATTTAACATGGCAAATCCATCTAACCTGCACATCATTGGACATCAGTGGGAGGAAACTGGAGCACCTGAAAGAAACCCACACAGACATGGGGAGAACGTGCAAACTCCACACAGACAGTCACCCAAGGTTGGAATTAAACCCGGGTTCCTGGTGCTGTGAGGCAGCAGTGCTAACCACTGTGCCACCGTGCCGCCCACACAGTGATCTCAACAACTTACATTGGCAGAATGTCTTTAAATATAGTGAAAAATCCTGAGCTGTGCCACAGAATGTGTAATCAAATAAATCTGACACTGAGCCACATTCAGAGATTTCAGGGCAACTGACCCAAAATCTAAGCCAAAGAGGTCAGTTTCAGGGAATGACTTAAAAGTTTAAAGTATATTTATTTATGTCACATGTCGGCTTACATTAACAGTGCAATCAAGTTACTGTGAAAATCCCCCAGTCGCCACACTCCGGCACCCGTTCAGGTACACCTGAGGGAGAATTTAGCACTGCCTTTGCATCTAACTAGCACGTCTTTGAGGGGCGACCTGATTGAGGTGTTCAAGATTATGAGTGGCATGGACAGGGTGGACAGGGAGCAGCTGTTCCCCTTTTCAGAAGGGTCAGTGACGAAGGAACACTAGTTAAAAGTGAGGGGTGGGAGGTTTAGGGAGGATTTGAGGAAAAACTTTTTAACCCAGAGGGTAGTGACGGTCTGGAATGCGCTGCCTGGGAGGGTGGTGGAGGCGGGATGCCCCACATTCTTTAAAATGTACCTGGATGAGTGCTTGGCACAATGTAACATTCAGGGCTATGGGCCAAGTGCTGGCAAGTGGAATTAGGTGGGCAGGTCAGGGCCTTTCATGTGTCGGTGCTGACTCGATGGACTGAAGGGCCTCTTCTGCACTGTAGCCTTCTGTGATCTTTTGGACTGTGGAAAGAAACTGGAGCACCCGGAGGAAACTCACGCAGACACAGGGAGAACGTGCAGACTCCGCACAGACAAGCCGGGAATCGAAACCAGGTCCCTTGCGCTGTGAGGCAGCAGTGCTAACCACTGTGCCACCGTGCTGCCATAAAGGACAAGGGAGAGGTTGAGTGGCAGAGCGGTTCAGCGGGAGAATTCCAGCACTATGAGTTGATGTAGCTGGTGGAAATAAAGATTGCTCAATTTATCCTCAATCGTTCATACATTATTGAGTCTTCCTGACAGGCCAGGTCCACAAAACAGTCATATCCAAACCCAATAGTGTGGAAGAACAGCAGCTGAAATCAAGCCTGCAATATTACTATTTGATAAAGAGGAACACAAATATCCGTTATGCATGAACGGTCACAGAGTCAGGATATCTCCTGAAGCTTATTAATTTCAGCAACGCCATAGAAACCATTTCAGCTTTTCACGACTGCGTTTAAAAATGGAAAGGAAATAAATCTGTGGGTTGCTGGAGACAGTCACTGCTTCAGTCACACACGAGGCAAATCTATCATGATGAATTTCCGTGGGCGAATTGAAACTGCAGAAGCTGGAGTACTGCCGCATTTGGTTGTCACCCATTTCCGCTACAAGCTCTCAGAGATTATAGGAAGGGGGGTAACCGAATTAATTATTGATCGATCCCAGCATTCACGGAGGAAATGATATGATGTAGTTTATGCTGAGCTCTCAAAGGTCCTGAACAGCAATCAAATTGAAAGCACATTAGGAGTATTAAAAGGAGGTTGCTGGCTGCCACAGTATGGGAAAAGCTATCATGCTGGAACGCCAGGGAGCATGAGGTGAATGGAGTGTCTATTGTGACAAGGTTCTTAAGTCATGTAACCAAGGAGAGAGACTGAATGCACACAGCAGATTTCGAAGTCGGACATTTATATGGGAGGAGATACTTAGAAGAAATTCTTATTGCTTTTTCTCAGGGCAATTGGGATCCCCAGAAAACACTCAGTGAATTGTACAGAACGATAATGGATGTACAACAGGTATAGACTGGATTCAGAACAAAGGGTTTACCCCACTAATCCCCTAGCCTCCATATCTTGGGACACGAAGGGGCAATCTAACATGGCCAATCCACCTGCGCATCTTTGGAGTCTGGGAGGAAACCGGAGCACCCGAAGGAAACCCACGCAGACATGGGGAGAATGCACAAATTCCACACTGACGGTCACCCAAGGCCGCAATCGAAGCCAGAGTCCCTGGAGCTGTGAGGCAGCAGTGCTAACCACTGTGCCACCATGCCTTCCTCAGAGGGCAGATGGTCCTCAGATTCATCTGTCATCTGGAAGAAGGCATTCCTGACAGAACGGTACTTTGCTCACTGCTAAGGAGTTTGGATTGTGTCGATGTACAAACAAACTGAAATCACATGTAAAGATTTGGTCTGTTGATAAAGCGGATGGATTTGTCTTGAGTATTGCACTATTGTTGGGTAGAGGTATCTCACTTGTTACTAACTCCAATCGTACCTTTTGGAAAATCACTTTGTTGGGTTTGTTTTTGTTCTTTTCCAACTGGAGACATCGGCCGGAATTTTCCAGACTCACCCACCACGGGAATCATAGTGGGTGGGACATGGGCCATGCAAAGCTTCATTGACCTGGGGCAGGATTTTCTGGCCTTGGGGCGAGTGCGGCCAGAAAATCCCATCCATATTGATCGAAAGCTGTTCAAATTGAATGCCTGGTGTTGAATTAACCTGGTGTTGTTAAAACTCTTACTGTATTTACCAAATAGAATGAACCAGGAACAGTAGAGAGGGGAATCCTGGAGAGTTTAATGCACAATATAATTTCCTTTCACTCCCTTGGCCAATTAAACGTTTGTTTTAACAGCAATCAACTATGTGTGCTGGTGATAAATTCAGTTTGCATTTAGCTCTTCTTCAGAGCGCTGGTGGCTTCTTGACGGATGCTTTTACTCAACTGCAGGAATTTCACACTCCACCGAGCATGAGTGAAAACCCAATTTGTCATTGTGTAATTCTCAGCACATTAAAGAACTCTCAGACTTGACAACTTCCTTCCCCTCAGCATGCACATCCACCCAGGAAACTGGAAATGGTGACCAAAAATTCCCAAAAATAGCTGACACCTTTAGAACAGCCCTCAAGATAGGGCCTTGATGCCACAATCTTACATCGAATTACACAGGATGGCTGGCACAGTCGCAAGGCACTGGGCCTAACCAGTCCATGTCAGTGTTTATGTCCCATTTGACTCTCCTCCCATCTTTACACATCTGAATCACAACCATCAACTCTCTTTTCCCTCAAATACTTACCTCCCTTCCCCTTCATTGCATTAATAGTATTTGTGCATGACCCTATGATAGTGAGCTCTGCATTCTCACCACTCTTTGGGTAAAGGAGTTTCTTCTGAATTCCCTCTTGTATTTCTTGGTGACTATCTGATTACGACGTCACGAGTTATGCACCTCCCCACAAGTGGAAACATACGCCGGAATTCTACCACCCTGCCCACCACAAAACCGGAGCAGGCGAGGCGCAGACAATGGATATCTCCATTGACCTCGGGCAGGATTTTCCGGTCTCAGATCATATGAGTCCGTAAATCCCGTCCATTTCCTCTCTACCCACTCTATCAAAACCTTTCATAATTTTAATGGCCTCTATTAGGTCACCCCTCAGCCTTCTTTTCTCAAGAGGACTCACACATTCTCCAAGTCTCAGTAGTACTGTACTGTCATATGTTAATAAAAGGGCATCCTATGATAAGCACAGAGTGTTGTGTGTGCTTCTGAGCAGAATCTCAATTCTTCCTGATATGTATAATCACATTATTGTTTCCCCAAACCTTGTGTTAGATATGTTTACATTGAAGAAGGGTAATGTAACAGACACATCCTGTCCCATAATGGAGGAGTACTGCACTGTCAGAGGTGTTGTCACAAAATGATGTGTCATCCGGCTAAACGTGTATATCAAAAGCCCTGCAGCATTATTGGATATCTTCATGATAAAGCTTCTAGTCACGTGAACAAATGAGGAGTAATAAAGGAAAGCCAGCATGGATTCTTAAGAGCAAATCATGTTTAAGTAACTTGCTTGAGTTTTTTGAGGTTAGATAAGGGTAATGCTATTGATGTAATGTACATGGGCGTCCTAAAAGGCATTTGATAAAGTGCTGCATAACAGACTTGTGAGATAAGTTCTACCTCATAAAATAAAAGGAACAGGAGCTACATAGATTTGAAACTGGGTGAATGACTGCAAACAGAAAGCAGTGATGGACAATTGTTTTTTGGACCAGAGAATGTTTACAGTGGGTTTCCCCAGGGGTTCTTGTAAAGGCCCTGGATATTCCTATTGTATATTAATGACCTTGACATGGATGTACAGAGCGCAATTTCAATATCTGTGGTGACACAAAACTTAGAAGTATTGTGAACTGTGAGGACAATAGTGCTAAACTTCAAAAGAACACAGGTAGGTTGGTGAAATGGACAGGAAAGCGATTGATGAAGTATAATGCAGAGAGGTACAAAGTGATTCAATTTGATTGGAAGCGCAGAGAGAGGCAATGGAAGATAAAGGATACAATTTGAAAAGGGATGCAGGAGTAGAGGGACCTGGGAATATATGTGGACCATAGAATTATAGAATCATACAGTGTAATGAGGCCTTTCAGCCCATCGAGTCTGCACCGACACATTAGAGACACCTGACCTCCCACCTTGTCCCATTTACCAGCACTTGGCCCATAGCCCTGAATATTATGGCATACCAAGTGCTCATCCAGATACTGTTTAAAGGATGTGAGGCAACCCGCCTCTACCACTCTCCCAGGAAGCACATTCCAGACCATCACCACCCCTCTGGATAAAAACGTTTTTCCTCATATCCCCCCTAAATCTCCTGCCCCTCACCTTGAACCTCGTAACTGAACAGCTGCTCCTGATTCACTTTGTCCATGCCCCTATAATCTTGTACACTTCAATCAGGTCACCCCTCAGTCTTCTCTGCTCCAACGAAAACAACCCAAGTCGACCCAACTTCTCTTCATAACTTCAATGTCCCATCCCGGCAGCATCCTGGTGAATCTCCTCTGCACCCCCTCCAGTGCAATCACACCCTTCCTATAATGTGGCGACCAGAACTGCACACAGTAATTTAGCTGTGGCCTCAACAAAGTTCTGAACAACTCCAACATGACTTCCCCACTTTTGTAATCTATGCCTCAATTGATAAAGGCAAGTGGCCCAATTGTGACCAATCATTGAAGATGACAAGGCAGGTTGAGAGAATGGTTAAAAACTACAGATAGCATCCTGGACTGAACAAACATGGAAATAGAGGACAAAAGGAAGGAAATTATGATGGACCTCTATGAAACACAGCTTCAGACTCACTCCAGTGAGGTATTGTGGCCAGTTCTGACTTTAAGAAGGATATGAAGGCATCAGAAAGGGTGCAGAAAAGATTCACAAGAATCATTCCCAATTATCTTTTTTAGACATTCGTGGGACATGGGCATCGCTGTCTGGCCAGCATTTATTGCCCGTCTCTAGGTGCCCTTGAGAAGGTGGTGATGAGCTGCCTTCTTGAAACGCTGCAGTCCACGTGCTGTGGGTTGACCCACAATGCCGTTAGGGCTTTGTTGAGACTTTGTAGCGATTGATACAATTGAATGACTTACTGGGCCATTTACAGAGTCACATGTCAGCCAGACCAGGTAAGGATGGCAGATTTCCTTCCCTAAAGATCATTAGTGAACCAGATGGGTTTGCCCAACAATCAACAATGGCTTTAAGATCATCGGTATATTCTTAATTCGGATTTTTTTTATTGAATTGAAATTCCACCATCTGGGTTCGGATTTGAACCCTGGGTCCCCAGGAAATTAGCTGAGTTTCTGGATTAACAGTCCAGCAATTATACCATGAGGTCATCACTTTCCCCGAATGAGTTATATTGATAAACTGGAGAAGTTGGAACTGTTCAATGAGGTCACTTCTCATTCGCCAGGATCTATAGGTCTAATTTACTCAATCTCTCCCCATTGGGCAATCCTCTCATCGCAAGAATCAGTTGAGCGAACCTTTGTTGCATTTTCTCTAAGGCTAGTCGATTCTTCCTTGAGTAAGTAGAATCATAGAATCATAGAAACCATACAATGCAGTAGAAGGCCATTCGGCCCATCGAGTCTGCACTGACCACAATCCCACCCAGGCCTATCCCCATAATCCGATGCATTTACCCTAGTTAATTCCCCTGACACTAAGGGGCAATTTAGCGTGGTCAATCCACCAAACCTGCACATCTTTGGACTATGGGTGGAAACCAGAGCACCTGAAGGAAACCCATGCAGACATGGGGAGAGTGTGCAGACTCCGCACAGACAGTGACCCAAGCCGGGAATCGAACCCAGGTCCTTGGCGCTGTGAAACAGCAGCGCTAACCATTGTGCCACCATGCAGAATAGTTAGCACTAAACTATACACAATACTCGAGCAGGTCTCAAGTAGACCCCCATGAAGTGGTAAGACTTTTTAAACCTGTACTCCAACTAATTTCAAATAAATTCTAACATGCTATTGAAAGAGGCACATGACATGCATAGGCTGCTGGGATCAAATGAATCTCTTGAAGAGTATAGAGGTTGTAGGAGTAGAGTTAAGAGAGAAATCAGGAGGGCAAAAAGGGGACACAAAATTGTTTTGGCAGGTATGGCAAAGGAGAATCCAAAGAGTTTCTACTAATACATAAAGGGCAAAAGAGTAACAAGGGAGAGAGTAGGGCCTCTTAAGGATCAACAAGGTCATCTATATGCGGATCCATAAGAGATGGGTGAGATCCTAAATGAATATTTCTCATCAGTACTTACTGTTGAGAAAAGCATGGATGTTAGGAAGCTTGGGGAAATAAATAGTGATGTCTTGAGGAGTGTACATATTACAGAAAAGGAGGTGCTGGAAATCTTAAAGCGCATCAAGGTAGATAAATCCCCAGGATCTGATGAAGTATATCCCATGACGTTGTGGGAGGCTAGGGAGGAAATTGCGGGTCCCCGAGCCAAGCTATTTGAATCATCAATAGTCACAGGTGAGGTTCCTGAAGATTGGAGAGTGGCAAATGTTGTGCCTTTGTTTAAAAAGGGCTGCAGGGAAAAGCCTGGGAACTACAGGCCGGTGAGTCTCACATCTGTGGTGGGTAAATTGTTCGAAGGTATTTTGAGAGACAGGATCTACACGCATTTAAAGATGCAAAGACTGATTAGGGACAGTCAGCATGGCTTTGTGAGTGGAAAATCATGTCTCACGAATTTAATAGAGTTTTTTGAAGGGGTCACCAAGAAGGTAGATGAGGGCAGTGCAGTTGTTGGTGTCGACATGGACTTTAGCAAGGCCTTTGACAAGGTACCGCATGGTAGGTTGTTGCATAAAGTTAAATCTCACGGGATCCAGGGTGAGGTATCTAAATGGATACAAAATTGGCTTCTTGACAGAAGCCAGAGGGTGGTTGCAGAGAGTTGTTTTTCAAACTGGAAGCCTGTGACCAACGGTGTGCCTCAGGGATCAGTGCTGGGCCCACTGTTATTTGTCATTTATATTAATGATGTGGATGAGAATATAGGGGGCATGGTTAGTAAGTTTGCAGATGGCAACAAGATCGGTGGCATAGTGGACAGTGAAGAAAGTTATCTCCAATTGCAACGGGATCTTGATCAATTGGGCCAGTGGGCTGATGAATGGCAGATGGAGCTTAATTTAGACAAATGTGAGGTGATGTATTTTGGTAGATTGAACCAGGGCAGGACTTACTCAGTTAATGGTAGGGCATTGGGGAGAGTTATAGAACAAAGAGATCGAGGGGTACATGTTCATAGCTCCTTGAAAGTGGAGTCACAGGTGGACAGAGTGGTGAAGAAGGCATTCGGTATGCTTGGTTTCATCGGTCAGAACATTGAATACAGTAGTTGGGACGTCTTGTTGAAGTTGTACAAGACATTGATAAGGCCACACTTGGAATACTGTGTGCAATTCTGGTCACCCTATTAAAAAAGGATATTATTAAATTAGAAAGAGTGCAGAAAAGGTTTACTAGGATGCTACCGGGACTTGATGGATTGAGTTATAAGGATAGGCTGAATAGACTGGGACTTTTTTCTCTGGAGCATAGGAGGCTGAGGGGTGACCTTATAGAGGTGTATAAAATAATGAGGAGTATAGACAAGGTAGATAGTCAATATATTTTCCCAAAAGCAGGGGAGTCTAAAACTAGAGGGCATAGATTTAAGGTGAGAGGGGAGAGACACAAAAGTGTCCAGAGGGGCAATTATTTCACACAGAGGGTGGTGAGTGTCTGGAACAAGCTGCCAGAGGTAGTAGTCGAGGCGGGTACAATTTTATCTTTTAAAAAGCATTTAGATAGTTACATGGGTACGATGGGTATAGAGGGATATGGGCCAATTGGGATTAGCTTAAGGGTTTTTTAACAAAAGGGGCGCCATGGACAAGTTGGGCCGAAGGGCCTGTTTCCATGCTGTAAACCTCTCTGACTCTATGACTCTATGACTTTCTTAATTGCTTGCTTTACTCACATGTTAACGTTCTGTCAGTTGTGTACACAGACAGGAAAATTAATCTGAATACCCAGCCTCTCACCATTCAAAAGTATTCTGCCTTTCTATTTTTCCCAGCAAAGTACATAAATTCACATTTCTCCACCTGATATTCAATCTGTCGTGTTCTTGCCCACTCGCTTAATCTGCTGAAATCCTTTTGCAGGTTCTTCATGTTCTCCTCACGACTTACTTTCTAATTTTACCACCGAATTTAGTTTCATCAGTAAAGTTGGATATATTACAGTCACTACAACGCACACCCACCCACACAACCCACCCCCATTCCCTTACCAAAGTTAATGATGTAGAATCTTTGAATCTACGACACGGAGACAGGCCCTTCGGCCCAAACTGGTCCATGCCGGCCAAACTGCCCATCTAAGCTAACCCCATTTGCCTGAATTTGGCCCATATCGCTCGAAACCTGTCCAAATGCCTTTTAAATGTTGTCAATGTCCCTGCCTCAGCCACTTCCTCCGGCAGCTCATTCCACATACGTACTACCTTCTGAGTAAAAAAATTGCTCCTCAGGTTCCCATTAATTCTTACTTAACTTAGACCTATGCCCTCTAGTTCTCGATTCCCCAACCCTGGGAAAAAGACTGAGTGCATTCACCTGATCCATGCTTCTCATGATTTTGTACACCTCTATAAATTCACCCCTCAGTCTCCGAAGCTCCAAAGAAAAAAGTCCTAGCCTGTCCAATCTCTCCCTACAACTCAGTCCCTTGAGTCCTGGCAACATCCTTGTAAATCTCTTCTGCGCTCTCTCCAGTTTAATAACATCTTTCTTATAGCAAGGCGACCAAAACTGAACACAATACTCCAGGTGCGGCCTCACCAACGTCCTGTACAACTGCAACATAACTTCTCAACTTCTATACTCAATGCTCTGACTGATGAAGACTAGCATGCCAAAAGCCTTATTCACTGCCCTATCTACCTGTGGCTCCATCTTTAGAGAACAGTGCACTGAACTCCAAGGTCCCTCTGTAAATAGTTTGTAAATGGTTGAGGTCCAAAGATTGATCCTTGTGATGTCCCATGAGTTACAGCCTGCCAACACAAGAATTGACTCCCATTTTCTGTGCTTTCCCTTTTAATCAATCTTCAATCACCCATTCCAACAGGTCGCACAGTCTGCAGTGTGACCGATGACCAGAGAATCTATTTTACATTCATGTTTATTGAGGGATAAACGTTGACCGGAACACTGGGGGACTATTCCCTTGTTCTTCTTCTAAATAGTGCCACAGGAATCATAGAGTCATAGAATCGTGCAGTGCAGAAGGAGGCTATTCAGCCCATCGAGTCTGCACGAAGCACAACCCCACCCAGGTCTTCTCCCTAAAACCCCAAGCATTTACCCTCGCTCGTCTACCTGACAGAAAGGGGCAATTTAGCATGGCCAATCCGCACATCTTTGGACTGTGGGAGGAAACTGAAGCACCCGGAGGAAACCCATGCAGACACGGGAGCTCTTCCTCCCACTTTGGAGAGCAGACAGGGGCATGGTTTAAAGTCAATCACCCAAGGCTAGAAATTGAACCCGGGCCCCTGGCGCTGTGAGGCAGCAGTGCTAACCACTGAGCCACCGTGCCACCCACAGTACAAATGGTGGCTCAGCTGTGCATGCAGAAACTCCAATCTGCAATCTTTCCTCTACCATGTGTCACCCCCATTGCTGCTCCTCTATTTATCTCTTCCATTTTGTTGCAGGTTTTGATGGTTTTCCCACAAAGAGTAGTCTCACAACACCAGGTTAAAGTCCGACAGGTTTATTTGTTAGCACGAGCTTTCAGAGCGCTGCCCCATGAAGGGGCAGCGCTCCGAAAGCTCGTGCTACCAAATAAACCTGTTGGACATTAACCTGGTGTTGTGAGACTACTTACTGTGCCTTCCCCAGTCCAACACCGGCAACTCCGCATCATGTTTCCCACAAAGAGGCTTTGGTCTTTCATCCGAGCGATTCAATATTCATTTAGGCTTTGAGCTGTGCCGGCACCCACTCCACCCTGAGGCTTTCCAGCCAAGTGAGCCTGGCTACCACTTAAATTCACCTTCCGTAAATCATCACGTCCCATTTGCACATCTTATTTCTATTTTGGGACGGACCCGGCAAAGCACGAGCGTCTCGCTGGTACAGTCGGAAAGCTCCTCCAGCCTATACAGGTGCGGGCAATCAATTCTGAGAATAATGATATGCAGGCAACTGGCTGATTAAATGCGGCAATGATAAAAAATGACAACGCATAATAAATGAGAATGTAAAAAATGAATTTGTGATCATAAATCATTTAATAAAATCAGCGTGACATCTCTTCAGAGCCACGGATGGGTGAAGTAGGCGAAGAAAGTGAATGAAATGACACACTTTCCCCCAAGTTAATGTCAGCATTTATTAGGTGCGAGCTCTGCTGACAGGGTGATGGACTGCTGGGGGCCAGTGCTACACCTGTCAAATGTTTCATCTGGGTCACAAGGACACCATGGGGTCCTGGGATGAAAGCTGTATTCTTCTTTATCCCCTGCAGCTTTGTGTAGAGCGATAAAGACCAAGAGCAGTTAAAGGAGGACGCACGGAGCACGAGTCCCACTTGAGACTGGGAATAATAGAGCGAGAAGGGGGAGAAACAAACTGATTCATAATTAAACCAAAGGAAGAGAAAGGAACGGCTGCGAGATGATCTGAAGTTGCAAAGTAACTCCGTCAATATCGCAGGGAGCAGAAACACACCACAATTAAAATGTTTCCGAATATGTTACACAGGATAATGCACAATGCAAAATGCGTGACACACAAAGGCTTAAGTGTAGACATGCTCGAAACTTCTCACTCGCTTTAACTGTTGGAATTTCAGCCCCCCCAACAAGTTTGGAATGTGAATCAATCCAGGTTGTTAAAAGTTTGCAAGTGATCGCTCACTTAATCAGAACGTGACAACTCAACTGGTGTCATAGAGGTTTACAGGGTGGAAACAGGCCCTTCGGCCCAACTTGTCCATGCTGCCCTTTTTTTATCGACCAAGCTAGTTCCGATTGCCCACGCTTGGCCCATATCCCTCGATAGCCATCTTACTCATGTAACTGTCTAATCACTTTTTAAAAGACAAAATTGTACCCACCTCTACTACTACCTCTGCCACCCTCTTTGTAAAAACATTGCCCCTCTTTTGTATCTCTTCCCTCTCACCTTAAACCTATGCCCTCTAGTTTTAGACTCTCCTACCTTTGGGAAAAGATATTGACTATCCAGCTGATCTGTGCCCCTCATTATTTTATAGACCTCTATAAGATTACCCCTAAGCCTTCTACGCTCCAGAGAAAAATGCCTCAGTCTATCCACCCTATCTTATAACTCAAACCATCAAGTCCTGGTAGCATCCTAGTAAATATTTTCTGCACTCTTTCTGGTTTAATAATATCCTTTCTATAATAGGATGACCAGAAATGTACTCAGTATTTCAAGTGTGGCCTTACCAATGTCTTGTACAACTTCAACAAGACGTCCCAACTCCTGTATTCAATCTTCTGACCAATGAAACCAATCATGCCGAATGCCTTCTTCACCACTCTGTCCACCTATGACTCCATTTTCAATGAGCTATGAGCCTGTATCCCTAGAACCTGTACCCCTATGAACCTGTACCCCTCGACCGTTTTGTTCTATAACTCTCCCCATTGCCCAATCATTAACTGCGTAAGTCCTGCCCTGGTTCAATCTACCAAAATGCATCACCTTGCATTTATCTAAATTAACTCCATCTGCCATTCGTCAGTCCACTGGCCCAATTGATTAAGATCCCATTGCAATCGGAGATAACCTTCTTCACTGTCCACGATGCCACCAATCTTGTTGTCATCTGCAAACTTACTAACTATGCCCCCTTTCTTCTCATCCAAATCATTAATATAAATGACAAATAACAGTGGACCCAACACCGATCCCTGAGGCACACCACTGGTCACAGGCCTCCAGTTTGAAAAACAACCCTCTACAACCACCCTCTGGCTTCTGTATTCAAGCCAATTTTGTATCCATTTGGCTACCTCACCCCAGACCCTGTGAGATCCTGTGAGTGGACAAAGGATAGACGCTGACAGAAATCAGATAGGACAGGAGGTTAGAAACAGTGGGTGGAATTTTCCCATCCCGCATGCCGCGGGAATGGTCGTGAGTGGGACAGAAAATTTGGCGGACCATTTAAGTGTCTGTTGATCTCAGGTGGGAATTTCCATTCTTGGGGTACACACGCAACTGGAAAATCCCTCGCTGTATCTTTCCACACAGAACCACACAGCTGAGGAACATGCTAGAAGCACAGACAGTTTGTTTCATCGACCGTTTCAAAAAGGAATAAATGTGGCGGGAAGTTGCAAGAATCAGCGTGGATGGAGATAATCCAGAACATTCCATGAGAAAAGTGGAATGGCTTCCGAGGGAAGATTCAATTAAATAATTTTGGAGTAAAGGGGCATAAATAAACAATTGCGCTGCCATGATCACTCAACTCCCCGATGGAACAGTTTGCAGATAAATCAACTTAAATCCCTCCCGTGTGGTGAGTTTGGTCGCGGGGGATTTTAATGGGTGAAGAAGATGGTGTTGGGAACCTATTGTCTTTCCACCTTTGCCCTGATTAAGTTCTTGGGGGAGGGCCCATGAATGGACTCTCAATCCCATTGGCAATTGAAGCCCTCAAGTGGATGTTCAATGCCAGCTTGTGGGCCTCACCCCGTCACTACTGCCGTTCACTCAGCAGTGGGTGGATGATTTGTCACGCAGGGAGTATGAAAGTTTAACCCTGTCCGTTGTTGACCCTGGGCTTCAGGTGGGTGCAGTACAAACGGTAGCCACCACCTCCTCTGATGGTGCTGCTGATGTGTGAGGAGGTGCTGGATCCTGATTGGCTGGCAGTTCTCGGCGGACTCCCCGTCTCCCCACCCTCCCTCCAGCCCGGGATCCTTGATTCCGGGAAAGGCCAGTTAGGTGCCTGATGCACTGGACATTCCCCAGAGGAGGTGATGCCTGGCTCCCACTGACTCTCCAGGCAGCTGCGAGAGTTCGATTGCCTCCAATAAATACCGCTCAACGTGTTTAGGCAAGCATGTACGTTTTTACAACTTAACACTTCTGTCATGACAGCACAATAAGACATTCTCCACCTCCATTGCTGAGATACAATGGCTAAAAGTAAAATAAAAAGGAGGCATATTCCATATGGCCCCTCAAGCCTGCTCCACCATTCAACGTGGTCATGGCTGATCTTTTGTCTCAACTCGACTTCCTCACTGACTGCTCGCTTCCCTTAACTTCCTGAGAGACAAATAAAATCTGAGATTTAAGCGCATAATCCCACCTCACTCTCCTGTGTAGTGCTGTGAAGTGAAGGTGAAGTCTCTTCTATCAGTTTGGATATGAAAGGTGCTATTGTAAGGAATGTGAATAGGTTTAGTAAAAGGGTGGCGGCGGGAATGGTTAGAGCTAATACCTCTGCATTACAGTAAAGAGGTGGAGATGCCGGCGTTGGACTGGGGTAAACACAGTAAGAAGTTTAACAACACCAGGTTAAAGTCCAACAGGTTTATTTGGTAGCAAATACCACTTCTTATTAGCACTTATTTGCTACCAAATAAACTTGTTGGACTTTAACCTGGTGTTGTTAAACTTCTTACAATAAAGAGCACATGCGAGTTAAATGCTTATACTCTGAGTAAAATTTACACACGCTCAATGATCTGAGATCAGAAAGAAACCTCCAACATGGCCTTTGCTGTTTATATCAGGACAATTAGTCGCTGGCTAGGAGGAGATAATGGTTCTGCTTTTCCACGCTCTGTCGATGGGGGGAAATGGTGGCACAGTGGTGAGCACTGCTGCCTCACAGCGCCAGGGACCCGGGTTCAATTCCAGCCTCGGGTCACTGTCTGTGTGGGGTTTGTACATTCTCCCTGTGTCTGTGTGGGTTTACTCCGGGTACTCCGGTTTCCTCCCATGCTCCAAAGATGTGGGTGAACGTTTAATAATAAACCCATGTAGACAGATTGCAATTTAAACAATGTTCTATGTACTGACTAACTGCAAAACACGGTGCATCTGTGATATAAAGCTGTGTTAAAGCTTTTGGCATAGAATCCTACAATGCAGAAGGAGGCCATTCGGCCCATCAAGCCTGCATCAACCGCAATCCCACCCAGGCCCTATCCCCAATAAACCCATGCATTTACCCCCTGACACTAAGGGCAATTTAGCATGGTCAATCCAACTAACCAGCACTGTGGGAGGAAAGCAGTGCACCCGGAGGAAACCCACGCAAACATGGGGAGAACGTGCAAACTCCAGACAGGCAGTGTCCCAAGCTGGGTATGAATCCAGGTCCCTGATGCTGTGAGGCAGCAGTGCTAACCACTGTGCCGCCATGCCGCCCGGCCTTATTAGAGCAGAGTGCTGCTTCAGACGTTTCTCTGGTATAGTGCTGTCCATGTTTGAATCATGAAGAAATGATTGTAACCTATCCCCAAGTCCCCGATGGTAAGTATATAGAAGTCTAACACAACAGGTTGACGTAGTCGGCAGGAGCTATGCAGACACGCGAGAGACAGAAAAGATTCCAGACCCCCTCAGTAAGTAGAGGAGGCAGAATTATGCTGGAAAACTGTTTCTAGTTGAAGCCGCAAAGGGGTGTCAACTTTCTAAAAAGATACCGAGGTGACCTCATTGAAGCATATAAAATCATGAGGGACATAGATAGGATGAACACACATAGTGGGGGGGATTTTACAGCCTGTATCTTCCCGAAACCATAAAATCCTGCCCGAGGACAACAGACCTTCCCATTGTCAGCCCCTAGCCCAATCTGATTTCTATGGTGGACAGGGCGATAAAATTCCAGCCAGTCTTTTTCCCAGGGTAGGGGAATTGAAAACTAGAGGGCATAGGTTTAAGGTGAGAGGGGAAAGATTTAAAAGGGACCTGAGGGGCAACTTCTTCAAGCAGAGGGTGGTGCGTATGTGGAATGAGCTGCCAGAGAAAGTGGTTGAGGCAGGTTCAATTGCAATAGTTAAAAAGCATTTGGATAAGTACATGGATGGGAAAAGATTCGAGGGAAATGGGCCAAATGCAGGCAATTGGGACTAGCTGGAAGGGCAACATAGTCAGCATGGACCAGTTGGGCCAAAGGGCCTGTTTCCGTGCTGTACTGCTCTATGACTCTATGTAAACAAGTTGGTACAAGTGGCGCAGGTTCATGAACCAACCACGCAGAGACTTGTAGGCGTTGTCTCTAAAACAAGGGCAGATGATCTCGAACTGTACGGGTCTAATACAGTTGAAAGCTCTTCCCCTTTTCCTCTGCCTCTCTTCTGTGATCAGGAAAGGCAGGTGTGTGAGGTTAGCCAGAACTCTGAAACATCCTTATCCACAGTCCCTACCCTGAGTGCATGTGCACAGTTGAGAACATTCTGTACATTGGTGTCAAGTCGTTGTCAAAACAGGTTGCTTTCACAAGCATCAAAGAATTAACTAATTAGTTTGGAAAGGGAACTATGAATTCATTTAATTTGAACAGTGAATTTCTGTTTAAAATAAATTCAAATTGTGCTAGTATTCAAAAGGATTGGGTTTGGATTTAAAAAAATAACCTGAACAAATTTAAAAATGTGAAGCACAGTTTGTTCCCAAAATATAAAGATAAAGATGGGCAGCACGGTAGCACAGTGGTTAGCACTGCTGCCTCACAGCTTCAGGGACCCAGTTTCGATTCCCGGCTCGGGTCACTGTCTGTGTGGAGTTTGCACGTTCCCCCCATGTCTGCATAGGTTTCCTCCGGGTGCTCCCAAAGTCCAAAGATGTTCAGGTTAGGTTGATTGGCCATGCTAAATTGACACTTAGGCTAGAATTTTATCGGCACGCCCGCCCAGATTCCGGGGGTGGACGAGGCTCGGAGAATGGCATTCTCCTTTGGCCTCGGGCGGGATCATACGAACCTCAGTCAGATGTGCCAGTAAAATTCCACCCTTAGTGTCCCGGGATGTGTAAGATGGAGGTATTGGCAGGGTAAATGTATGGGGTTGTGGGGATAGGGCCTGGGATGGGATTGTTGTCGCTGCAGACTCGATGGGCCTCCTTCTGCACTGGAGGGATTCTATCAACCTGGAGTTTGGCAGCAATCCAATTTGAATTTCCAAACTTTTGAGTTTTAAAAATGGTTAAGATTTCTTCAAATTTTGATTAAATAGTGAATATTGGAACTTGAAAATTGGTTGAAAGGAGAAAAAGGAACGAAATGAGATGAAATTTGAGCAAAGTTGAAGCAAATGGAATCAAAGAATGGAGCAAGTTTAAAATTGAGTTTGTTTTTTTGTGCTTAGATAAAGTGACACAATTGAGGGCCAAGCTTTCTCTGCCCACCCCCTCGTCCCTTTAGGTTCTGCAGAAATGTTAACCCTTTCAGGGGACGGTTGATTGGTTCTAAAATCTCCACACAGCTTTTGTTGTTTGAATGCAACTTATGATTGGACATATTGGGTGAAATCTTCCAGCCGTTCCCACCCCGTTACCGCTGCATGTGAGAACAGAGAATTTTGTACTTAGCCAAATCTCCATCCACAGCAGCGGGACCAGAGAATCCCGCTGGCGTGAACGGACCTGAATGTTCCGCCCAGTAACTCTTCGGGTCTTGGCCTGAGTCACAATGGATTGTTTTGGTTTTTTTTAAACAGGTGATGTTGGGTGTCCAACTCCAAGTGAAGCCAGCTGTTTTGAGAATTAAAGGACAGAATGAAAGACTTTGGGCGGAATCTTCCTGTCCCGCCCGCCATGGGAATCGTAGCGGGCTCGGGCGGGATTTTCCGGCCCATTGGGGTGAGCACAACCGGAAAATCCCGCCCTTCACCTTTCAGAAACAACCAAATCTGCTTTTGAAATTGGAATTGATAAAAATCTGAACGTGAATTGCTGTTTCAAGCACTTAAAATGGAAATGGACCCTGACGTTTAAGGGAAAGGATAAGCAAAATTTGCTAATTCCTGAAATCAGACTGAAATGTTTGATTTCTGTTTTAAAGGTATTAAGAGATTATTTTATTTTTCATCAAATGTAAGGATTCTCCAGGGCTCCTGAAGTGATACGCTGGCTGGAATTCTCCAGACTCGCACGCCGCTCAACCGGTGTCAGCAAAAACGGAGAATCTGGCGCTCAGCCAAATCTCTATTCACAGCAGCAAAAAAGGCATGGAAAAAGCAGACATGGAGCGGATGCTTCCTCCTGTGGGGCATTCTAGAATCAGAGGTCACAGTCTTCAGATAAGGGTTTGCAAATTTAAAACACAGTTGAGTAGAAATTACTTCTCCCAAAGGGTTGTGAATCTATGGAATTCGCTATCCCAACTGGGACAGTGAGTAAATTTAAGAAGGAGTCAGACATATTTTTAATTGGTAATGGGTTGGAGGGTTGCAGGGAAAAGGCAGGAGAATGGGGATGAGGAGCATTTCAGCCATGATCGACTGGCGGAGCGGATGGGTGGGCCAAATGGCCTCATTCTGCTCCTATATCTTATCAGCTTATCAACAGTGGCATTGGTGAATCCCAGTCGCTGGCAAGGTTAGAGAATGATGTGGAGATGCCGGCGTTGGACTGGGGTAAACACAGTAAGAAGTCAAACAACACCAGGTTAAAGTCCGACAGGTTTATTTGGCAGCAAAAGCCACAAGCTTTCGGAACAGGCTGTTCCTTCATCAGGTGGGTGGAACTCCCACCCACCTGATGAAGGAACAGCCTGTTCCAAAAGCTAGTGGCGTTTGCTACCAAGTAAACCTGTTGGACTTTAACCTGGCATTGTTAGACTTCTTACAAGGTTAGAGAATTCCAGCCAATAGCTCACCTTGGGTGTAGTTCAATGGAATGTATAAATTTGGGTATTGATGAACATTCTAATGAAAGGGAAGTATAAATAAGATGAAAGAGGTGACAACTTTCTCTTGGAAGATCAGCCTAGCCAAGTTCAACTGCATGGGTAGTATCAGAGTCTCAGATAGACAGTAGAGTGTGTTAATACGTTTCTATTCAAATTAAGAGAAGAGTTGTTTTTCTTTATGTAGAGTTTTAATAAAAACCCGGTTGAACTGCTAATCAACTCTTGTCCTTTGTTGTCTCATGAGTAAGAGCACCTGTGTAAATGAGTTTTAGTGTAAACTGATCAAAGTGGCTAACATTAGTGACAACACAACTGTGCTTCTGTTGTGCTTAGAGAGGGTTACAGTGTGTAGAGAAACTGGCAGAAGTAGCAGTGATTGTTAAGTACATGGGGGCCTATTAAAGTAGAGAAGCTTTTGAATTTAGTTTTTAGTTGAATTTGTTGGTAGTTGAAGGTAGTGCACCCAGGAGTGAACATCTCTCAACTCTGCCAGGAGAAGAAAGATTGGGCAGGACAAGAGATCTGCAAAGAAGACTTCCCGAAGAACCAGATGCAATCCAGATAACTCGGGGACTGGGACAGAAAGAATATCATATGAAAACTGAAGTTAGGAGAACCGAGACCAAGACATTTTTCAAAGGAGAATTCAAAGGAAGAAGCAGTAAGTGTTATGAGTGAAAGAGACAGCTGCAGAGCTAAAGTGGGAAAGCAGACTTTAGAGGTAAACCAAATGTTTGATGCCATTGGGCGGCACGGTAGCACAGTGGTGAGCACTGCTGCTTCACAGCTCCAGGGGCCTGGGTTCGATTCCCAGCTTGGGTCACTATCTGTGTGCAGTTTGCACATTCTCCTCGTGTCTGCGTGGGTTTCCTCCGGGTGCTCGGGTTTCCTCCCACAGTCCAAAGATGTGCGGGTTAGGTTGATTGGCCATGCTAAAATTGCCCCTTAGTGTCCTGGGATGCGTAGATTAGAGGGATTAGTGGGTAAAATATGTAGGGATATGGGGGTAGGGCCTGGGTGGGATTGTGGTCGGTGCAGACTCAATGGGCCGAATGGCCTCTTTCTGTACTGTAGGGTTTCTATGATTTCTATGATAATCGAGTCAGGGAATCCAGAATAAAAGTCATTGTCAACAGTTTCTAAGGCAGTCAAGACCAAGAAATCCTAAAGGAGGAGATGTAAAGCCTGGATACTGGATTCACTGTGAAAAGTGGAGTGGAATATTTGTTTGAAAGAGTAATTCAGAAAACTTGGACTGAATTTCAGAACACAATCCGCTGATGGGAATGATTGTTGTGAAAGAAGATTTTAAAGTATGTTTTTGGGAATGGAAACCCCCATGTGATGATCACCCAGGGGTGTGGGAGGTGCACAGGATTCTGAGGAGAGATCCACAGAAATTCACTGAGGTTCCAGAGTGAGAAGTGTATATGACCATAGCCATCCTGTGTGTATAAAGGGACGTTGTGTTACTGAAATCATTGTAGATTAAGATATACTTTATAATTCGTGTTAATCTTAAAATCTGTGAGTATTTGTTGAGCTGGGGATGGGCAGGGGGTGGTGAAGTAAAATATATTGTATCATCATCCAACATTTAATGTTTATTGTATGTTTTTTTCTCTTGTTGTTAAAACTAATTAATTAGTGGCCCTGTGACTCTGTTCCTTCATGTTTTCTAAAAAAAGAGCCGGGGTTCCATTCTGGGATCTTTTTGTCCAGTTAAGCCACAAACTGGGATCATAACACAAAGAATAGAGACAGACAAAAGAAAAACACCCGACGGGCTTTCACATTCATTTTGTCTCAATTAATCCATATTTCTTTCAAATGATTTCACAAAAAAGTTATTGTTCTGTGCTGCATTATCCAGCTGCTTAGCATATGTCACTGAAAGTGGCAATGCAGGTGGAGAAGGTAGTCAAGAAGGCATACGACATGCTTGCCTTCATCAGCCGGGGCAATGAGTTTAAAAATTGGCAAGTCATGTTGCAGCTTTAGATAACCTTAGTTAGGTCGCACTTGGAATATAATGTTCAATTCTGGTTGCCACACTACCAGAAGGATGTGGAGGCTTTGGAGAGGGTACAGAAAAGGTCCACCAGGATGTTGCCTGGCAGTAGCTATGAGGAGAAGTTGGAGAAACTTGGTTTGTTCTCACTGGAATGACGGAGATTGAGGGGCGACCTGATTGAAGTTTACAAGATTATGAGGGGCATGGACAGAGTGGATAGTCAGAAGCTTTTTCCCAGGGTGGAGGAGTCAATTACTAGGGGGCAAAGGTTTAAGGTGCGAGGGGCAAAGTTTAAAGGAGATGTACGAGGCAAGTTTTTTACACAGAGGGTGCCTGGAACTCGCTGCAGGGGGAGGTAGTGGAAGCAGATACGGTAGTGACTTTTAAGGGGCTCCTTGACAAATACATGAATAGGATGGGAAAAGAGGGATATGGTCCCCGGAAGGGTAGGGGTTTTTAGTTCAGTCAGGCAGCATAGTTGGTGCAGCTTTGCAGGGCCGAAGACCCTGTTCCTGTGTGGTAATTTTCTTTGTTCTCTTTGTTCATATCTCCAGTAAGGTTTTAAAAAGATGAATTACTTTGACTTGAGAAAGTGATCTACTATATTGGTTTCAATAAGACCCAAATTTAGATAGATAAATATGAAAAATACTTATTTTATCCTTTGGCTGGAGCCCAGAACTCTTTTACTTGAACAACTTCTGAAAAGATAGCACATTCTCCTTGTCAGAGATTTTAACATGCTCCATAATTGCAGGCGTTCATCTCTCCTTTGCATTTCATCACAAGTAATCCTTCCTCAGCTAGATCTCAGTTGGCAGATAGAATCCATTTTTTCAGTGTTCTTCCTTGGTGTAAGAATCCGAGCTGACTCTCCCAGCGATACTGAGGGACTGCTGCACAGTTGGAGGTCCCATTTTTGGTACGAGACATCAGTCTGTGGCTTTGGGTCTTTCTCTGGTGGGCATACCAGATCCCAGGGCACAATTTCAAAAAAGAGTGGGGACAACCTTCCTCAGTGTTCCAACCAAAACTTGTTGGTCCCCTATTCAACATCAACAGAACAGATTATCTGAGCGTTATCATGGTGCTCAGTCATGAGAGCTTATTAGAATCATGGAATCCCTACGGTACAAAAGGAGGCCATTCAGCCCATCAACCTGCACCGACAACAATCCCACCCAGGCCCTATCCCCATGATCCTACATATTTACCTTGCTAATTCCCTGACATTAAAGGGCAATTTATCATTCCCAATCAAGCTAACTTGCACATCTTTGGAGTATGGGAGGAAACTGGAGCATCCGGATGAAACCCACGCAGATACAGGGAGAATGTGCAAACTCCTGCTGTCCTTACGTCGTCTGATGTTCTACGTGTTACTCCAGACCTACAGCAATGTTGTGAACTCTTAAATGGCCTCGCAAACCACACAGTTCAAGGGGCTACTCAGGCAACAAGTGCTGACCCGGCCAATGATGCCCACATGCTCTGAACAAATAAAAAAAAACCTTTATTCCAAATCTTAAAGCATCTGGACCTCTAATTAGATTATTACTCCATACTTAAACTGCTTGCTTTCTCCCTCATTGTTTATCTTATGTCACTGTCCTTATTGTTCTTCTTTGTTCACTGCTGTTCCTGAGTTTGTGGCACTCCTGTCAGCAGTTCAAACCTCGCTTTAAGATTTGAACACAAAATCCAGGCACTAATCTCAGTGTAGTATTGAGGGAGAGTGGCCTGGTTGTGAGCATCATCTTTTAGCTGAAACAAACCAGTTTCAGTGGACACTCAAGAATATTAGTCAAAGAAAAGCCGACAAATGGACTCAAGAACAGCTTCTTCCCTGCTGTTGTCAGACCTTTAAATGGACTTACCTTGCATTAAGTTGATCTTTCTCTAGACCCTAGCTATGACTGTAACACTACATTCTGCACCCTTTCATTTCCTTCTCTATGAACGGTATGCTTTGTCTGTATAGCGCGCAAGAAACAATTCTTTTCACTGTATACCAATACATGTGACAACAATAAGTCAAATCAAATCAAACCAAAAAGTTCTCCCATTATCTTGGTCAGATTTATCTCTCAACCAATGGCATCGAAAGGAAGAATGAATTTGCAATTTTTCTTAGAAACATAGAAAACTACAGCACAAAACAGGCCCTTCGGCCCCACAAGTTGTGCCGAACATATCCCTACCTTTTAGGCCTACCTATAACCTTCCATCCTATTAAGTCCCATGTACTCATCCAGGAGTCTCTTAAAAGACCCTATTGAGTTTGCCTCCACCACCACTGACGGCAGCCGATTCCACTCGCCCACCACCCTATGTGTGAAAAACTTCCCCCTAACATTTCCCCTGTACCTACACCCCAGCACCTTAAACCTGTGTCCTCTCGTAGCAGCCATTTCCACCCTGGGAAGAAGCCTCTGAGAGTCCACCCGATCTATGCCTCTCAACATCTTATATACCTCTATTAGGTCTCCTCTCATCCTACGTCTCTCCAAGGAGAAAAGACCGAGCTCCCTCAGCCTATCCTCATAAGGCATGCCACTCAATCCAGGCAACATCCTTGTAAATCGCCTCTGCACCCTTTCAATCTTTTCCACATCCTTCCTGTAATGAGGGACATAGATAGGATGCAAGACTGTATTGTGTGCAGTTCTGGTCACCTCACTATAAGAAGGATGTGGAAGCGCTGGAAAGAGTGCAGAGGAGATTTACCAGGATGCTGCCTGGTTTGGAGGGTAGGTCTTATGAGGAAAGGTTGAGGGAGCTAGGGCTGTTCTCTCTGGAGCGGAGGAGGCTGAGGGGAGACTTAATAGAGGTTTATAAAATGATGAAGGGGATAGATAGAGTGAAGGTTCAAAGACTATTTCCTCGGGTGGATGGAGCTATTACAAGGGGGCATAACTATAGGGTTCGTGGTGGGAGATACAGGAAGGATATCAGAGGTAGGTTCTTTACGCAGAGAGTGGTTGGGGTGTGGAATGGACTGCCTGCAGTGATAGAGGAGTCAGACACTTTAGGAACATTTAAGCAGTTATTGGATAGGCACATGAAGCACACCAGGATGATAGGGAGTGGGATAGCTTGATCTTGGTTTCAGATAAAGCTCGGCACAACATCGTGGGCCGAAGGGCCTGTTCTGTGCTGTACTGTTCTATGTTCTATGAGGCGACCAGAACTGAGCACAGTACTCCAAGTGGGGTCTGACGAGGGTCTTATATAGCTGCATCATTATCCCCGGATTCCGAAACTCAATCCCTCGATTGATAAAGGCCAGCACACCATATGCCTTCTTAACCACCTCCTCCACCTGCGGGGCCGATTTTAGAGTCCTATGGACCCGGACCCCAAGGTCCTTCTGATCCTCTACAGTACTAAGAGTCTTTCCCTTTATATTGTACTCCTTCATCCCATTTGACCTGCCAAAATGGACCACTACGCATTTTTCTGGGTTGAAGTCCATCTGCCACTTCTCCGCCCAGTCTTGCATCCTATCTATGTCCCTCTGTAACTTCTGACATCCCTCCAGACTATCCACAACCTCACCCAACCTTCGTGCCGTCGGCAAACTTACCAACCCATCCCTCCACTTCCTCATCCAGGTCATTCATGAAAATGAAGGGTCCCAGAACAGATCCCTGGGGCACACCACTGGTGACCGACCTCCATTTAGAAAAAGACCCATCTATACACACTCTCTGCCTCCTTTGAGCAAGCCAGTTCTGGATCCACAGGCAGCAGCCCCTTGGATCCCATGCCCTCTCACTTTTTCTAGAAGCCTTGCATGGGGGACCTTATCGAACGCCTTGCTAAAATCCATATAAACCACATCTACCGCTTTCCCTTCGTCAATATGTTTAGTCACATTTTCGAACAACTCCACCAGGTTCATAAGGCACGATCTGCCTTTGACAAAGCCATGCTGAGTATTCTTGAGCATACTAAACCTCTCTAAATGCTCATAAATCTTGTCCCTCAGGATCTTCTCCATCAGCTTACCAACCACTGAGGTTAGACTGAGGGATCTTGCTGTGCACAATTGGCTTCTGTGTTCGCTTGCAGGACAATAACCGTTTGTTGAGCAATTCATTGACAGTGAGATGATGTCCATGGGGCATCCTTAGGGATTGACAGAAATCATTTCTATGATTTCTATGACAGTCCTGAGTGTGCTAATAGCTACTCCAACAACCAACTGATAAGCAGGCGAGTTTGTACCATAACACATTCACACGTGCTGGACATGACATATAGAACAAAGAACAAAGAAAATTACAGCACAGGAACAGACCCTTCAGCCCTCCAAGCCTGCACCGACCCTGCTGCCCGACTTAACTAAAACCCCCGACCCTTCCGGGGACCATATCCCTCTATTCTCATCCTATTCATGTATTTGTCAAGATGTCCCTTAAAAGTCACTACCGTATCCGCTTCCGCTACCTCCCCTGACAACGTGTTCCAGGCACCCACTACTCTCTGTGTAAAAGATCTGCCTCGTACATCTCTTTTAAACCTTCCCGTCGCACCTTAAACCTGTGCCCCCTAGTAATTGACTCTTTCACCCTCGGAAAAAGCGTCTGACTATCCACTCTGTCCATCCCTCTCATAATCTTGTAGACTTCTATCAGGTCGCCCCTCAATCTCTGTCGTTCTAGTGAGAACAAACCAAGTTTCTCCAACCTCTCCTCATAGCTAATGCCCTCCACACCAGGCAACATCCTGATAAATCTTTTCTGTACCCTCTCCAAAGCCTCCACATGCTTCTGGTAGTGTGGCGACCAGAATTGAACACGATATTCCAAGTGCGGCCTAAGGTTCCATAAAGCTGCAACATGACTTCCTTGTATTCAACACTTGTTTCGTGTGTTCCCAGCCTCCTAGCTTTGACATATGCTTCCTTTTTCTCTTTGACTAGGCTCACAATATCTCTCATTGTCCAAGGTTCCCAAAACTTGCCATACTTATCCTTCATCCTTACAGGAATGTGCCGGTCCTGAATCCCTATCAACTTCCACTTGAAAGCTTCCCCACATGCCAGATGTGGAATGCCCTCAAACATCTGCCCCCAATCTACATTCTTCAGTTCCTGCCTAATATTGTTGTAATTAGCCTTCCTCCAGTTTAGCACCTTAACTTGTGGACTACACTTGACTTTATCCATCACTACCTTAAAGCTTACTGAATTGCGGTCACTTTTCCCGAACTGCTCCCCTATTGAAACATTGACCACCTGGCTGGGCTCATTCCCCAATACCAGGTCCAATATGGCCCCTTCCCTAGTTGGACTATAGAACCATAGAACCATAGAAAATTACAGCTCAGAAACAGGCCTTTTGGCCCCTCTTGTCTGTGCCGAACCATTTCATGCCTAGTCCCACTGACCTGCACTTGGACCATATCCCTCCACACCCCTCTCATCCATGAACCCGTCCAGGTTTTTCTTAAATGTTAAATGTGACCCCGCATTTACCACTTTATCCGGCAGCTCATTCCACACTCCCACCACTCTCTGCGTGAAGAAGCCCCCCCTAATATTCCCTTTAAACTTTTCTCCTTTCACCCTTAACCCATGCCCTCTGGTTTTTTTCTCCCCTAGCCTCAGCGGAAAAAGCTTGCTCGCATTCACTCTATCTATGCCCATCAAAATCTTATACACCTCTATCAAATCTCCCCTCAATTTTCTACGCTCCAGGGAATAAAGTCCCAACCTATTCAATCTCTCTCTGTAACTCAGCTTCTCAAGTCCCGGCAACATCCTTGTGAACCTTCTCTGCACTCTTTCAATCTTATTTACATCCTACATACTGTTTCAAGAAGCCTTCCTGGATGCTCCTTACAAACTCTGCCCCATCCACGCCCCTAGCACTAAGTGAGTCCCAATCAATATGGGGGAAGTTAAAATCTCCCACCACAACAACCCTGTTACTTTTACACCTTGCCAAAACCTGCCTACATATCTGTTTCCCTATCTCCCACTGGCAGTTGGGTGGCCTATAGTAAACCCCCAACATTGTGACCACTCCTTTCCTATTCCTGAGCTCTACACATATTGCCTCGCTGTATGAGCCCTTAGAGGTGACCTCCTGGAGTACAGCTGTGATATTCTCCTTAACCAGTAGTGCAACTCCCCCACCCCTTTTACATCCCCCTCTATCCCGCCTGAAACATCTGTATCCTGGAATGTTAAGCTGCCAATCCTGTCCTTCCCTTAACCAAGTCTCTGTAATGGCAACAACATCGTAGTTCCTAGTACTAATCCAGGCTCTAAGTTCATCTGCCTTACCTGTTACACTTCTCGCATTGAAACAGATGCACTTCAGTCCACCACACCCTCTTTGATTATAAACCCCACCCTGCCTGCTGTTTCTCTGGCTCTTACTGGGCCGACTCTCTGGTTCCCCTTCAGCTAATTCACCTTTGCTTTGGTTCCCACCCCCCTGCCAAACTAGTTTCAATCCTCCCGTGTGACACTAGCAAACCTCCCAGCCAGAATATTTATGCCCTTCCAGCTTAGATGCAACCCGTCCTTCTTATACAGGTCCCATCTGCCCCAAAAGAGATTCCAATGGTCCAGATATCTGAAACCCTCCCTCCTACACTAGCTGTTTAGCCACGTGTTGAGTTGCATTATCTTTCTATTCCTAGCTTCACTAGCACATGGCACAGGGAGTAATCCTGAGATTACAACCCTAGAGGTCCTGCTTTTTAACTTGCTATCTAACCTGCTAAACTGCTGCTGCAAGACCTCACCACTCCTCCTACCTATGTTGTTAGTACCAATATGTACCACGACCTCTGGCTGTTCACCCTCCCCCTTTAGAATGCTTTCTGTCCGTTCAGAGACATCCTGGACCCTGGCACCCGGGAGGCAACATACCATCCTGGAGTCTCTTTCACGTCCACAGAAATGCCTATCTGCACCCCTATAGAGTCCCCTATAACTATTGCTCTCGTGCTCTTTGTCCCTCCCTCCCAGCCGTGGTGCCACTGTTTAGGCTGCTGCTGCTGTTATCCCCTGATAGCCCATCTCCCCCAACAGTATCCAAAATGGTATACTTGTTAGAGAGGGGGATGAGGATGTTCAGACACCTGGACCCATTCTCTGTAAACAAAGCAGCAGTCAAGCCTTGCACCCTTTTGAATCAGGTTGGGGAAACCAAAAGTTCCCCATTCGTTTCTCCTTGGCCAATCCCAGTCTACTTGCCAGCCAATCAGCATCCTTTTCTCCTGTGACGTAAATTGGCGTGATTATTTGAAATTTGGTATTCTTGTGTTTGTCCTGATGAGTGCAAGATGAAAATATTCAGTGACTATGGGTGGGATTTTCCAGCCACACTTTTCTTGAAACCGGAAAATTCCACCCAAGATCAACGGACCTTTCCTTGGTCCGCCTGCTACGATTCTCATGGTGGGCAGATTGGGAAAATTCACACCCCATGTTTCTCTTTTCAGCCACAGGTTCTGTACTGCCGACTGACTGAAAGATTGAGAAATTAAAGTTATTTTTCTTACATAAGTTGAAGCTTATCTATAAATCTGTGACTCAAGTCCCATTTCAGCTAAAGACACAGATAATAATCAGCCTTTCAATGACCTCCTCTGTCTCCATATTCCATCTTAGGAAATCCTTCCCAAGACTGGCCATACTCCCATTGACACAACGGTCTTGCGACGTGCTTCTAGTTTTTTGCCTTGGGTTTACAGCAACTCCTCACCACAGCTCTTCCCGACCAACAGTACTTCCTTCAGCTACCCTCGAATTCTGGAATTGCTTCGTCATTTATTACTATAGTTAAGAAAGCCCACAAAAGTCTCTACTTTCTCAGGAGACTAAGGAAATTTGGAACGTCCGCTACAGCTCTCACCAATTTCTACAGATGCACCATAGAAAGCATTCTTTTCAGGTGTATCACAGCTTGGTATGGCTCCTGCCCTGCCCAAGACTGCAAAAAACTACAAAGGGTCGTGAATGAAGCCCAGTCCTTCACTGAAACCAGCCTCCCATCCATTGACACTTCCTGCTGCCTCAGAAAAGCAGCCAGCATAATCAAGGACCCCACACACCCCAGACATTCTCTCTTCCACCTTCTTCCGTTGGGAATAAGATACAAAAGTTTGAGATCACATACCAACCGACTCAAGAACAGTTTCTTCCCTGCTGCCATCAGACTTTTGAATGGACCTACCTCGCATTAAGTTGATCTTTCTCTACACCCTCGCCATGACTGTAACACTACATTCTGCACTCTCTCCTTTCCTTCTCTATGAACGGTATGCTTTGTCTGCCTCGCATGCAAGAAACAATACTTTTCACTATATACTAATACATGTGGCAATAACAAATCAAATCAAATCAAATAATTTTCTCGTCATCTCTGTGGCTTCCTCAATACAAACATATGAGTGGTGACAAACAGGAAAAAACTATCTGGACTCTGCAGTTTGCTCAAATAACTGTAACGCTTTTGGCATTGCAAAATAATACTCTCACTTCCACCAAATAAATGTGAGTCGGACATTGGTCCTACTGATTTCGTGTGTGATCTTTCTGTGCACTGTTTGTCCCCGGGACAACAGTAACTTGAAATCATGTATTGGCTGTGAGGATCAGAGGAAATCGGGCAGCACGGTGGCACAGTGGTTAGTCCTGCTCCCTCACAGCACCAGTGATCCAGGTTGAATTATAGCCTTGGGTGACTGTGTGGAGTTTTCACGTTGCCGTATGAATGCTGTTGATATTTAATCCTTTCGAACACTGTAATGCAAGCGGAAGATGCTGGAAAAACTCAGCAGGTCAGGAAGCATCTGTGGCGAGAGAAACAGAATTAACTGGTGGGACTTTCCGGCTGTTCCCAGTGGCAGGATCTTCCATTCCCGCTGACGGTGGCCACCCCATACTGCAGTTTCCCCGGTGAAGGAAAATGCAAAGTATGGGAAAGCTCGTTGACAGCGGTGGGACTGGAAAATCTCACTGCTGGCCAATGGTGGGCTGCCTCCACCGCCACAAAACATGCTGCGCAGGATGGGGTGAATATCCTGACGACATTTCTTCTTCAGAGTGTCCTTCTCTCTCCACAGATGCTACCAGACCTGCGAAGTCCAAAGATAAACTAGAAAGAGTGCAGAAAAGATTTACTAGGATGCTACCAGGACTTGAGTTATAAGGAGAGGCTGGATAGACTGGGACTTTTTTCTCTGGAGCGTAGAAGGCTGAGGGGTGATCTTATAGGGGTCTATAAAATAACGAGTGGCATAGATCAGCAAGATAGTCAATATCTTTTCCCAAAGGTAGGGGAGTCTAAAACTAGAGGGCATAGGTTTAAGGTGAGAGGGGAGAGATACAAAAGTATCCAGAGGGGCAACTTTTTCACACAGAGGGTGGTGAGTGTCTGGAACAAGCTGCCAGAGGTAGTAGTAGAGGCGGGTACAATTTTGTCTTTTAAAAAGCATTTAGACAGTTACATGGGTAAGATGGGTATAGAGGGATACGGGCCAAATGCGGGCAATTGGAACTAGCTTTGGGGGTTTAAAAAAAAAGCGGCATGGACAAGTTGGGCCGAAGGTCCTGTTTCCATGCTGTAAACCTCAATGACTCTATGACTCTATGAGCGGGTTAGGTGGATTGGCCATGCTAAATTTCCGCTTAGTGTCAGGGGGACCAGCTAGGATAAATGCATGGGGTTAAGGGGATAGGGCCTGAGTGGGATTGTGGTCGGTACAGACTCAAAGGGCCAAATGGCCTCTTTCTGCACTGTAGGGATTCTATGACCCCTTCACATACTACCGACTACTCCACCAACTAAAAACTTCCTTCGAAACACCTGTAGATGATTTGGTTCCAAGAATGTGAGCTGTTGCAACCCGACACCTGTAACACAAATCAACTGGTCAGATGTAGTTCTGCTTCAGGAAGACTGGAACAGAAGAAGTAGCCACACAGAACGACAAGACAAGAGCTGCTTCATAAATCTCAGACAAGGTCTTGTCGCCACGGCAACACCAAGTTATCACTTGGCTGATGTGAATACCGGGCGTCCTTATCCACGTTCCTTCACAACTGTGGACTTTCATCCTTAACTTAATAATTCAATTGAATATTAACTATCTGTGTCTCTGCCTCTTCTGATTAGACTTGTGCTTGTCAAGCCACAGCCAATTTCTACTTTTAATACACTTCTGTGTTTAAATTTCAATGCTTGGATGCCAATGGTTGCTGGTACATACAACAAACATGATTGCTTAACATTCTCCTCAAATGATTTTTACCTTCTGATTTGAATAACAGTATGGAATATTCAAATTCATCTGCAAACAAAGCTCTCTCCAAAATAAAAAAGGAGGTGAATGATTTTGTCTTATGCATGGTTCCAGATACCATATTGTAAGTGAAGATCGTTCTCTTGTAGCCTGCATGAAAACTGCTGGCATTCCAGGCCAAGAGAGTGCCTTGAATTCACTGCCTCTTGATGATCATGAAGTTTATAAAGTGAAGAATGCTCTTTTTAAAGTTAAAGTTTATTTATTAGGGACAAGTAAGGCTCACAGTAACATTACAATGAAGTTACTGTGAAATTCTTCTAATCACCACATTCCGGCACCTGTTCAGGTCAATGCATCTAACCAGCACGTCTTTCAGACTGTGGGAGGAAACCCACGCAGACACGTGGAGAATGTGCAAACTCCACACAGACAGTGACCCAAGCTGGGAATCGAAGCCAGGTCCCTGGCGCTGTGAGGCCGCAGTGCTAACCACTGTGCCACCATGCTGCCCCACGTTATCGGTAATAGAAAGCTGGAATTCTCTCTCCTACTACAGGTTATTTCGAGCCTTCGAGGCTGGGAATGACGGATTCTGGGGAAGTGTCCCCAGAAATGTGGGTACATGGAGTTGTGCAATGTGTCAGCTATGATCTGACTGAATAGCGGAACAGACTCAAGGGGCTGAACAGCCAATTCCTGCTCCGATGTTCCTTGGGTAAAATTTTTAATAGTAAATTGGTGTGGACAGTTTAATAGTGTGGAGTCTGAACATTCTCCCCATGTCTGTGTGGGTTTCCTCCGGGTGCTCTGGTTTCCCCCCATTCTCCAAAGACGTGCGGGTTAGGTGGATTAGCCATGCTAAATTCTCCCTTTAGTAATCTAAGATGTGTAGGTTAGGGGGAAATTAGTAGGGTCAATATATGGGGTATGGGGATAGAATTTAGGTGGGATTCTCTGTCAGAGAGTCAGTGCTGACTCGATGGGCTGAATGGCCTCCTTCTGCACTGTAGGGATTCTCTGATTCCATTCTATGATTCTATCCATTTTAAACGGCTGGTGTGACGTTGGTTTAACGTCTCATCTGAAAGACACCTCCAGCAATGCAGCACTTCCTCAATACCACACTGGAATTAGCAGCTTACGTTAGGTGCTCAAGCCTCTGGAGTAGGAATTGTACCCAGGCATCTCTGGCCCAGAGGCAAGGACGATGCCTGGTTTTCTCTTTCAGGAGATGAGTGTTGCCAGCAAGAGCATTTGTTGCCCCGACCGAATTATTCTTAAACTGAGTGGCTTGCTCGGCCATTCCACAAACAAATGGATCTGGAATCATGTGGAAAGATGGCAGATTTCCTTCCTGAAAGAGCATGCGTGAACCAGATGGGTTCACAGCAATCAATGATGTCTTCATGGTCACTATCACTGCGATTATCTTTCAATTCCAGATTCCTTTTTATTAATTGAATTCAAATTCCACCAGTTGCTGTGATGGGATTTGAACTCGTGTCCCCAGAACATGAGGGGATGTGAGGAAAAGTTTTTTTACCCAGAGGGTGTTGACGGTCTGGAATGCGCTGCCTGGGAGGATGGTAGAGGTGGGTTGCCTCACATCCTTTAAAAAGTATCTGGACAAGCACTTGGCACGTCGTAACATTCAGGGCTATGGGCCAAGTGCTGTCAGGTGGGATTAGGTGGGAGATCAGGGGGCCAATTCACCCAATTCGGGGCATTCACTGCACGTGCAGTGGCCCCAAATTGTCAGACTGCAGTTTGCTGGCCAGCTGGATCACTAGCCAGCCTGGGACCCTCCCACTGCTGCCCCTCGCGACACCTCCACAGCCCGGTCGCAGCCTGCACCAGCTTTCCCGGGCCAGCCCTGATCCCTCGTCCCGTTCCGGAGCACCGCAATCTCCAGCCTTTCCCCCATCCCCCAGCAGTGATGATCCTTCCTACACCACCCGGTAAACCAGCCCCCCCCCCCCACCCCGCTGACCCCCCCCCTCCCCCCCCCCAGGAGTTAGACCACCCCCCCCAAGGGAGGCAGATTCCCCCCCCCCCTCCCAGGAGGCAGCCCCCCCCCCCCCCCCCCCATGCTCCTGGCAGATCACTCCACTCCCCAAGTTTGCCCCGATCACTGGCCCCCTCCAGCTCTAACCAATCCTATCTGCAGAGTGGCAGCGGGACCCCCCAATCGATCTCCCCCAGGCTCCGCTCACAACAGGCCTCACCTCTTTGCCCCATCCCTTTGGCCCCACCCCCTTGGGCACTGCCCCCGACATGGGCACTTTGCCCCTTGGGCAGTGCCAGGGGCACAGGCTGGCACTGCCAGGGTGCTCATGCCCAAAGGTCACCACCCTCCCACCACTTAGGGGGCCCCAATTGCCCCCCCCCCTTCACTCCAGCAGGGTCTCCCGCTAATTCTGCGCAAGTAGGGTGCTACTCTAAACCTCGCTGGAGTGAAATACCCCTGGCGGGGTAGGAGACGCTATCGGGCCCAGAGAATTCAGTCCCATGCCTGATAATGACATTTGAAATAGATTAAAAATAGATTGAAATCACGTACCTGTCTTTCTACCGGTTTTCAGCGCGATCCCGACTGCGCCTGTTCTCCGGCTGTGGGAAACGCTCACACGTCGGGAACGCATGCACGAATCCCGCGAAATGACCGACATGCGCATCTCCCAACATAACGCGCAAAAAAACGTGCGCGTTAGGATGGGAAAATCGGGCCCCAGGTGTTTCTAATGTGTTGGTGCGATCTCGATGGGCCAAAGGGCCTCTTCTGCGCTCTATGATTCCATAGCCTGACCCCTGTGTTACTAATCCAGTGACATTACCACTAAGCCACCATCTCCCTCTCCGTTACATCCACCTAATGCACATTGAAGCATTGTGGTTGAGGAGCTGGTATTTTGCTGTGCAAAGAAGCTAAACATTTTACAGATTGGTGACAAGTTTGATGTTCTATCACTTGCCGTAAGTTCCTGTTATGATTTCATTGTTCAAAAGCTTAAACCTCCAGCGTGCGAAGGAGCACAGTCAGTGTAAAGTGCTGTCCCCTCTCACAGCTTCTACTCAAAAAAAAGCTTTCAAAAAATTTTCTCCCCCTATTAGGTGGAACCTTTCTTTCAATCACTGCCCTTTACCACTAGGGAGACCCAATATATTAGATTGGCAAGATGCTAAAGTAATACACTCAGTAATGGCACCGCTCAGATGGTATTGAGTTAGAAATGACTGACAGTTACAAACAGGCATTCGAGATGAAATGATCCTCAATAGCTATCACTCTTTGATCACGTGGTCGAAATGCTCGCAGGGAGAGAATGTTTGTAAAATATTCTCTTTCTGTTAAGCCATTGGACTGAACCACATGTCGTACGATTGAATTACCAGAGGCATCGAGCGAAACAGTCATTCTGAACGCCACACTTTCACTTCTGGGTCTTTCAGACGAGACGTTAAACCAAGGCCAGGCCGGTCATTGAAGATGGATAGAATCATAGAATCCCTACAGTGCAAAAGGAGGCTATTCAGCCCATCGGGTCATCACCGAGTCTCTGACAGAGCATCCCACCCAAACCTTATCACCGTAACCTCATTTATTGACCTCGCTAATCTCTCCCCACACATCTTTAGTCACTCAGAGGCAATTTAGCATGGCTAATCCACCTAATCTGCAAAGTTTTGGACTTTGGGAGGAAACTGGAGCACCCAGAGGAAACCCATGCAGACTTGGAGAGAACGTGCAAACTTTGCACCATCAGTCACCCGAGGCCGAAATTGAACTCGGGTCCCTGGCATTTCATTCCAGCCCAGCATCAAGACATGGTGAGGGAGCATAACTTCAGATTAAGCAACAGCCTCTGGAACAGGCAGATCAAAGGAAACACCCAGTTCCATGCAAATGCAGGACGTATAATTCCTGACTGATGTCCTATCAGTGTCCTTTCAGGATCTCAGGACACCTGAAGCTGTTTGGAGCCAATTCAATACTTCTTCGAGTGTAGACCCTGTCAAAGCGAAGGAAACAGGATAACCAATTTAACAACAGCCAAGTTTGATAAACAGCAATGCCCACACCATCTGTTTCTTTGCCCACTTTGACTGAGGGATTCAAGAGGGCATTGGACAATAACTTGAATGGAAACAATACGCAGGGGTACGGGAAAAATGCAGGGGTATGGTATTAGGTTGTAATGCTCTTTTGGAGAGCCAGTGCAGACCAGGTGGGCAAAATGGCCTCCTTTTGCACCATAATAATACTGTCATTCTGTGATATTGGCCAGGACACAGGGGAGAACTCCAATGCCCTTTGTAGAAATTGTTCCATGGGAGCATTTATAACCTTTTTAAAATGTGTTCATTGGATGTAGACGGTGCTGGGTCGACCAGCATTTATTGCCCATCTCTAATTTCCCTTGGGAAGGTGGTGGTGAGCTGCCTTCTTGAACCCCCTGTCGTCCATGTGGTGTCGGTACACCCACAGTGCTGTTAGGAGGGATCGCCAAGATTTTGACCCAGCAACAGCAAAGGAACAGTGATACATTTCCAAGTCAGGATGGTGAGTGGCTTGAAGGGGATCTTGCAGGTGGTGGTATCCGCATGCATTGCTACCCTTGTCCGAGGTGGCAGAGGTTACAGGTTTGCCAGGTGCTGCTGAAGGAGATTCGGTAAGTATGACTATACAGTACATTGCTTGACTAGCCTGTGAGACAGCTCTCCCAATTTTGGCACAAGCCCCCAGATATTAGTATGGAGGATGCTATAAGGTCAACAAGGCTGGTTTTGCCATTGTCATCTCCGGTGCCTCGGCTGATTCCAGGTTGCCGATCCATTTTTATTCCTTTTAGAGCTCGTAGCGGTCTGATACAACTGAGTGGCTTTCTCGGCCATTTCTGAGGCCAATTAAAATTCAGCCACGTTGCTGGAGTTACATGTCGGCCTGATCAGGTGAGGATGGTGGATTTCCTTCCCTAAAGGATATGAGTGAACCAGATGGGTTTTTATGAGGATGGTTTTGTTGTTACTGTTAGACTCATTTTGTTACAATTCCAGATTTATTAAATTAATTTCAACTTTACTCACTGCCATGGGCCTCGAATACTCTACTACTAGTCCAGTGACATGACCTTTATTCCACTGCCTGCCCTAATCTGAGAAGCCAGATGAAGCAGTGGTTTAACATCTGTTATTATCCTACACAAAAACCCAAAGCTTTTGGTAAGATTTGGATAGGGACCAATCACATTTTCATTCAAGCAGGCAACATTTGAGATCCAAGACACTTGATCAGAGAGTAGAGCCACAAGATTCCACAAGCTTTGGACAAACAAAGTTGAGCTTAACTGTGTAAGGTCAGTGACAGAAAATAATTTACAATATCTGTCTTATACTCTCATATTCAGCATACATATGAGGTACATTTGACTTAACAAGCAAACAATGATCAGACACATCACAAACTCCTAGGGGAGGCAGTGGTGTAGTGGCAGTCTCACTGGGTTAGTAATTCAGAGAGCCGCGGTAACACTCCGGGGATCTGGGTTCGAATCCCACAATGGCAGATGGCGAATTCTGAATTCAATGAAAAAAAAAACTTGGAATTAAATGAGTAATTTTGACTTTGTCGATTGTTGGAAAAACCCATCTGGTTCACTAATGTTCTTTAGGGAAGGAAATCTGGCGTCCTTACCTGGTCTGGTCTATGTGTGACTCCAGACCCATAGCAATGTGGTTGCCTCTGAAATGGCTGAGTGAGCCACTCGGTTCAAGGGCAATTAGGGGTGGACAAGAAATGCTTGGCCCTGTCAGCAACACCCACATCCCAATGAACAAATAAAAAAGCAACACCACTGCTGCGGGAAACTCAAAGACCTGGAGTGAGAATTGAACCCATGACCGGTAATTCAGGTGCCAGGGTGTTATTGACTGAGCTATAATTGAGGGAAGGTTGCAGGTGCCTTGATTCAAATGGATTGTTTAACCAAGGTCTGGTCTGTTGTATCAGGGATTATAAAAGATCCCTTGGCACAGATCAAGAAAGTTCCTCAGCAATATAACCAGCAGCCACTATCACCAACAACTGGTTAACTTGTGTATCATAGAATCATAGAATCCCTACAGTGCAGAAGGAGGCCATTCGGCCCATCGAGTCTGCACCGACCACAATCCCACCCAGGCCCTACCCCCACATATTTTACCCGCTAATCCCTCTAACCTACGCATCTCAGGACTCTAAGGGGCAATTTTAAACCTGGCCAATCAACCTAACCCGCACATCTTTGGACTGTGGGAGGAAACCGGAGCACCCGGAGGAAACCCACGCAGACACGAGGAGAATGTGCAAACTCCACACAGACAGTGACCCGAGCCGGGAATCGAACCCGGGACCCTGGAGCTGTGAAGCAGCAGTGCTAACCACTGTGCTACCGTGCCGCCCATTTGCTGCACGTGGAATCTTGCTCTGCGCAAATTGGCTTTCGCATTTCTGACATTACAACAGTGACTATATGTAATGACCTCAATGAGGCCCATGAGGCGGGCCTCTTGGAGTATGAGCTCCCTGATTGAGTTAATGATTGCCTGCCCAATCAGGGAGCCTCACCTATTGAGGAGTGTCAGGGTGACTGACTCTCCAGATTCTGACTTTGGACCTGAACCACTCTTCGGACTGGAGACAAATTTGTAATGAAAGGGGGTTTGTTGAATGGACACCAGTCTCTGAGGAGGCACGGTGGCACAGTGGTTAGCATTGCTGCCTCACAGTGCCAGGGACCCTGGTTGGATTCCCAGCTTAGGTCACTGTCTGTGTGGAGTCTGCACGTTCTCCCCATGTCTGCATGCGTTTCCTCCAGGTGCTCCTGTTTCTTCCTACAAACGAAAGATGTGCGGGTGAGGTTGATTGGCCATGCTAAATTGACCCCTACTGTCAGGGGGACTAGCTAGGGTAAATGCAAGGGGTTATGGGGATAGGGCCTGGGTGGGATTGTGGTCGGTGGAGACTCGATGGGCCGAGTGGCTTCCTTCTGCACTGTAGGATTCTATGATTCTATGAATTATTCGACGATACATCAAAACAAAACAAATTCATTAAATATTAAAAGTGCTTTTGGATGTCCTGAGGTGGTGAAAACCTTTTATGTCAATGCAAGACATTCTTTCATTCATTTTATCAGGGCCTGCATGTCGAGGCTTCGGATCACCTGAAGCAGCAAGTCTACCAAGAGCCACAGCTGTCAGGGAAATATGTTCAGGCTGTTCGTGAAGTAATGTTCCAGTGACCTGCAGAAGTCTTTAGAAACAGCAGGTGTCCGTTGATAGACAGCTTCCTCTCGTGCTGTGTGCCTGATAACTATCAGTGTTGTCGTAGAGTGGCCTCAGTGCTGTACACTCACAATTAGACCAGCACCGATCTCCTCAAAGCAGAGGCACTTACAGTCTGATCAGCAAAAAGCTCCTAACTACAGAAAGGGCACCCCCAGAAACAGCGCTCAATTGCTTACTCGATTGTAAAGCTACATCGAATTCTCAGCCTGACAGACCTGGAAAATTCCAGGTTCAAACAGGGGGGGAAATCATAAATTTACTGCACATTGCAGTACAATCCAGAATTGAACCCAGATCCCTGGCACTGTGGGGCAGTGCTAACCACTGTGCCACCGTGCCGGGTTATGGATGTTGTTGGCCAGGTCAGCATTTATGTTGCCTGAGCAGGAGCCAGTATAGTCAATGCGCAGAAGGTGACAGAGCATCAGGAATTTGTGAGAGTTGAGACATGGACAGCACTGAATTTTAGATGGCTCCAAGTTTTCAGGGGGTAGAATGTGGGAGTCCTGCCAGGAGTGCTTTGGAATAGTTGGGTCTTGAGATAATGGACGGGAATTTACAGCCTCACTCGACCCGAGACTGGAAAATCGCACCCTTGGTCAATGGACCTTCCCATTGTCCGCCCCTCGCCCACTCCGATTCCCATAGTGGGCGGGGTGGTAGAATTCTGGCGAATGAATACTTGGATGAGGGTCTCAGCAGCAGAGGAACCGAGGCAGGAATGATGTTGGGTGATGTCATGGAGGTGACAATAAATGGTCTAGTAAAGATGGTAAGAAGTTTAACAACACCAGGTTAAAGTCCAACAGGTTTATTTGGTAGCAAAAGCCACACAAGCTTTCGGAGTGGCTTTTGCTACCAAATAAACCTGTTGGACTTTAACCTGGTGTTGTTAAACTTCTTACCGTGTTTACCCCAGTCCAACGCCGGCTTCTCCACATCATGACTAGTAAAGATGACACAGTTATGAGTTCAGAAATTTGGTGCAGACTCGATGGGCCAAATGGCCCCTTTCTGCACTATCGGGACTCGATGGTTCCATCATTCACCTCAGGATCAATTGAGACACGAGGTTGCAAACAGACTGGCTTAATATCAGACTGTTACCAGAGAGCCCGGGCAGCTTGGGAACAGGGTTTGGATTAGGGATTTGGTCTTCTCAAAATTTAGTCGGGGCTGATTTCTGCTCTGAGGAGAACAACCCTACATTCTCCAGTCTATCTCTTAATCCTGCAACCTTCTAGTCAAACCTTTCTGTACCTTCTCCAAAGCAAACATTATGGGTGAGAGCATAATCGTTTCTGGTACCTTAAGCAATACAGGGTTAAGAACAGGGGTGATGTTAGACAAATTGTCACACTGAGCCGCTTAAGATATTAGGTCAGAACACCAATAGCTTGGTCTAAGATGTAGCTTTTAAGGCGCATCATAAATAAAGGTGGAGAGACACAAGGATGCTGCGCCTGAACTTGGGGCCTTGACAATGGATGGTGCAGTGACCAATGGCGGAATGATTAAAATTGGGAATGCATTGGACGAGTGCAGATTTCTCAAAGTGTTGCCTGGACAAGGCCACAAAGATGGACCACAGAGAAATTGGAAAACCCTCGCATTACCCAGGGACCCTATTGCTCATTATTCTCCAGTGACTGCTGCTGGCAACAGGTATCAGCTTTTCCTTGTGGAGTTCCGTGAAAAGATTTGGTATGGGACCCGGAATTTTGCAAAGATTGTTAATTGATTTACTGCTTAATTTGGTGCCCAATCCTTACATGAAGTGTTGTGGAAAAGCATGTTTGCAACAGGTAATATAAACTGCGTGACTTATTTCATTAACAGACATAATCCTTGAAGGCAGCAGGTCAAGTTCAGATGCTGTTAAAAAGCCATATGGGATCCTTGGCATTCTAAACAGAGGTGTAAGTAACAAATGGATTACAGTATCCGACTCTGAGTATTATACATCATGAAGGATGCCAAGGCCTTTTAGAAGGGGCAGAGGGGACTGACTTGGAGGGATAAAGGACTGCAGCAGCTGGTTTTCTCTCAGGTTTTCTCCTTGGAGCAAGGAAGGTTGATGGAAGATTTGTCGGGATTTTGAAAATCGTGAAGTGTTCAGATAGAGTAAATAAAGAGGAACTGTTTTAGCTGGCAGAAGGGTAAGGAACCTGAACAGACTTAAGGGCTGGGATTTTCCAGCTGGTAGCGGGCAAGTAGACCAAGCCTACACTGTGGATTCCCTGAGCTCATTGGAGGCATCTCCGCCCCCAAACCCCAACTTCCCACGACCTCCACCTGGGCTCTTTGTTCGGACTACCAGCAGTCCCAGCTCATGTTGCTGGGGTTACAGAGCTCTGTGCCAACAGGTTGGTGGGCATCGCTCTCAGGTGGAATGTCAGCCGGTGGAAGCAATAGAAGTCACATCTTAATCTAGTTAATGCTGCTCCTAGCATTAAGTTGCTGTGCAGCAGTTGTCACACTAGTCCCTGACCTGACCTTTTAGCCAGGGGAGTGGGGAGGGTGAGGGAGGGGCGAGGGGGTGATCAAGCACCCCATCAATATTCAGCCCAAAGGTTTTTTTTATTCATTTGTGGGACATGGGCGTCGCTGGTTGGGCCAGCATTTATTGTCCATCCCTAGTTGCCCGAGGGAAGGTGAGAGTCAACCACATTGTTGTGGCTCTGGAGTCACATGTAGGCCAGACCGGGTAAGGACCACAGATTTCCTTCCCTAAAGGGCATTAGTGAACCAGATGGGGGTTTTTCCGACAATTGACAATGGTTTAATGGTCATCAGCAGATTCCTAATTCCAGATATTTTTCATTGAATTCAAATTCAACCATCTGCCGAGGTGGGATTCGAACCCGGGTTGCCAGAGCATTAGCTGAGTCTCTGTATTAATAGTCCATTGATAATACCACGAGGCCACCGCCTCCCCTAGTTAACACTTCAGGAGATAGAATTGGGAGAAATTTGGAATGGGATACAAGGTTGAAAGAAAGATGCATCTTCAAAATAACCACTGTTCTTCCCCTTGTTGCAAATCTGGCATTTCTAAAATCGGAAGTGTTAAAAATCTTTATTTCTGAGGTAACTGAGAAGCTGCAATTGTTCCAGCAGCTGACATCTTCAACGTGTGATATACAAATTTTAAATCCTTGTTTCATTCAAACAGAAGGCACTGAACTAACACATTTTACCCTCCACACAAATTAATGCGTACAGATCACAGGGGACAACAACTCCATCCACTTAGTAACGTGGTAATTCTCATGGGAACATGGAAGAGACCAGAGGCGATATGTGTAGCACCAGTGAACAGGCTAGAGTTTCTGTTTATTGGACCTGTATAATAATTAGAATCAGTAACAGGAGTCCTCGGTTCATGTGCCACTTGTGCGTGACATAACATTCTGTCCCTGACAGGGTGACTACTCTGCACATTGGATTTGAGAATTACGAGAAATAGCGAGGCAAGACCTGAAGCCTAAATTATAACACATTTCTTGATTTGGACAGTGCAATGCACCCATTAAAATACATCCATCAACACCAGACCTGTTAGTCACAAGCACATTACAAGAAATTATACATACTGCCTTGCAAACAGGCAACCGCCCTACCAACTGAGTACTCCTGAGTAGCTGACCCAGCTACTCAATTCAAGCATCATAGTATCCCTACAGAGTAGAAGGTGGCCATTCAGCCCATCGTGTCTGCACAATCCCACCCAGGCCCTATTCCCGTAACTCCACATATTACCCTGCTAATCACCCTAACAGTAGGGTCAACTTAGCATAGCCAATCAACTTAACCCGCACATCTTTGGACCGGGGCACCCGGAGGAAACCCACGCAGACACGGGCAGAATATGCAAACTTCACACAGACAGTGACATGAGGAATTGAACCTGGGTCCCTGGCGCTGTGAGGCAGCAGCGCTAACCACTGTGCCACCATGTCGCCCCACCATGCCACCCTTTACAAATCACTTTTTACAATGATGTTTGTACCTGTCTTTCAAACGTGGGCAGGATTGTTGATTTTTTTAAACACATCTTCGCAGCTGCACTGTTTTTTACCTTTTGGGGAATGGAATTCTGAGCTATTATCAGCCTGTTTTACTGCATTGAACACTCCTTCCATATCCAACAAGTCCTGATGTTGGTTTCATGTCTTATCCAAATGATAGCACCTCCAATGATGCAGTATTTACTGCAGTGAAATTACTAACTGAGGTTACTGTACTTGCGCTGTACATTCCAAACTTGTATAACTTAAGACAAAGTCTGAAGGCAACTCCTGGGGAGAAGAGCGAGAGAAAGTAAAGAAATCAGAATGTGCACTCAGCCATGCAATAGCACTCTTACACAGTGCAGTATCCAAATCGCTGAATTCATTTTTGTCACATCAATTGTCAACTATGTTTTCACTGCACTTAATTATTTTAATATTATATGATCTTCTGCACGGCACGGTGGCACAGTGGTTAGCACTGCTGCCTCACATTGCCAAGGACCTGGTTCGATTCTCGGCTTGGGTCACTGTCTGTGTGGAGTCTGCACATTCTCTCCATGTCCGCGTGGGTTTTCTCCAGGTGGTCTGGTTTCCTCCCACAGTCCGAAAGATGTGCTGGTTAGGTGGATTGGCCATGCTAAATTGCCCCTTAGTATCTAAAGATGTGCAGGTTAGGTGGATTGGCCATGCTAAATTGCCCCTTATTGTCCAGAGATGTGCAGGTTAGGTGGATTGGCCATGCTAAATTGCCCCTTATTGTCCAGAGATAGAACATAGAACATAGAACATTACAGCGCAGAACAGGCCCTTCGGCCCACGATGTTGCACCGACCAGTTAAAAAAAAAACTGTGACCCTCCAACCTAAACCAATTTCTTTTCGTCCATGAACCTATCTACGGATCTCTTAAACGCCCCCAAACTAGGCGCATTTACTACTGATGCTGGCAGGGCATTCCAATCCCTCACCACCCTCTGGGTAAAGAACCTACCCCTGACATCGGTTCTATAACTACCCCCCCTCAATTTAAAGCCATGCCCCCTCGTGCTGGATTTCTCCATCAGAGGAAAAAGGCTATCACTATCCACCCTATCTAAACCTCTAATCATCTTATATGTTTCAATAAGATCCCCTCTTAGCCGCCGCCTTTCCAGCGAAAACAATCCCAAATCCCTCAGCCTCTCCTCATAGGATCTCCCCTCCATACCAGGCAACATCCTGGTAAACCTCCTCTGCACCCTCTCCAAAGCCTCCACATCCTTCCTGTAATGTGGGGACCAGAACTGCACACAGTACTCCAAGTGCGGCCGCACCAGAGTTGTGTACAGTTGCAACATAACGCTACGACTCCTAAATTCAATCCCCCTACCAATAAACGCCAAGACACCATATGCCTTCTTAACAACCTTATCTACTTGATTCCCAACTTTCAGGGATCTATGCACACATACACCTAGATCCCTCTGCTCCTCCACACTATTCAAAGTCCTCCTGTTAGCCCTATACTCAACACATCTGTTATTCCTACCAAAGTGAATTACCTCACACTTCTCCGCATTAAACTCCATCCGCCACCTCTCGGCCCAACTTTGCAACCTGTCTAAGTCTTCCTGCAAACTACGACACCCTTCCTCACTGTCTACCACACCACCGACTTTGGTGTCATCAGCAAATTTGCTAATCCACCCAACTATACCCTCATCCAGATCATTAATAAATATTACAAACAGCAGTGGCCCCAAAACAGATCCCTGAGGTACACCACTTGTAACCGCACTCCATGATGAATATTTACTATCAACCACCACCCTCTGTTTCCTATCCGCTAGCCAATTCCTGATCCAATTTCCTAGATCACCCCCAATCCCATACATCTGCATTTTCTGCAGAAGCCTACCATGGTGAACCTTATCAAACGCCTTACTAAAATCCATATATACCACGTCCACTGCCTTGCCCCCATCCACCTCCTTGGTCACTTTCTCAAAAAACTCAATAAGGTTAGTAAGGCACGACCTACCTGCCACAAAACCATGCTGACTATCACCTATCAATTCATTACTCTCCAAATAACTATAAATCCTATCCCTTATAATTTTTTCCAACATCTTGCCGACAACAGAAGTGAGACTCACCGGTCTATAATTCCCGGGGAAGTCTCTGTTCCCCTTCTTAAACAATGGGACAACATTCGCTAACCTCCAATCTTCTGGTACTATACCAGAGGCCAACGACGACCTGAAGATCAGAGCCAGAGGCTCTGCAATCACTTCTCTTGCCTCCCAGAGAATCCTTGGATAAATCCCATCCGGACCAGGGGATTTATCTATTTTCAGACCCTCCAGAATATCCTGCACATCCTCCTTATCAACTGTAATACTGTCTATTCTACTCCCTTGCAACCCAGTGTCCTCCTCAGCTATATTCATGTCCCCTTGCGTGAACACCGAAGAGAAATATTGGTTCAATGCTTCACCAATCTCCTCCGGTTCCACACATAACTTCCCTCTGCCATCTATAACTGGCCCTAAACTTGCCCTAACCAACCTTCTGTTCTTGACATACCTATAGAACGCCTTAGGATTCACTTTAACCCTATCCGCCAAAGTCTTCTCATGTCCCCTTTTAGCCCTTCTAAGCTCGCTCTTCAACTCCCTCTTAGCCAATCTAAAGCTTTCTAGTGCACTACCCGAGTGCTCACGTCTCATCCGAACATAAGCCTCCTTTTTCTTTTTAACCAACAAAGAAACTTTTTTGGTGCACCACGGTTCCCTAGCCCTACCAATTCCTCCTTGCCTGACAGGGACATACCTATCACAGACTCGCAGTAGCTGCTCCTTGAAAAAACTCCACATGTCGGACGTTCCCAGTCCCTGTAATCTCCTAGTCCAACCTATGTTTCCTAATTCTCTCCTAATAGCCTCATAATTACCCTTCCCCCAGCTAAAACCACTGGCCCGAGGTTCATGCCTATCCCTTTCCATCACTAAGGTGAACGTAACCGAATTGTGGTCACTATCACCAAAATGCACACCAACTTCCAAGTCTAGCACCTGGTCTGGCTCATTTCCCAGCACCAGATCCAATATAGCCTCACCTCTAGTTGGCCTGTCTACATACTGAGTCAAAAAACCTTCCTGCACGCTTTGAACAAAAACTGACCCCTCTAACGAGCTAGAGCTATAACAATTCCAGTCAATATTAGTCAAGTTAAAATCCCCCATAACAATTGCCCTATTACTTTCACTCCTAAGCAGGATTGACTCCGCAATCCTTTCCTCAACCTCTCTAGAACTTTTAGGAGGTCTATAAAAGACTCCCAACAGGGTGACCTCTCCTCTCCTATTTCTAATCTCCGCCCATACTACCTCAACAGATAAGTCCTCATCAAACCTCCTCTCTGACACTGTGATACAATCTCTGACCAATAATGCTACCCCTCCCCCTCTTCTACCTCCTTCCCTACTTCGACTAAAACATTTGAACCCCGGGACCTGCAGCATCCATTCCTGCCCCTGCTCTATCCATGTCTCTGAAATAGCCACAACATCGAAGTCCCAGGTACTGATCCACGCTGCAAGTTCACCCACTTTATTGCGAATACTCCTGGCATTGAAGTATACACATTTCAAACCCTGCTCCACCCCACCTCTGCAATGCCGTGCATTGCAGTCCCCATCCATGCATCCCTCACTTTCAGCCCCACTACTCAGGATCCCTCCCCCCCCCCGAATCAGTTTAAACCTCCCTGCATGGCCTTAGCAAATTTACCCCCCAGGATATTGGTCCCCTTCTGATTAAGGTGTAGACCATCCTTCTCATAGAGGTCACACCTTCCCCAGTACGAGCCCCAATTGCTTAAGTACCTGAACCCCTCCCTCCTGCACCATCCCCTCAGCCATGAATTCAAACCTTCCCTCTCCCTATTCCTCTCTAAACTATCCCGTGGTACAGGCAAGAGTCCAGAGATAACCACTCTGTCAGTCTTGGCCTTTAGTTTCCACCCCAACTCCATAAATCCCTGCCTAATATCCCCTTCCCCTATCCTCCCTATGTCGTGTGTCCCCACATGTACAATAACTTGTGGTTTATCTCCCTCCCCCCTAAGAGTCCTGAATACCCTGTCAGACACATCCCGGACCCCAGCCCCTGGTAGGCAACACACCAACCCTGAGTCCCTACCTTTAGTTCCGACCCTCCTATCTGTCCCCTTAATTGTGGAGTCCCCAATCACAAGGCCCAGTCTTTTACAGCCCCTAACCACCTGAGCTTTCTCACTCGGCTCACCCCCAGAGATCTGCTCTCTATGCTCAGTTGATTCCTCCTCAACTGTAGCCTCCAGCACCGAAAACCTATTATGTGCATGTTAGGTGGATTGGCCATGCTAAATTGCCCTTTAGTATCCAGAGATGTGTAGGTTAGGTAGATTGGCCATGCTAAATTGCCCATAGTGTCCAAAGATGTACAGATTAAGTGGATTAGCCATGGGAAATGTATAGGTTTACAGGGATAGGATGGGGGGCTGGGCTTGGACAAGATGCTCTTTCGGTGAGTCAGTGCAGACACGATGGGCTGAATGATCTCCTTCTACACTGTAGGTATTTTATGGCAACTACTGTTTTTCATCTGTTCGTGAATCCGGACTGTTACTGAATCGACCGCACATTGAGATCGCTGCCAGCTTTCGTGAAACTGTTAGCCGCCTATTGTTCGGTCATTGATCAATTTTCTCCAGCTGATTGTTGGTTTTTGTGTCACCTCAGGACCAAAACCTAACTGATGTGAAGTAAACTCAGATACCGGGAAGTGGAAGTTTAATTGTTGAATTAGGGAAGGGTAGGTACTATAAAAAAGATTCTTGGTGCCTACTCAAACACCTGCATGTTTGATTTCAAACTGTTTCACAATTTAACAAATGCAACTTTGGGCGGTGACATCTGAACTGTCCTGTCTGGTTTGTGACGGGCATGCAGAAGGCACAGAAGTTTTCTTTTGGATTCACTTAGTGGTGAAATACACAGAATGAAAGAAACACTTCCGAGACACTCCTTCCTATTTAAATGAACACCAGGGAGTCTTGGGAGGATTATTGTCTAGCAATTCTCTATGAGCTTACTCTTATCCCATGGACAAAATCTTAGCAGCTGCCTAACATTGCTCATGAGATAAATAAAACCTAAAATGTAATTACAAGTCAGCACATTGCCTGCAAGCTGCACTGTGAGTTGTTATCACACAAATGCTTAATGCGTGCTATCAAATTCTTCTGTCCATATTTTAATAAAGGTGCAAACCATTTTATTTTGAGTGGGCTATCATCTTTGTTAAATATCAGACAATGCAGTTTATCTGGATGCATTGAGTATTCACATGATAAAATCATACAGCTTCATTTTGATATGTTTGTATGTTCTAATCATTCGTAAATTGATAGTAAACACAATGTAATTGAAATCGCACTGCAGTACATTACTGGAAAATGCACTAATGTGTTCACATGAAACTCAGTTGGCACTGTTTGAACAAAGATTGGTCCAGTTTATTTCAAATGTGTTACCTTGCCACTAAAAATAGTGGATAGAGGAGCTCCATATGGAGGCTTTGAGATGTCTGCTCATACCAGCACATACCAGCACATACCAGCACATCCTTGTTGTAAATGCTAGAATTCGTTTTACCAAAAATGGCGTGGAACTGGGATTCTTTTCATTCAGTCAAAGCAGGTCAAAAACAGAGAAAAACTTGCATTTACTTAGAATCTTTCATTATCTCCAGTTGTCCCAAAGCCCTTTACTGCCAGGATGGATAGAATAAATGAAATCTGACAGAGCTGTTCAAACTTTTGGGGTATCTTAATGAGAGAGGAAAACTATTGCTGCTGACCAGTGACCCATTGCTGAAGAGTATAATTTAAGGCTATTGCCCAAAGGGAGATTTTTGGAGGGTTTTTTTTACTCGAGTTGTTAGGCTATGAACTGCCCAACCAGAAACCTCTATGATAGCAGAACTCACTGCAGCTAAGGAAATTTGGCATCTCCGCTACGACTCTCACCAGCTTACACAGATGCATCATCGAAAGCACTCTTTCTGGTTGTATCACAGCTTGGTACGGCTCCTGCTCTGCCCAAAACCACAAGAAACTACAAAAGGTCGTGAATGTAGCCCAATCCATCACACAAACCAGCCTCCCATCCACTGACTCTGTCTACACTTCCCGCTGCCTCGGCAAAGCAGACAGCATAATTAAGGACCCCACGCACCCAGGACATTCTTTCTTCCACCTTTTTTCCCCGATAAAAGATTTCCTGATATATTTTACCGGGAAAAAGATACAAAAGTCTGAGGTCACGTACCAACTGAATCAAGAACAGCTTCTTCCCTGCTGCTGTCAGACTTTTGAATGGACTTACCTCGCAGTGAGTTGATCTTATCCTACACCCTAGCTATGACTGTAGCACTACATTCTGCACTCTCTCCTTTCCTTCTCTATGAATGGTATGCTTTGTCTGTATAGCACATGAGAAGCAATACTTTTCACTGTATACTAATACATGTGAAAATAATAAATCAAATCAAATCAAATCAGTTTTTAGAAGTGGAGAGGAAAGATTGATGGGATGAGTTTAGCAGGTGCAATTTTTAAAAAAATGTCTTCCTGTATTTTGTCATCGCCCTCCTCAGCCAATTGGTGTCATCCATCAACTTTGAGAAGTTAGAAATTTAATTGAAGAAATAATCAGATTGCTCGCATACAGTTTTGCCGCAATGTGGCTCTTGGGTTGTTAATTCGGTCCCCTAATCACCAAGGCTGCCATATCCTCATGGGTTAAAAATCCTCACAAAGAACAAAGAACAATACAGCACAGGAACAGGCCCTTCGGCCCTCCAAGCCTGCACCGATCATGTGTTCCTAACTAGACCATCTGTTTGTATCCCTCTATTCCAAGTCTGTTCATGTGGCTATCTAGATAAGTCTTAAATGATCCTAGCGTGTCTGCCTCAACCACCTTATTTGGTAGTGCATTCCAGGCCCCCACCACCCTCTGTGTAAAATACGTCCCCCGCATATCTGTATTGAACCTTGCCCCCCTTACCTTGAACTTGTGACCCCTTGTGTTTGTCATTTCTGACCTGGGAAAAAGCTTTCAACTGTTCACCCTATCTATGCCCTTCATAATTTTATAAACTTCTATTAGGTCGCCCCTCGACCTCCGTCTTTCCAGGGAGAACAACCCTAGGTTACTCAATCTCTCCTCATAGCTAATACACATTGAAGTTGTGGCAGGGTCAAAGTGAATGTTAAGCGCTGCAACCTGTGAATTAAATCGACTCGTACATAGTGATAACAGTCTGATATCAGTACTTTCTGTATCTCGATGTTCAAACTGCCGGAGTCTAATATAATGACAATCTACCGAAAATTAACTGTTAAAAAGAGCTACTACAATCTCCAGATAGTATCACATTCATCTTGCCAATGACTGCACTGTCCTGTTAACATGCGTGAGATCTCTCTGGAGTTAGAAGGTTCGGAAAAGGAACTATTTGAATTGATTTAGTTCATTCCATAACCTCAGAATGTTGCCGAGCTCTTTGCAGCCAATTAAATACTTTTGGAGTGTACTCACTGTTGTAACGTAGGAAGAAGGGGCAGCCATTTTTCAGATCTTTCTCTACACCCTGGCTCTGACTGTAACACTATATTCTGCACCCTTTCCTTCTCTATGAATGGTATGCTTTGTCGGTATCGATGAACCCAGGATCTTGGGTTCATGTCACACTATCTGTAACTCCCACAACTTGCCTGGGCTTGCAAAATCTCACTAACTGTCCTGGCTGGAGACAATACACATCTCTTTAACCTGTGCTTAACCCTCTCTCCACTCACATTGTCTGTACCTTTAAGACTTGATTACCTGTAAAGACTCGCATTCCAACCATTATTTTGTAAATTGAGTTTGTGTCTTTATATGCCCTGTTTGTGAACAGAACTCCTACTCACCTGATGAAGGAGCAGCGCTCCGAAAGCTAGTGGCTTGTGCTACCAAATAAACCTGTTGAACTTTAACTGGTGTTGTGAAACTTCTTACTGTGCTTATCCCAGTCCAACGCTGGCATCTCCACATCGTGAGATTTGTACCCACAGCATTCTGATGTAGAGGCAATGAGGTCCAAATCCACAACATCTTTTCCCAAACCATTTAACCTTCTGATGTAGGGGAGTCTAAAACTAGAGGGCATAGGTTTAAGGTGAGAGGGGAGAGATACAAAAGGGTCCAGAGGGGCAATTTTTTCACACAGAGGGTGGTGAGTGTCTGGAACAAGCTGCCAGAGGGAGTATTAGAGGCAGGCACAATTTTGTCTTTTAAAAAGCATTTAGACAGCTACATGGGTAAGATGGGTATAGAGGGATATGGGCCAAATGCGGGCAATTGGGACTAGCTTGGTGGTTTAAAAAAAAGGGCGGCATGGACAGATTGGTCCGAAGGGCCTGTTTCCATGCTGAATGACTCTATGATTCTAACCTTCTGATGTAGAGGCAATCGAGTAGCTAACTGGGCCTCGGCTGACACTTACATTCCATTGGCGAGCTCCCTGTTCCATGAATGCCATACGTTGACTTCAATGGATTGACGCGCGGCATCTCGGTGAAAAGCTTATTTGGTGAGTTCGTCCATCTTAGGATCAGTAAGAAGTCTCACAGCACCAGGTTAAAGTCCAACAGGTTTATTTGGTGGCACGAGCTTTCAGAGCATTGCCCCTTCATCAGGTGAGTGGAGAGTTGGGCTCACAAACAGGGCATATATCGACACAGACTCAATTGCAAGATAATGGTTGGAATGCGAGCCTTAGCAGGTAATCAAGGATCTTAAGATCCTTTCAGTACTGGGTTGCAAAATGACCTGAGGCTCCAACAACAGATGGCAGCAAAGATGGGAATGTAACACAGGAGTAATTGTTTAAACACGTCCCGCTGTGTAACATAAAATGCTTCTTCACAGCTTTTTAGAATTTCACCTTAAAAGTGTGTTCATCTCGTTGTCTGAATTCACACGGAATTTTGTTTGCATGTTTTCACAGAATTAAAGGATGCTAGCACAGTACGAATACAGAGTTAGGCCAACTGGCTGACTGAGATTGGGTCCAAAGGGCATCTGTTTCACTGGATACCAATTCCTCAGGGAATTAACTTGGTTAAATTTTGTGTTTCCAGAAGTTATGCAGCGTTAGTAAAACTCTCTTATTACAATAAACATGAATCTGATTGCTGCCAAAGAACAGAGAGCAGGGGAGTTCTTGCTGATATCTTGTCTAACATTCATCCCCCGTTCAGCATTACTGAAATAAGATATCTGGTCATTTTTATGTTGCTGTTTTCAATGCTGGAACATTTTCTGCTTCACGGGAGAAATGACGCTTTAAAAGTACTTCACTGGCTGTAAAGCTCTTTGGCACAGATTGGCGTTGTGAGAGGCGCTATAGAAATGTGAATCTTATTTCCTTTCGCCTCCACATTTATCAAGGAGATGAATGTGATCTACTGTCTGCCAAGGCCCTTCGAGTTGCATGTTTTATTGATGTCTCCGCTTACTTTTTTTGAGCTGGCATTGACAAGACTATAATCTTGACTTGTTCATCACACCTGCATCCTGTTTATGTTTTCATTCATTCCTAGGGTTGATGGAGCACAACATACGAATTAGGAGCATGAGTAGGCCCCTTGAGCCTGCTCCGCCATTCAATAAGGTCATGGCAGATCGGTTTGTAACCTCAACCTCACATTCCTGACTACCCCTGGTAACTTTTTATCCCCTTGTTAATCAAGAATCTATCTAGCACGGTAGCACAGTGGTCAGCACTGCTGCCTCATAGCGCCAGGGACCCGGGTTTGATTCCCGGCTTGGGTTACTGTCTGTGTGGAATTTGCACATTCTCCCCCTATCTGTGTAGGTTTCCTCCAGGTGCTCCGGTTTCCTCCTACAGTCTGAAAGATGTGCTGGTTAGGTGCATTGACCTGAACAGGTGCCGGAGTGTGGCAGCTGGGGGAATTTCACAGTAACTTGATTGCAGTGTTAATGTAAAGCCTTACTTGTGACTGATAAATAATCTTTACTTCGCTTAAAAATATTCAAAAATTCTGCCTCCACTGCCCATTGAGGAAGAGAGATACAGAGACTCACCACACTCTGAGGGAAAAAAAATTCTCCTCATTTCCACCTGAAATGAATGACTCCCTCATTTTTAAACAGTGGCACCTATTTCTAGAGTCTCTGACAGGAGGAAACATCCTTTGCACCTCCACATTATCAAGACCCATCAGCATCTTAAAGGTTTTGGTAAGTTGCCTTTTACTCTTCTAAAGTCTAATGGACACAAACATAACCTGTCCAACCTTTCCTCAGCAGACAACACACCATTTCTGGTATTAGTCCAGTAAACCTTCTCTGAACCTCTTCGAATGCATTTCCTTCATTTCTTACATAAGGAGGCCAATATTGTACACAATGCTCCAGGTGTAGTCTCACCTATGTCATTAATATACTCAGCAACTGAACTTCCAAAACCTTCTGGTGCAAAGAATTCCAAAGATTCATAACCCTCTAAATGAATAAATTTCTCACCTCAGTTCTAAATGGGCAACTCCTGATTTGAGACGGATTGTAGGATTAGCCTGTCAGCCAATAGGAACCAAACTCTCAGCATCCATCCTGCCAGTCTTTCAGAACTTTATAATTTTCATGAGATCCCCTCTCATTCTCTGAAAGTCCAAGGAATATGGACTCAGACAACTCAATCTCTCCTCATAGAATGACATCCTTATCCCAGAAATCAGTCCACTGAACATTCATTACACCCCCTCGAGAGAAGGTATATTCTTCTTTAGGTAAGAAGACTAAAACTGCACGTAGTATTTGAGGTGTGGCCCCATCAATGCCTTATATAATTGCAGTTTACTCTTACTGTCATGATGCAATCACTATGAAGTAAACACGACTATACTATTTGTCTTCCTAAATAATGTCAAGAAACATGAACAAAGAACAAAGAACAAAGAACAGTACAGCACAGGAAACAGGCCCTTCGGTCCTCCAAGCCTGTGCCGCTCATTGGTCCAACTAGACCATTCGTTTGTATCCCTCCTTTCCCAGGCTGCTCATGTGACTATCCAGGTAAGTCTTAAACAATGCCAGCGTGTCTGCCTCCACCACCCTACTTGGCAGCGCATTCCAGGCCCCCACCACTCTCTGTGTAAAAAATGTCCCTCTGATATCTGAGTTATACCTCGCCCCTCTCACCTTGAGCCCGTGACCCCTCGTGATCGTCACCTCCGACCTGGGAAAAAGCTTCCCATTGTTCACCCTATCTATCCCCTTCATAATTTTGTACACCTCTATTAGGTCTCCCCTCATTTTCCGTCTTTCCAGGGAGAACAAGCACAGTTTACCCAATCTCTCCTCATAGCTAAGACCCTCCATACCAGGCAACATCCTGGTAAACCTTCTCTGCACTCTCTCTAAAGCCTCCACATCCTTCTGGTAGTGCAGCGACCAGAACTGGACGCAGTACTCCAAATGTGGCCTAACCAGAGTTCTATACAGCTGCAACATCAGACTCCAGCTTTTATACTCTATACCCTGTCCTATAAAAGCAAGCATACCATATGCCTTCTTCACCACCTTCTCCACCTGTGTTGCCACCTTCAAGGATTTGTGGACTTGCACACCTCGGTCCCTCTGTGTTTCTATACTCTTGATGGCTCTGCCATTTATTGTATAATTCCCCCCTACATTACTTCTTCCAAAATGCATCACTTCGCATTTATCTGGATTAAATTCCATCTGCCATTTCTCTGCCCAATTTTCCAGCCTATCTATATCCTGCTGTATTGTCCGACAATGTTCATCGCTATCCGCAAGTCCAGCCATCTTCGTGTCATCTGCAAACTTGCTGATAACACCAGTTACACCTTCTTCCAAATCATTTATATATATCACAAATAGCAGAGGTCCCAGTACAGGGCCCTGCTTTACTAACATAGAAAAGATGAACGCACATAGGCCAGAATTGGTTGAGGCAGGTTCAATAGCAAGTTACAAAGCTTTTGGATAAGTACATGGATGGGAAAGGATTGTAGGGACATGGGCCAAATGAGAGCAATCAGGACTAACTGGCAGGACACCATGGCCAGCATGGGCCAGTTGGGCCGAAGGGCCTGTTTCCGTGCTATATTGCCCTATGACTCAATGTGCAGAATTTTATCGGCTCACCCCATCCATCGATGGGCGGAGTGAGCTGCTAAAATCGTGCGAGAGCCACAAAATCAGGATCACGCCCGATTTCCCGGCTTTCATGATTTTATGAGACCTGGATTTCCGGCACGGTCAGCGTCTCACCAGGAATGGGTGACAGGTTGAGTAATTTATTTAAATTTATGGAAATGTTGATTTCCATGTGTTTAGCAAGCCTGGCGCTGTATTGTCCGGGCTCATTTGCCTTGATGGCCTCGCTGGGATAGGTTCTCCCCGGTGAGGAAGACACCTGCTGCCCATGATTAGGGACCAGTTGCGTTGGCCTCGCTGGAGGATCCGGAGACTATTGAGCCCCCGGGGGGAACCGAGGGCAATGCGGGGATGCGTTGGGTGGTGCCAGACTGGCAGTGCCAGCCTGGCACCTGGGCAATGCCCACTGGGCATTTGGGCAATGTCCACCAGGCAGTGTCAGGGGATGGGGCCTGTGGGACAGTACCAGGGGTGGAGCCAAAGGGGTGGGGCCAATGGGGGTGGGCCAGAGGCATGCTAGGGGTTGGCAAGCCAATGGGGGGAGGGTGGTCCCGCTATCACTCTGCCTGTTATCAGTGGGTGAGGGAACGGAGGCCGCGATCAGTCTGGGTGGCAGGGGCGGTGGGAGCTGCATCTTGGGCCGCGGGGCCCTGCGATTGCTGAGGAGGGGGGGGGGTTGCTTTTTGAAGCTACCTGCAGCAGCAGGGGGCTGACAGCTGTCTCTCTGTCTGTCAGACCCCTGCTACTGTTAATGCGCATGTGCAGCATCAAAGGTCTGCACATGCGCAATACCTCCCTCTGCCGGCTGTCTGGTGAGTTAAGCCCTGCCCACAGCCTCTTTGGCTAGAAACTGACTGGCACAAAATTTCAGAGACAGAGTGCAAAAGATTGGGCCTGTAAACTCACCCGAAAAACAAATCTGGAACTCTCCTATTTTCAGACTAGTTGGACACTGAGAAAGAATCTCGCAAAATTCCAATTTATGACATGAGCTGATGTTAGGGGTTAATTTTAACCTAACTCGCCTACCACGATACTAACAGGAATAAGTGTAGCGCTAGCTTTCCATGTGGAATTGAGTCTCCTTTGAAATAAGATGTAAAACTGGTGTTCCGCTTGATCCCATCGGTCGTCCACCTGCTGAGTTGGACTGAAATTATCCTGTGACCACGCCACCTCAATTCTCTGCTCTGGAAATTCAGTTCTTTCATCTCTTTCACAGGAAAGAAAATGGGAAATTCCCAGAATGCTGTTGATGAAGATTTGCAGCCTTCCACTGTTAAACGGTTGCATCCTTTGCCGTTACCTTGTCACTGAGATAATTGCATGTTTCCGCTTCCTTCGGTGAAGGAATAAGGGACGACCATTTTCATCAAACCACTTAAAACAGAAATATGGAACTTTGCTCAATTTAGAAAGAATATTTCACCTCTGGGACTTGAATCTGAATCAATAAGATCACCAATTAGTGCTGGATTAGGGCCTTTTTCATGTTAGTCAGGAACTGACTTGAAAATTCCCCAAACTCATCTTTTTTTGTCGTACAGAGGAAGCTGTTACCCTTCACTCTCGGGTGGATAAGAAGCCAGGGTTGAGAGGTAAAGAGCCAAGATCTAACTGATGGCACCAATCTTAATGCTTTAAGGTTCTGGCACTGTTGTACCTGAGCGGCATCCGTCCCGTCAACTTACATTCCTGAGACACTCCTCACCTACAGATGAGGCATCACTTTGTCGGGAATTTAGAAATGACAGATGGAGAGGCTGAAGGTGAGGGTGAAAGGGTGACCACGGAGGAAAATCAGAACATTTGTGCAGAGAAAGAGGGTGCAGGTGGAGTGACAGTATTCAGAGGGGAGTTTCAGGGGCAAATTGAGAGCGATTGATGGAGCAGAAACTAGCAGTAAACTAGTGCTGGAAAGAAATTACATTTGTATAGCACCTTTCCTACCCTTAGTTCACCCCAAAGCTCTTTACCACTCATGAAATATTTTTGAAGTATTGTAATGTAGGAAATTAAAATGTAGCCAATCTGTACAGAGAAAACTCCCACCTGTATGATAATGACCAGGTAATCTTTTCTTTCTTAGTGATGTTGATTGAGGGATAAATAATGGCCAGGACACCAGAAGGTTCTCTCCCCTTCTTTGAAATAAGTGCCATGAGATTTTTCCAGGTCCACCTATAGGGCAGACTGGGACGTGATTTAATCTCTCATTTAAAAAGCTGAGATGGATACATTTTTAACCAGTAAGGGAATCAAGGGTCATGAGGATAAGGTGGGAAAGTGGAGTTGAGGATTATCACATCTCTCTTCCACCTTCTTCCGTCGGGAAAAAGATACAAAAGTCTGAGGTCACGTACCAACTGACTCAAGAACATCTTCTTCCCTGCTGCCATCAGACTTTTGAATGGACTTACCTCGCATTAAGTTGATCTTTCTCTACACCCGAGCTATGACTGTAACGCTACATTCTGCATTCTCTCCTTTCCTTCTCCATGAATGGTATGCTTTGTCTGTATAGTGCGCAAGAAACAATACTTCTTACTGTATACTAATATATGTAATAATGATAAATCAAATCAAATCAAAATCAAATCACATCAGATCAGTCATGATCTCATTGAATGGTGGAGCAGAATTGATGGACTGAGTGGCCAGCTCCTGCTCCCATGTCTTCTGGTCAGTATCTCTGACAGAGCAGCACTCTGTCAGTGTTACACTCAGGAGTACAGCTGGATCACATTCCTGCAGTGGGATTTGAACCCATGGCTTCAGAAGCAAGAATGCAACGACTGAATGAAGATTGACGACAGAGGTGATGGGAGATGGGGCTGCATATGGAGGGATATTGGGAACTGATTGGAGAAGTGGGTATGGTTCTTACGAATACTTTAAGCCTGTCGTTGCAAATAGAGGGGATGATACCAATGTTGGAGTTAAGGGCCGGTATTTTACGACCTCGCTCGGGTGAGGCTCATAAAATCCCATCCGAGGCCAATGGAGAATTCCATTCTGCAAGCCGCGCCCGTCCCAATTCCAGGGTGGGTGTGGCGGTAAAACTCCCGCCAAGGAATCAGAGTGTGAACATTGGAGGGAATAATCGCAGCGAGAGAGGAAATATGTAGGGGTTTTAGCATCTTTGAAAGTGGATAAAACACTCGGTCATGATCAGAAGTATGGAAGAACAGAGGGGCCTTTTGAACTACAAGTCCAAGATAAAAAGAAAGATAAGAAAGGCTGGTATTTATAAAGTGCTTTCATTACCACTGGACATCTCAAAGTGCTTCACAGCCAATGAAGTATTTTTGAAGTGAATTTACTATTATAATGCAAGAAACATGGCGGCCAATTCACGCACAGCAAGCTCCCACAGGCACCAAAGTGACAATGACCAGATAATCTGTTTCAATGATGTTGATTGAGGGGTTAATATTGGTCGGTAAGATGGGGATAATTCCCCTGCTCTTCAACAAAGAACAAAGAACAGTGCAACACAAGAACAGGCCTTTCGGCTGACCAAGCCTGCGTCGAGACATGATGCCTTCCTGAACTGAAGCCCTTTCGCCTCTATGCGGTCCATATCCTCAATGGGACGAAAGGCCTTTTCTGCCCTGTATGTCTCTATGGGCGGAATTTTCCCATCCCACCCACCAGGGAATCGTAGTGGGCGCGACAGGACCATGTAAAGTTCCGTTAACCTAGAGCGGGATTTTCCAGTCTTGGGCAAGCACGGCCAATAAATCCCGTCCTATCACTCTTTGACCATGACTGTTCATGTTTCTGTCAATATGCCTCTTAAACATTGCTACTGTATCTGCTTCGACCACTTCCACTTCTTCAAAATAGTGCTGTTTTTGCATCCACCAAAAAGGCAGAAGGGGCTTCAGTTTAACATTTCATCTGCCAAGTGGCATCTCTGACCATGCAGTATTGCAATGGACTGTCTGCCTTGATTTTTGAACACAGTAAGAAGTCTCACAACACCAGGTTAAAGTCCAACAGGTTTATTTGGTAGCAAAAGCCACACAAGCTTTCGGAGCGCTGCCCCTTCTTCAGGTGAGTGGGAATTCTGTTCACAAACAGGGCATATAAAAACACAAACTCAATTTACAAAATAATGGTTGCATTCCAACCATTGTGTGGATGTGTGGAGGCAGGAGGCAAGCACTGGAAAAGTGTGATGTTGAGAGGTAAGAAAGGAATGCGGTTAGCGGAACTGGTGGGGAGAGGTCAGGGCAGATGTGGGCAATGAGGGGCTAATTCTAATATCGATTTTATCCAGTGATTAAAGTACTTTCTTTATCTTTACACAAAATGATTGGTACCAAATATATTTACTTTTTAATCACAACAAAGCCATTGTGCTAAAATGGAAATTTCAATAAATGAAATTTAATTACGAGAACAATGAGTTACATTTATCCGTTGTAGAAAAGACACTTTGCAAAGAATAGAGAGAAGGTAAATATGCTTTACAGCTCTTACATTCAAAGTAAATTAATTCAAAGAATCTGAACATTCAGATATTTTGCAGCAAACTTCCATTTTCCCATATTACTTGCAATACCTAGCTCAGAGAATTCCAATGTGTTTAGTGGTGGAAAGACAACATTGAGTCATAAGTCCGCTGGTTTGATTTAGAGTCACAGATAGAGTCATGGAGATTTACAACATGGAAATAGGCCCTTCAGCCCAACTTGTCCATGCCAGCCCTTTTTTTTAAGCCACTAAGCTAGTCTCAATTGCCCGTGTTTGGCCCATATCCCCCCCATACCTATCTTACCCATGTAACTGTCTAAACGCTTTTTAAAAGACAAAATTGTACTCGCCTCTACTCTGGCAGACACTCGCCACCCTCTGTGTGAAACAAATTGCCCCTCTGGATCCTTTTGTATCTCTCCCCTCTCACCGTAAAACTATGCCCTCTAGTTTTGGACACCCCTACCTTTGGGAAAAGATATTGACTATCTAGCTGATCTATGCCCTCATTATTTTATAGACCTCTATAGGATCACCCCTAAGCCTCCTACGCTCCAGAGAAAAAAGTCCCAGTCTATCCAGCCTCTCCTTATAATTCAAACCATGAAGTTTCAGTAGCATCCTGGTAAATCTTTTCTGCACTCTTTCTAGTTTAAGAATATCCTGATAATAATTTGATTTGACTTATCATTGTCACATGTATTAGCGATGATGTGGAGATGCCGGTGTTGGACTGGGGTAAGCACAGTAAGAAGTCTCACAACACCAGGTTAAAGTCCAACAGGTTTATTTGGTAGCAAATACCATAAGCTTTCGGAGCACAGCTCCTTCATCAGATGGAGTGGATATCTGTTCTCAAACAGTGTCTGTTTGCACTGTTTGAGAACAGATATCCACTCCATCTGACGAAGGAGCTGTGCTCCGAAAGCTTATGGTATTTGCTACCAAATAAACCTGTTGGACTTTAACCTGGTGTTGTGAGACTTCTTACATGTATTAGTGTACAGAGCATAGAACTTTACAGCGCAGTACAGGCCCTTCGGCCCTCAATGTTGCGCCGACCAGTGAAACCAATCTAAAGCCCATCTAACCTACACTATTCCAATATCATCCATATGTTTATCCAATGACCATTTAAATGCCCTTAACGTTGGCGAGTCCACTACTGCTGCAGGCAGGGCATTCCACGCCCTTACTACTCTCTGAGTAAAGAAACTACCTCTGACATCTGTCCTATATCTATCACCCCTCAATTTAAAGCTATGTCCCCTCGTGCTAGCTATCACCATCCGAGGAAAAAGGCTCTCATTATCCACCCTATCTAATCGTCTGATCATCTTGTATGTCTCTATTAAGTCACCTCTTAACCTTCTTCTCTCTAACGAAAACAACCTCAAGTCCCTCAGCCTTTCCTCATAAGACCTTCCCACCATACCAGGCAACATCCTAGTAAATCTCCTCTGCACCCTTTCCAATGCATCCACATCCTTCCTATAATGCGGTGACCAGAACTGTACGCAATACTCCAAGTGCGGCCGCACCAGAGCTTTGTACAGTTGCAACATGACCAGTGAAAAGTATTGTTTCTTGCATGCTTACTAGGCATACCGTTCATCGAGAAGGAAAGGAGAAAGTGCAGAATGTAGTGTTACACTCAAAGCTAGGGTGTAGACAAAGATCAACTTAATGCAAGGTAGGTCCATTCAAAAGTCTGACGGCAGCAGGTAAGAAGCTGTTCTTGAGTCGGTTGGTACGTGACCTCAGACTTTTGTATCTTTTTCCTGACGGAAGAAGGTGGAAGAGAGAATGTCCGGGGTGTGAGGGGTCCTTGATTATGCCGGCTGCCTTGCCGCGGCAGCAGGAAGTGTAGACAGAGTCAATGGATGGGAGCCAAAAGAGAAAACACTGGAAAATCTCAGCAGGTCTGGCAGCACGTGTAAGGAGAGAAAAAAATGGATGGGAAGCTGGTGTGCATGATGGATTGGGCTACATTCACGACCTTTTGTAGTTCCTTGTGGTCTTGGGCAGAGCAGGAGACATACCAAGCTGTGATACAACCAGAAAGAATGCTTTCTATGGTGCATCTGTAAAAGTTGTTGAGAATCGTAGCTGACATGCCAAGTTTCCTTAGTCTTCTGAGAAATGATGTGGAGTTGCTGGTGTTGGACTCGGGTAGGCACAGTAAGAAGTCTCACAAACACCAGATTAAAGTCCAACAGGTTTATTTGGTAGCCCGAGCTTTTGGAGCGTTGCCCCTTCATCAGGTGCGTCCTGATGAAGGGGCAATACTCCGAAAGCTCGTGCTACCAAATAAACCTGTTGGGCTTTAACCTGGTGTTGTGAGATTACTTACTCTTCTGAGAAAGTAGAGGCATAGGTGGGCTTTCTTAACTATAGTGTCAGCATGGGGGAACCAGGATAGGTCTGGACACCTAAAAACTTGGAGCTCTCGACCCTTTCCACTTCGTCCCCATTGATGTAGACAGGGGCATGTTCTCCTCTGCACTTCCTGAAGTCGTTGACAATCTCCTTCATTTTGTTGACATTGAGGGAGAGATTATTGCCGCCATGAACAAACTTAAAATGGGAACGGCAGTAAGTGAGTGCAATGTAGGAGCATCACATTTTCTCATTACAACAGTGATCACCCAAAGTGGGGTGAAAATCTAGAACCCTTTCTTCCTGAAAATATAAGAACTGCATTGATAGATTTTTATGAAGTGAATTGAAGAAGGGTTCTGAAACCAAGGCACAAGATGGATATTTGGAGTTAAGATATGAATCAGATATTCAAGTAGGTCTCGTTGGACGTTGCAACAGGCTCGAGGGGATGAATGCCTGTGCCTGGTCATGTGTTCCCATGAGTTTTCTCGTACCCTTGACAACAGTTACCTCTCAACACAACATCACTCATATGACTTATCTGCCCACCCTCACATTGCTGTTTGTGACATCTTGCTTTGTCTAAACAGACTATCCTGTGATCCTCCATTAAAACAGTGGTTACAATTCAGAACTAATTTATTGGCTTAAAAATGCTTTGGGACACCCTGGGGTCACGAAACGTGCTTTGTGACCACAAAAGTTTCATTTAGCCCAGCCAAATTATGCCCTTCCCACCAGTACCCAGCAGTGAGCAATAAGAAACAGCGTGACTTGGTTGGCATATCCCACTCTGACTCCAAGTGAGGCTGAGACCAGTTGTAGACAGCTTATCTGTGCCCCTGTGCAAGTTGTGTCACTGCTCCATATGGGGCAAGAATAAGTGACTATGTTAACCAATCCCCATTACATTGCTGCAGGGGTTCCTCAAGCCAGCCTCTGAGGCCCGATTCCCTTCAGCTTACAAAGACAGCTTTTGACATGTTAAACCGAACCACCCTTGGTGGCATGGTGGCACAGTGGTTAGCACTACTGCCTCACAGCACTAGGGACCTGGGTTCGAATCCCGGCTTGGGTCACTGTGCAGAGTCTGCAAGTTCGCCCCATCTCTGCATGGGTTTTCTTCCGGGTGCTCTGGTTTCCTCCCACAGTCTGAAAAAAGTGCTGTTTAGGTGCATTGGCTGTGCTAAATTCTCCCTCAGTGTACCCAAACAGGCGCCGGAGTATGGCGATTGGGGGATTTTCAGAATAACTTTATTGAAGTGTTAATATCAGCCGACTTGTGAAACTAATAAATAAACTTAAGCCCTCCTCGAATACCTCTCCTCCAGTACCCTGTTCATTTGAATGAACTCATTCTTCTCTGAAGTATATGAAAGATAGAATCATAGAATCCCTAGATCCCTGGAATGAAGAGCTTGTCATATGAGGAACGGTTGATGACTCTGGGTCTGTACTTGTTGGAGTTTAGAAGGATGGGGGGAGATTTTATTGAAACTTACAGGATACTGCGAGGCCTGGATAGAGTGGGCATGGAGAGGGTGTTTCCACTAGTAGCAAAAACTAGAACCAGAGGGCACAACCTCAGGCTGAAGGGACGATCCTTTAAAATAGAGGAGAGGAGGAATTTCTTCAGCCAGAAAGTGGTGAATCTGTGGAACTCTTTGCCGCAAAAGGCTGTGGAGGCCAGGTCATTGAGTGTCTTTAAGACAGAGATAGACAGGTTCTTGATTAATAAAGGGATCAGGGTTTATGGGGAAAAGGCAGGAGAATGGGGATGCAAAAAATATCAGCCATGATTGATTGGCGAAGCAGGCTCAATGGGTCGAGTGGCCTAATTCTGCTCCTATGTCTTATGGTCCTACAGCCATTCAGCCCATCGAGCCTGCACCAACAACAATGCCACCAGGCCCTTTCCCCATGATCCCATGTATTTACCCTGTTAGTTCCCCTGACACGAAGGAGCTCTAATTTAGCATGACCAATCAACCTAACCTGCACATCTTTCGGACTGTGGGAGGAAATCCACGCAAACACGGGGAGAACATGCAAACTCCACAGAGGCAGTCACCTGAGGCCGAAATTGAACTTGGGTGCCTGGCGCTGTGGGGCAGCAGTGCTAACCACTGAGCCACCGTGCCGCCCGTGATCTCCTGCTGCGATCTGCAGTCAGTGCCGAGTGCGAAGAGTGCAAACGGCCGCACAGGGTAAAATGAAACCTTGTCAAAATTGATAGCTTGACCATTGTCAAACGGTTTCATTTCCTCTCGGTGTGAACTACAGTAAGAAGATGTATAAAGTCCTTTTGTGAGTCACTTAAGTCGGTTGTAAGCCAATCATTTGATTTGATTATCATTCGAACAGAATACAGCATAATTTGCACCTAACCCAGTCCTCCTGGGGAAAATGGCAGCATTGGTCTGGTCTGTGAGGTGCCCGTGACTCCCTGACACTCATTATCATGGCACGATAGTGGGATAATTGGGGTGAAGCAATGGAAGTGAAATCAACAAGCTTGACAAAGTAGGGAGTGAGTCAGAGGGGCAAAAAAACATTTAAACCTTGGTCCTCTTCTTGCCTGAATAATATCAACTTCAAAACTCGTTTTATTCACCTCAGTTAGAGAGTTTCATTGTGCTAGAAGTACAGTGGAACCCGATTTAACGCGCCCCGATTTAGCGCGAATTCGGATATAACGCAATGGTGTCATTGGAGCCTTTTTTATCCGCTAATAATTGGCAAATTTAGCGCGACCCCGATTTAGCGCGACTCCGCTTTTTCCGCGACCCCGCTTTTATGGACCCCAACCACCGCGTAATAACGGGGCCGCACTGTATCATCTCTTCCTGCTTCCTTGTTAATGCAATTCCTGTAATAACCACCTGCTGCAAATTGTTTTGACAACCTTTACCTTGCCTATTTTTACAGATTAGTCGCAAATCAGAAAATGCGCTTCAGACGGCTTTGTTGTGTTGTAAGATTGTTCGGCCATTTCCTGCCGACACAATCAGCACAAGGTGATCTCAATGTCGCAGCAAGTGTTGAAGAACAACAGAGAGAGAGAGAGGTGGGGGAGGTGGGGAACAGAATTAATTCCAATTCTCCAATTGCAAAGGGAGAGAACAGCTCAACAATGGAAGAGGAGGCACAGGGCAGGGAGAGGATATGTAGCTTCCAGGAATTTGAGGGGCAAAGTGGACTGTGGCTTAAAAGGAAGGATTATTTTGACTGCAGAGACAAGAATCTTGCTCCTTAAGGAATTCAGGGCTCTTGCAGCCTGTCACTCTAATCCAGCCTCAACAACACACTGACACTTGCAGGAAAGCTGAGCTGAATTTAGTCTGTGCTCTCTCTCCCCATCTATTTCTGATTTTGCAGCAACTTCAGTGACACATGCGCTTGTGTGAGTGTGTGTTTGTGTCTTTATGTTGTTATGTGTGTGTGATTGAGTATGATTTGTGTGTGTGTCTGTGATTGTGTGTGTCCATGTCCCTCAATGATTATGGGTGTTTGTATGAATCTGTGTGTATGTGTACGTGATTGTAATTGTGTATATCTGATTGTGTGTGTATATGTGTGCATGCTTATGAATGCATTTGTATATGTGTACGTGCTTGTGAATGTGTGTATATGCATGTGTACTTAAGATTGTGTGTGTTAGTGTGTGTGTGGAAATGTGTGTGTATATATGTGTGTATGTGTGTGATTGTGCATGTCTGTATATGTATGTGTGTTACATATATGTGCAATTATATGTGTGTGTGTGAGTGCATGTGTGCATATATGTAATTGTGTGCATGTGTGTTATATATGTGTGATTATGCGTGCATGTGTGGGTGCATATGTGTATATGTATGATTGTGAATATGTGTGTTATATATGTGTAATTGTATGTATGTGTGTGTATTTGCGTGAATGTATGCACTTTTATATGTGTAATTGTGTGTATGTGCATATTTGTGAATGTATATGTGTGATTGCGTGTATATTTGACTGTATGTGCATGTATATGTCTGATTGTGTGTATGTGTGTGTTATATATGTGTGTGTGAATTTGTGTGTTTGTGTGAGTGTGTGTGTATGTGTGTGTTATATATGTGTGTGTGAATTTGTGTGTTTGTGTGAGTGTATGTGTATATATGTGATTATGTGTGTGTATATTTGTGAGCGAATATGTGTGTGTGGATTTGTGTGTTTGTGTGAGTGTGTGTGTATATGTGTGAGTGTGTGGATTTGTGTGTTTGTGTGAGTGTGTGTGTATATGTGTGAGTGTGTGGATTTGCGTGTTTGTGTGAGTGTGTGTGTATGTGTGTGAGTGTGTGGATTTGTGTGTTTGTGTGAGTGTGTGTGTATATGTGTGAGTGTGTGGATTTGTGTGGATCCCTTCCTCTTTCGTTGATTGTTAAGTTACTTTCTTTTCCATCAATAGTGATATCTTCTGTTCTATTTCCACTTCAATCCAGTGCAGCATTCTCACTCAGCAGCTGCTGTTTAACAGTAGATCAGTGAAGGGAAAGATGATGCTATCTCTTTTTTTATTAAACTTTCCCCACCCCTGCTGCCAACCTTTCTGAAACTTTATTCAATGATAACGACAGGTTTTTGGGATTCACTTAGCTCAAAGCAATTATTATTAAGGGCCACAAATCCCTTTTCAGATTAAGCACAGATATCAGTGCTGGAGTTACCTTGGAGAGGATAAATGAATGCATCAGAATCGCACTGACTGGCTGCCCATCCTGAAATTTATCAGATAAATTGATGCATTTTCAAATAAAAAATGTGTGAAGACTATGCAGTGGCCAGAACTCTCCGACCTTGCCCGCGGCTGGGATTCTCCAGTCCCGCTGCAGCGAATGGCGATTTAGCTGAGCGCCAATTTCTTTGTTCTCGCTGACAGTGAGAATTCATTAATTTCTCCCCTAACTATCCTTCTTCACAAGTTTGCTGAATCTTTATAGAGCCCTTTGCCCTTTGGTAACTTGTCCAGACAGCCATCCATCCTTTATACACATAGTTGGTGGGTGTTGGCAGGCTCTTTCACCACAGAAAGATCACAATTTAGTCCAGTCCTTGGCCAGAATTCTCTGGCTCTTTACGCCAACGGGGTTCTCCAGCCCCGCTGACAGCGCACCCTGACAGCGTGGGGTGATGTAATTGGGAATTCCCATTGACAGCAGTGGGACCAGGTGACGGCACGGTGCCACAGTGGTTAGCACTGCTGCCTCACAACGCCAGGGACCCGGGTTCAATTCCGGCCTCGGGTCACTGTCTCTGTGGAGTCTGCACATTCTCCCCGTGTCTGCGTGGGTTTCCTCCGGGTGCTCCAGTTTCCTCCCACAGTCCAAAGATGAGGGACAGCTCGGTGGATAGGATATTAGGATGTAGATAGGCTGGAAAATTGGGCGGGGATCCTGGATTCGGGATTCAATCCTGGACCGGGGAGCGGCGCGAGCTTGGAGGGCCAAAGGGCCTGTTCCTGTGCTGTATTGTTCTTTGTTCTTTGTTCTTGAGCGGGTTAGGTTGATTGGCCATGCTAAATTGACCCTCGTGTCAGGGGATTAGCAGGGTAAAGATGTGGGGTTATGGGGATAGGGCCTGGGTGGGATTATGGTCGGTGCAGACTCGGTGGGCCAAATGGCCTCCTTCTGCACTGCAAGGATTCTCTGATTCTATGACCAGGAAGTTCCACCATTAGCAAACAACGTGCCACCTCCCACTGAGGGGAAACATGCAGCTGAGAGGTCAGAGAATGTCACCCCTTATGTCTCAATGAGCAACAAATTTCACTTCAATTGAGCAGATCAAGAATACTTTCTCTGAAAAAGAGGAAACGATGGATAACTTGATGGAGATCTTCAAGATTTCGAAAGATGATAAGGAAGATGATCACTTGTAAGCAAGACCAGATTCAAGGACAATAATTATGATACAGTCACTAATAAATTCAGTCAGCGATTCAGGAGAATTTTCTTTTCCCTAGAGAGTAGTGAGAATGTGGTAAAAACAAATTTCTGGAATCTGAAACAAGAACAGAAAATGCTGGAAAATCTCAGCACGTCTGACAGCATCTGTGGGAGAGAATAGAGCTAACATTCTGAGTCTGGATGACCCTTCATCAGAGCTCATCAGATCATATGAGTGTGAGTGAGAATGCGGAACTCACTACCATAGGGAATAGTTGAGATAAACAGCATAATTATGAAGGGTCATCCAGACTCGAAACATTGGCTCTATTCTCTCTCCACAGATGCTGTCAGACCTGGTGAGATTTTCCAGCATTTTCTGTTTTTGTTGAGCATCGTAACTGTGGTGGACTTCAGTTGTGCCTTTGTCCTGCCTGGACTACCGTTGTGTGTTTGTCATGCCTGGACACATCCCCTGCCGGCCCGGCTCCTCCCCTCGTCACCTAGTATAAAGGTGCCTGTCTCCTCCCCCTTGTTCAGTTCGGGTCGGTTACCTGTTGGGATGTGCTCCTGGTTCTGTAATGAATAAAAGCCTACAGTTGTATTGGCACACAAGTAGTCTTTTGCCTAATTGATAGCGCATCAGTAACGTTCATGAGAAAGTCGGGAGAGCATTGTGGAAGAAAGAAATAAAAGGATATGCTGATGAGATGAGGCAAAATCAGGTGAGGCAGGCTTATATAGAGCATAAACACCTGTTTGGCCAAATTTCATGTTTTATCTATTGCAAGTGCTTTGTAATGCTGTATGTAGTGTCTTTAACATTGTGCAGTGTTCCAATGTATTTCACAAGGCATTATCAGAAAACAACTGGCATGCAGTCATATCAAGAGATATTAGGGCAGGTAAGCAAAAGAAAATCAAAGAGGTGGGGTTTAAAGTGAGTCTTAAAGGAGAGAAAGAGTTTAAGAAAATGAGATTTAGGGTGGGAACTCAAGGAGAAAGGGCCGAATGATCGGAAGGTACAACCACCAATGGTAGATCACTGAAAATTGGGGATGTGCAAAAGGCCACAATTGAAGAGGTCTGGGATGTTTAATGGACTGAAGGAGGTAACAGAGATAGAGACAGCTGTTTGGGGTATGTTGGGTTGGGGGACAGGACACACAGAGGGGGAATGGTATGAGAAGGTTTGAAAAAGGTGCTGCTGAACAGGGAGCCAATGCAAGCCAGTGAGCACAGGAGTGTTGGGTAAACAGGCCTCAGTCCCAATTACAATACATGCAGGGGAACTATGGGTGAACTCAGGTTCATGGAGATTGTGGCTGAATGGAGTTTTAACTTTTAATACGCTGAGGGATCTTCAATCAAGCAATTCTGGTGTTTTGGTTAAAGTTGTTTTTTCTCTGTGCTGGGATTTCTTGTGCCCAGTGGCCTGGAATTTGTCAAAGGACAGAAAGTGTCAGAGTTAACAGCTTGTCCTTGGCAGGGAAGAGTTCTGAACAACCTCTTGGAGGCAGAGTTCCTTAGCTAGGCATTGGAATGTAAATAATATTCACTTAAGGGGCCTACGGATGATGAGGTCTGGAGTGACTAATAACATTATTCTGGTTGTATTTGATTGGCCTAATCGAACAATGCAATTGGGGTTTCTGATCAATTCTTTGGCTGGTTACCAAGGAACTTTTGGAGTTTTAACTCTGTGAACACAAAGAACTTGTTCAGAAAGGCAGTGTGAAGAACCTGGGAACCAAGCTCACAAGGAGAGATAACATCGAGGAGAAGAAGAGAACAAAAGGACTGATTCCCTGTGACAACACAATCCTGGCCAGGTTTTAATTGCAAGTGGAAATCAACCTTAAGTTAAGTAAAGTAACAGAGAGCGAGTATTTGGTGGATGCATTGCAAGCTTTTACTGTTGTTCAAGTAGCGACAGAATAAAGGAAATTGTGCTAAAATATTTAAAGTTGACTTTGTGTCTTTATTCACTACAGAGGTTAAAACACACAGGTTTGGACAACAAGGTATAAGATGGGACAGTGGTGAGGTGATCCAACCATTATTTGTATGGAATGCTTTGTATTGGGAGCTCTCAAACCTTTGGCAGCTCTATTACAAAAATACTGGGAACACAGAATAAGAAGGAAGACCTTTTGCCCCCCACCCCCAATCTTCATAGAATCTCTGCAGTTCCAAAGGGGTCATTCGGCCCACTGAGTCTGAACTGACTCTCATAAAGAACTTACCCAGGCCCTACTCCCTGCCCTGTAACCCTGCGCATTTACCATGACTAATCCATCTAACCTACACATCTTTGGACACTAAGGAGCAATTTAGCATGGCCAATCCACCTAACCAGCGCATCTTTAGACCATGGGAGGAAACCAGAGCACCCAGAGGAAACCCACACAGACACAGGGAGAATGTACAAACTCCACACAAACGGTGACACAAGGCTAGAATCGAACCCAGGTTTCTGGCGCTGTGAGTCAGCAGTGCTAACCACTGTGCCACTGTGCCGCGCTTGTTGCATTATTCACTGAGAGCACAACTAAACTGTGACCTAACTCCTGAGATCACCTATGCCTTGCATCCCTTAACACCTTTGGTAAGCAAAAAGCATCAATCAACCTGAGGTCCGTTAAAAATTGAATTAGCATCAACTGCCATTTGTTGAAGAGAGTTCAAGCCTCGATGTGTGCTTCCTAACAGACTTAACAAAGGTGAAATGCCACTGCCTAAATGAAGCCAGCCTATATGGCTGGGTATGACACCAAATGGTGTCAATATCCACTAGGCCATAGGGGAGTCTATAATGGATTTTAAAAAATAGTCAGTCCAATTTATAAATGTTTTAAAAGCAAACTGAAACGTTTTTGTTAATTCATTCTATATGCAGCTAAGTGGCGTAAATGTTTCCATCCTGCCCTTGGCAAAGTAAAAATCCATTTCAGTAGACGGACACCATTAATACTTCCTTATTCTTATAAAACGCATTGTGAGTATTGATTCACACAGAAAGGTGTCTGCCCAGGTGCCTTGGGAATACGGCTTTTCAATCGGACCCACAGAGGTTCTAAGTGTTCTTGAAATAAGTGACAGGGAGTGGGGGAGACAGAGAGAGAGAGAAAGAGAAAGCGCAGGAACATTCCTGTATAATATCAGAAGCCCCATCAGTGATGGTTCTATTCTGTAACTGAATCTATTATTCCTCACACAATGAGCCATCCATTGCTGCTCTCTGTCTCCCGTCGCACTATGTAAGAGAGAAAAAAGACCCTCATGTTGAATGCCAGGAATGCAGGAGTGTCTGAATGCTATCTGTAAAATTGCCTGCTGCTTAACTCTGGATGTATCCATTACTGCACAGGTGGGGCTAGCTTTGAACATATAAGATTGAGTTTTTGTTTCTTTATCGTGGGTTTTTCTTTTTAAATTGAAACCCTTGTGGATCAAACTGCTTTCCATTGCATGTGGAGCTTGAAACGGGATGTTTCTCTTAGTTGAATTCTCCATTTTCATTTAACTTTGAGGCAATGAATGGTGAAGTTTCTTTGACTGATACGACTGGAGGCTGGACTCAGTGCTATCTATAGCTCTTGCTTAGCTTGCATTTCTATTAAAGCTTATGAATTGTAATGTGAAACAGTCCTTGTCTCCTAATGGCTTCCACCTGCGGAGTGGCTCTGAATGCTATCAGATTGCTTTCGACTTCTCCCTCAGTCTCCCCCATCCCTTCAAGCTTATTTTATTATTGGCCGCACAGAATGGCACCAATATTCCTGACCGAGATGGAGAGGATTAGGTAATTTCCCATGTCAATTGTGCTCTAAGACCGCACTGGAATTGATTTTATGCATGTAATTGGTATTATGTAACCGTCCCCCACATTTTGCTGGCAAAATAATTTCACTGTGCTCGGGAGGCCTGGTTTGCTTTCATTTGAATCATTAGTTTGGAGAATTTCACAGTAACTTCATTGCAGTGTTAATGTAAGCCTTACTTGTAACTAATAAACTTTACTTTCAAATTCTGTCCCCTTCCTTCTTTCCATTGGCCAATGCAATAGCGTTCAATTCCATTCTTCATTGTCTCTTTATTCTTGTTCTTCCCTCCTGAACGTTAAACTCTCCTTGTTAGGGTCTCCAGTTCCAGGTGTAATACATTGTTGTAGTAAAGCTTTGCCTGAGATTTTTTTCTATTCATTCGTGGAACATGGACATCGTTGGCTGACCAGCATTTAATGGCCATCCCTAGTTGCCCTTGACCTGAGTGGTTTGCTCGGCTATTTTCAGAGGGCAGTTGAGAGTCAACCACATTGCTGTGGATCTGGAGTCACACAGAGCCCAGACCAGTTAACGACAGCAGATTTCCTTCCCTAAGGGGAAATCGTGAATTAGGTGGGTTTTTCCGACAATCAACAATGGTTTTATGATCATCAGTAGATTCTTAATTCCAGAATTTTTTAATTGAATTTTGTTATGTATGCGGGACATAGCCCCTTTAAGAGGATGGGTCAGGTGACCTGGGGTGACCTGCCTGGGAAACTGCTCTTACAGCAGTCGAGGGCTGGAGTGCGAGGAGTACAGTTCTTCTATAAACCCTATTGTTCCTGTGGCTTGTTTTCCTGTGTGACTTACTTGGAGCGACCCCTCCTCCCCATTAGTCTCAGACATAACAAATTCAAATTCCACCATCTGCCGTGGCGGGATTGGAACCCGGGTCCCCAGAACATTAGCTGGGCTTCTGGATTAATAGTGTAGCGATAATACCACTAGACCATTGTCTTCCCTCATTAGGTACCTTAGAACAGAGCCGGGTTTAAATCTAGGGCCTTTCTCAGTTAGGCTGTGTAAATTCACTGAGCCACTGCAGTATTTCATTAAAACCATTGAATCAACTTGCAGTAGCCGAGGAAGGATGCTAGCTGTCATCCTGATGTTTCTGTTGATATTCCGACATTGATCCTGTCCTTTCAATGTTTTTCTGAGACCTTGACTGATGAGCCTTCTGTGCAATATTAAGCACTTTACTCAGCTTTCTCACATTTTAAAACCTGCTTCCGACTCATTAGACCCATCACTGTCCTCTATCTGAATGTTCTGTTCAGTTTAACATGGTGCCACATTCACAACAACACCTTGCAAAGAACAAGAATAAAGAACAAACAACAATGAAAAGTACAGCACAGGTACAGGCCCTTCGGCCCTCTAAGCTCATGCCGATCATGATGATCGAACTAAACTGAAAAAAAATCTTCTGCCCTTACTCGGCCCTAATCCCTCTATTTCCCCCTCTATTCATGGACCCCTCCAGATGCCTCTTAAATGTTGCTAATGTGCCTGCTTCCACCACCTCTTCTGGCAGCGTGTTCCAGGCACCCACCACGCTCTACATGAAAAACTTCCCCCGAATATCTCCATAAACTTTCCCCCTCTCACCTTGAATCTGTGTCCCCTTGTAATCGAGACCTCCCTCAGGAATAGCCTCTGACTATCCACCCTATTATTAATGCCTCTCATAATTTTGGTGACCTCTAACATGCCTCTCCTCAACTTTCATCTTTCCAGTGAAAACAATCCTAGTTTATCCAACCTCTCCTCATTGTCAAAACCCTCAAGACCAGGCAACATCCTTGTGAACCTACTTTGCACTCTCTCCGAAGCTTTCACGTCCTTCTGATAATGTGGTGTCCAGGACTGCACGCAATACTCCAAATGCTGCCGAGCCAAGGTTTTATATAGCTGCAACATGATTTCCCAACTCTTGTACTCAATGCCCCGGCTGATGAAGTCAAGCATGCCATATGCCTTCTTAATCACCTTGGCCACCTGTGTTGCTATATTCACTACATGTAGTGATTATAGAATAATAAGTAAAAGGTAAAACACTTCACAGGGGCATTATTGAACAAAGCTAGTCACTGCACCCCATAAAGAGGTAATATTATGATAAAAATTGGTCAAAGAGGGTGGAGAGGCAAGCCAGGTATAGGGTGAGAATTCAAGAACTAAAGGCCTATGCTGATGGCAAGGCCAAGAATGGTAGAGGAATAAAAATTGGGGTACTTCAAAAAAAGATTGGGAACAAGTGAGGGGTGTCCTACTGAGCTGCACAACAGAGGAGAGATGTTGTAACAGAATCGTGTGGTTGACCACATTGTTACAAAAGTGTGCCACATAAAATATTAATATACAATGTCATCGGCTGAATTTTATTTTTTATTCATTCATGGGGCATGGGCGTCGCTGGCTGGCCAGCATTTATTGCCCATCCCTAGTTGTGCTAAGAGGGCAGTTGAGAGTCAGCCACATTTCTGTGGCTCTGGAGTCACATGTTGGCCAGACCAGGTAAAGACAGCAGATTTCCTTCCCTAAAGGACATTAGTGAACCAGATGGGTTTTTCCGACAGTCAACAACGGTTTCATGGTCATCAGTAGATTCTTAATTCCAGATATTTTTTATTGAATCCAAATTCCACCAGCTGCCGTGGCGGGATTCAAACCCGGGCCCCCAGAACATTAGCTGAGTTGCTGGATTAATAGTCTAGCGATGATATCATTGGGCCATCACCTCCCCTGAATACAATATACAAAATATATTCTCGGTGTGTAATTTTTGAAAGGAATGTTTGTGCTAAAGGAAGGACATGGGAAGACACAGAGCCCAAGGAGCTCTCAGAGACAATGGCCAAGATTAGCCCCAGACTGAAAACTGAGACTGGTCACATGACACAGCTCTTGGGTGTAAAATATCCTGGATTTAAGCTAACAGACAGAGACTGCCACAGGGAAAGTAACAGCAACAACCTTACCTGCACTCTCTGAAATATCGCTCAATAAAGCTAGGCCTTGTTTGTGGTTGTAAAGCCCACCAGAAAACCCCATTGCTGCAAAGCAAAAGTTCTTAAAAGAGGATTCCACCTCAGCATCAACATCTTCAGGAGAAAAGAGAATCAACTAACCAAGATTGCAGAGTGATTGCTTCAGTGAGAAGCCAAAGTACCAGACATCACCATCGAAAAGTGTAAAGTTCATTTTATTGGTGTCACAAATAAGCTTAAATTAACACTGCAACGGTTACTGTGAAAGTGACACACTCGAAGTGATCAAGCATTTGGAAAATCCTCAAACAATTCTTCTGACTTATTTTTTAACTAGGTCAGGATTTAACATCAGATACTCTGTAAATCTTTACAGCCCCGCTCGAGTGATATCAGAAATTCCCACCTGAGGTCAACGGATGTTTCTGTTGTCCGCCCCGCGCCCGCTCCGATTCCGTGGAGGGCGGCACGGTAGAATTCTGGCGTTTTTGTGCATGCCTAAGGAACTGTGGTGTTTTTTTTTGCATTGTGGCAAGTTGGGTATATTCATATATTTTAAATGTATTTTGTTGATAATTTCAGTATCCTTACCTGGGTGAGTTTCAGTAATTAAACTAACCCCTTACTTGTTAACTCAAGGAACAAGGCTTGATTCTTAAACCAAGCTGTGTGTAATTAGATACATATTGAAATGGCAAAATTGCATTGTTTTTCAAAATTAAAACTCTGCCATAGCCAACCCAGAAGTAGTATAAAGAGAGGTGTCAGCTCATTCCTCCTAATCTGATTGTAATAATATAAAGTTAAAGTTTATTTCTTAGTCACAAGGAAGGCTTACATTAACACTGCAATGAAGTTACTGTGAAAATCCCCTAATATCAAAGGCCACAGAGAGATCAGGAAGCATGAGGAGGACTAATCCTCAGAAGATGCCATTGGTGCTTTTGATTATATCTATGTGTGTGGCACGGTGTCACAGTGGTTAGCGCTGCTGCCTCACAGCACCAGGGACCCGGGTTCAATTCTGGCCTTGGGAGTCTGTCGGAGTGGAGTCTTCACATTCTCCCCATATCTGCGTGGGTGCAGACAGACTCAACAAGGGAGTTTGGAGAACGTTGGACACAGATATAGGAGACATTGGCGATGGGGTGACAAATTATAAAGACAGAGATGTTGAGGGTACCTTTCTTACAGAGGGAGTGATGATGTTGGTTTAGAAATTGAGGGACAGAAAATGAAAAGAGGTTTAGAGGCAAAAAAGCCAGGAATAAAGAGCGAAAGATGGGAAACCATAAATGGGGAGGGGGATAAAGAAGTTCCAGAGGCACAGAATGACAAGGCATGAATAATAAATTTGAGGAGCCAACTCCAATGTCATTTGTCTTCATCATAACCTCAGGCCATCAACTGCTGAAACTCACTTGTGTCTTTATCACCTCCACACTGGAATATTTCAATGGGGTATTAGGTTCCTTTCCTTTGCCTACTCTGTCATTCTCCCTTTCTCTCCCATTCTGTTCTTTCTCAATTTGCACGGTGGTACAGTGGTTAGCAACGCTGCCTCACAGCGTCAGGAACCCAGGTTTGATTCCCAGCTTTATCACCAAATACGGTGGCACGGTGGTTAACATTGCTGCCTCACAGCACCAGGGACCCGGGTTCGATTCGCGGCTTTGGTCACTATCTGTGTGAAGTCTGCACGTTCTCCTCATGTCTGCGTGGGTTTCCTCCGGGTGCTCTGGTTTCCTCCCACAGTCTGAAAGACGTGCTGGTTAGGTGCATTGGCCGTGCTAAATTCTCCCTCAGTGTACCCAAACAGCTGCTGGAATGTGGCGACTCAGGGATTTTCACAGCAACTTCATTGCAGTGTTAATGTAAGCCAACATATCACACTAATAAATAAACTTTACTTTAATTTCACTATCTCCATCCCTCATTCTCTCGCTCTATCCATCCCTCCTTCGCTGCCTGTCCTTATTCCCCACCCATCGTCTCTCACTCAGCTTGCTTTGTTTATTCTGCTGGAAGCTGATGTGTGAGTGCAGGAGGGAGCTCATTGCCGATCTCATTTGGAATTTCATGGCCAGATGAGTCTAATTCATACATTTATTTATTCTTCTCATTTTAAATTAACGGCTCAGAAACGTTTTCTCAAAGTTTGCTCTGTGCTGACAGACAGCACAGCGCTGAGCCCTGGGAGACTGGTAGCAAAGCATAAGGAAAAAAAATCAGTGGGTCAGAATTAATAGAAATTACCTAGCTGAAATAAATGGGATTCTGATTATGGGTGAAGCCAATTTTCCATGAATAAAGCTTATTTTAGACCAACACAAATCACTGTGAGATTCATCCCTTCAATCTACCGGTGGCTTAGATCAAAACTGAAAGGGAGCTCTGTACTTGAGTAAAAGATTTCTTTCTTGCTTCACTGCATAGTATTTCCTTGTATTTAATTTGACAAGTGCATCTGGATGATTTTCTTCTGGATCTGAACATCATTACATACGTTTAGCAATCAGTCGAGTCACATTTGCTTTGGCCAAGTTTCACCTCACTTGACAGTAAGGTTGTGGTATCAGAGAGTCCGGGAATCACACAGGACTGGAGGATGGCCATTGAGCCCATTGTGCCTGTGCTGGCTCTTTGAAAGAGCTACTCAATTATACCCACTCTCCCCTCCTCTTTCCCCATAGGCCAGCCAATTTCCTTTTGGAAGGGACCACTTAATCTACTTCGAGAACGTAATAATTCTGTTGCAGGGCAATATCAGGGATCGTGTCATTTATATTTTAATTTATGTGTCCATTCATATTTTATTTGATTTCAATGTAATATATGCAGGGCTACATAGAGCAAGCCCAGAGAGCCAGGCCTCACCAGAGGGAAGAAAAGGGTTAACGCAAACATGTGGAGGCCTGCTCTGCCAACAGATAACAATTAACACATGCTATCAACTTCTAATGTGCAGGAGATCGTTCGGAATTATCACGACAATGGTAGAACCAGCATTAAGACTGCCAGACTCCATACAGTCCAGGGAGGGCATAGTCTTCTGTAAAACATGATCACCTCGCAGTAGGGGGGAGCGATTAACACACCATTGTAAATTGATTGGACAAATACAACGCTTTGACACTGTAATTGGGTAAACAGAACTGTCCAGAGAATTGATTAACAAAGTTGTACTGAACAATGCAGTCTGCATAATAAGATTAGAAGAACCATCTTGTATCCAACTCGAGGAATTAATATACTAATGTAAACCTTTGTGACTCAAAACAGTATAATAACCTGTACAAATCTACCAGGGTCAGAGAGAACTCGCAGGCATCCTGAGATTTCAGGCTGGAGTCCATCTCTCCCTCATGCATGTGGAATAAAAACCTTTCTTGAAGTTCGACACGGTCTCCAAGGCTCGACTCATTTTATTTCCCTCCTACAAACTCACTAGATATTAGTCATAGAATCATTATAGAATCCCTATAGTGCAGAAGGAGGCCATTTGGCCCATTGAGCCTGCACTGACTACAATCCCACCCTGGCCCTATCCCCATAACCCATGCATTTACCCTGCTAATCCCCTGATATCAAGGGGCTATTTAGCAATGGCCAATCCACCTAAACTTCTTTGGAGTGTGGGAGGAAACTGGAGCACCCGGAGGAAACCCACGCAGACATGGGGAGAACGTGCAAACTCCTCACAGACTGTCACACAAGGTGGGAATGGAACCCAACTCCTTGAGGCAGCAGTGCTAACCACCGTGCCACCATGCCACCATGCCACCCAAATTATTCTTCTTATCTCCCATCTGGTTCTGTCATCATCTGCATTAAATTTGTATCCTCTGGAAACTGAGACATCCGCTCATGGGAACAGTGTCTCCTTCTTTACTCCATCAAATCACCTCAGAAATTTTGAACAATTAGATTAAAACTCCCCTTAGCTTTCAAAGTGCCACTGTCTCTAATCTCTCTAATCAACACAGATAACCTTCATACCATTGGTTATATCAAGCTGTTCCTTTACATTCTCTGCTTTGGGTCAGCATTCCAGCTCCATTTCTCCTGGGTATTTGTGAATGTTATCTGCATATTCAGGCAATGCACAAGCACTTACTTCACCTGAAAATGCAAACATGCTCAGCAGCCCTGGGGAATCAAAGCTCACATCTGCAGCACAATCAATAGTGGCCAATCACTTACAATTTCCAAGTGACAGTATATTGAGGAAATGTGGCAAAGTGAGAGATGTTGGTGGGATTCCTGGAAGAAAGAGAAGAGGAAGATGCAAGATCAGATGGGAGGATATGCTGGCCAGAAACTTGGAAGAGGAATGGGTGACTGATGGGAGGAGAAGATGAAGAGCGATCAACCATCATTGCGTTGATGTCAAGTAAATTGGGAATGGGAAGAATGAGGTGAAAGAAGAAGAACGATAAAGACGAATTGAAGAAGAACTAAATGGTACTGCTTTGTAGCGAGTACAGTAATGGAGGGGCAGAACATTGTCCATACTCAGATATTGGAAGATGGTACGTACGGTGGGACAGTGGTTGGCACTGCTGCCTCACAGTGCCAAAGACTCAGGTTTGATTCCTGGCTTGGGTCACTGTGCAGAGTTTGCACATTCTCCTCGTATCTATATGGGTTTCCTCTGAGTGCTCCGGTTTCCTCCCACAGTACAAAGTTCATCCTGGTTAGGTGTATTGACCATGCTAAATTCTACCTCAGTGTATCCGAACAGGCGCCAGCGTGTGGTGACTCGGGGATTTTCACAGTAACTTCATTGCGGTGTTAATGTAAGCCAACTTGTGACAATTAAATAAAATTACTTGAGAAGGCTCCTAAAAAAAAATGTATGGAATGCTTCACTTTCTATCATAGAATCCCTCCAGTGCAGAAGGAGGCCATTTGGCCCATCGAGTCTACACTGACCACTGCCCCACGCAGGCCCTATTCCCGTAACCCCACGTATTTACTGTTGCTGCCTGTCTCACAGTTTGTTTTAACCTTTATACAGTGGACAAAGAATTGCGAATAGACCTCGTGTTAATGCAACAATATTTATTTACACACAATTAATAATCACCCACCCAATCAACAATAAATTATCTCATAGAATAATAAAGTTCAAATACAATATGAGGCCTTGTCTTAGCTTTTGCGTGACTGGCAAGTACCCAGGCAGATATTGGCCTTTATCTGTGTGCTGGTCTCTGTAGTCCTCTGTGTAGTCTGATCCTTTGGTCTGGTCTGATTCTCTGGCTCTGCTCTTCCTTCCTTCTTGGGTGTGGTGGCTCTCCTCGTGCTGGTCGTTGCTGGTGATGGTCATCGTTGTTGTAGCTCGTTCGTTGGAAGAGAGAGAGAGAGAGATTCTTCTGTTGCGCAGCACCCTTTATACCTTGTTGGTTTTAGCTCCCTTTTGGCCATTGCCAATCAATCGATCAGGACTTGATCACCCTGATCAATAGGTTCCAATCAGGTGCTGCCACACCGATCTCTGGGTGTGTACCCAATGGCCATGTCTGTAGGGGCTGGAGGCACGTAGGTCACATACCTCCCTCCTAAATAAGGGGTTATGGCACCCCTATGACTGGAAAACAACCCAGTTTGACCAGAAAGTGTTCTTTGTCCTGGAGATGGCCTATATCCTATGTATTCCATCTCTTGCAACTGCAGCCTGTTTTTCTCTGTCCAATTTCCTTTGAGGCTGTCGCCTGTCTGTTTCAGCGCTTGTTCAATTATCTCAACGTGCCCTTGCAAACCACCATTTTAGTTGGCCCTTTTGGCCACATTATCCTGCTAATCCCTCTCACACTAGCATCAATTTAGCATGGCCAATCAACCTAACCCGCACATCTTTGAATTGTGGGAGGAAACCGGAGCACCCAGAGGAAACCCATATAGACACGGGGAGAACGTGCAAACTCCACACAGACAGTCGCCCAAGACTGGAATTCAATTCGGGTCCTTGGCACTGTGAGGCAGCAGTGCTAACCACTGTGAAAATTTAACTCTCAGCAAGAAAATCATGCAAAATCTTTCTAAATCATTGGCTGGGTCTCAGCCTGAGTAGTGCGGCCAATTCCGTACAACACAGTTTAGAAAGGGAAGCAATTCTTCGAGAAGGTGCAGAAGAGATTTACTGGAATTGTATCAGGGATGAGGAACTTTAAATGTTTGGAAAGACTGATAGAACCAGACCATTTCAATCTCTTCTTGGCTGCTTTCTTCGATGCTCCCAGAATCTTCATTGGCCTTCTGATCTCCTGGTTCCCATTGTGATACTCCACACATCCATCTCAGTATCCCCATCTCATGAGTATCCAGTCTTTGTTCCACAGGCTTGATGTTGCACAACTTTCCACTCTTTATAATGGCCGGAGTTTTCCGTGCCCCCCCTCCCACATGGTGTTTCGCGGGGGCAGAGACAGCCCGCCATTGTCCAAAGGCGGGAACATCTGGTCCATCTGCTGTCCATGGGGTTTTCAGTTGTATACAACCCCTGCCATTAGGAAACACATGGGCGGGGGCGGGTGTAATTCACCGCCAGTGAGACTGGAAGATCCCGTCAGTGGGAAGGGCTGGAAAATTCTGGCCAAAAAGGCTGATCCTACATCTGTCTTATAGATTCAGCTATCTGTTTGTATCATACTGCAATTCTTCCAATTACTCAAACCAGAAGTCGGTGCTGCCATTTTTATTTCCATGCTTCCATTTCTGCCACCACTGACACCAGCGGGGAATTTTCCCATCCCCCCGCATCCCCCCCCCCACCCCCTTTGGGAATTGTAGAGGGTGGGGATTGAATTATGCAGAGATCCGTTGACCTTGGGTGGGATTTTCTGGTTTTGGGGCGAGGGCAGCCCACCCCAGGTTTCCACGTCTTTCCAAAACACACCACTTCAAACTTCTCTGAGTTAAGTTTCAGCAGCTCATTTCACACTGTGTCTAAGTCCTCCTGTAGTCGCTTGCTCTCCTCCCTGTGGCCTTCCTTTAGGGAAGGAAATCTGCCATCCTTACCCGGTCTGGCCTACATTTGACTCCAGAGCCACAGCAATGTGGTTGACTCTCAACTGCCCTCCAAGGGCAACTAGGGATGGGGACCAGCCAGCGATGCCCATGTCCCACGAATGAATAAATAAAAAGTACTTTTCATCAACATCACTGGGCGAATATTGAAATAGATCCTGAAGGTATCGAAGCCACGGGGTTTATATCCATGTCACAACACTGACAATGAGTGTGGGTAGGCTGCTTGACCACATGGGGCAGTACAACCAAATACATCTCATTCTCCCCGTTGTCGGAATGTCAGAACAGGATGAGGACAGCTCCTCAAGCCTGTTCCATCATTCAATTAGATCATGGTTGATCAGCACCTGAACTCCAATTACCTGCTTTAGCTGCATTTCGCCTAATGCTCTTGCCAAACAGAAATTTAGTCAGCCTCAGTTTTGACTCCTCCGTAGCATTTGGGGAGGGGGGGAGGGGTTTGGGCAGGAAGTTGGGGAGCGGGACAGGTGGTTTCAGATTTCCATTTCCAAAGGCTTCCTAATTTTACCGGTTGAATTTTTAACCCGTCCCTCGCCCAGTGCTTCCTGAACTCAATTACAAAATGTCAACGGATGTTTGGTTGAGATGTGAATCATAGAATCATAGAACCCCTACAGAGTAGAAGGAGGCCATTCGGCCCATTGAATCTGCACCAACCACAATCCCACCCAGGCCCTATTCCCACAACCCCATGCATTTACCCGAGATAGTCCCCCTGACACGAATGGGGCAATTTAGCATAGCCAATACATCTATCTCGCTCATCTTTGGACTGTGGGAGGAAACCAGAGCACCTGGAGGAAACCCACGCAGACACGGGGAGAATGTGCAAACTCCACACAGACAGTGACTCGAGGCTGAAATTGAACCCGGGTCCCTGGCGCTATGAGACAGCAGTGCTAACTGCTGCGTCCTAACTGGGATAGAGAGAAGATAGAATCCAGGTCTCTTTCGTGTGTTCCACCAGGTCCTGCCTCTACGCGGTAGGGCCACTGGAGGGAGCTCCGCAGTCACTTTACAAAATAGGTAATTAGTATATTATTTTTATCAGCATCTGTTACCACTGGGGCCAATGGAGATTTTAAATGTTTTTGTCACAGCTCAGCCAGCATTCTGGCCTTTGGGGTGCAAGGGTCCACATCTCCAAACCAGACTGTTGAGTAGGTCATTTTTATAGACAGCCCTGTGGGGGAGGGCTGCATTGTCAGGATGTCATCATTAAACTGAGGATCGGTCAGTTTATCAAACACTTCGTGAAAGTCCAAATATACTATATGATGGACAATTGTTGGATTTTCCCCTTCTATACCAAGTGCTGACTCATAGAAACATAGAAACATAGAAACCCTACAGTGCAGAAGGAGGCCATTTGGCCCATCGAGTCTGCACCAACCACAGTCCAACCCATTCCCTATCCCCGTAACCTCACTTATTCATCCTGCTAATCACCCTGATACCAGGGTGAATTTAGCATGGCCAATCCACCTAACCTGCACATCTTTGGACTGTGGGAGGAACCAGAGCACCCGGGGGAAACCCACACAGGCATGGGGAGAATGTGCAAACTCCACACAAAAAGTGACTCAAGCCAGGAATCAAACCTGAGTCCCTGGCATGGAGGCACCAGTGCTAACCACTGGGCCACTTTGCCGCGCTGAGGTAATTCTCTACTCGATGTCTTAGAATTCAACTTGCTCTTAATATTATGCTAATGAGGCTTTCGATAGATCAGCCTGATTTGTTTGCTTAATTTGTAGACTTCACAAAGTTCTGGTTATTGTCAAACAGTCTTTGAATTCACTTGTTGCCCCTACCCTAGTTCCTCTTTGTTAATTGCTGAGAATTTGTTTGTGATTCTGTTGCGTTTCGTGCTGAGTTCCATCTGCTTTCGATTTATTTTCTTCACAGAATGGTTCCTGGCTTTGAAACTTTTTTTTAAAAAGTACCCTAAATAACCTTAGCAGTGCGAGCGGAAATTCAGGTTAATGCTGTCTGTGATGAGCGTTACTCAAAGCTGAAAGGAGGTTGGTATCACCGGATCTCACAGCACAGTGGGAGGCCAATCATCCCATCATGACCTTTTGATTTGATTTATTATTGTCACATGTATCAGCATACAGTGAAAAATATTGTTTCTTGCGCGCTATGCAGACAAAGCATACTGTCCATAGAGAAGGAAACAAGAGAGTGAAGAATGTAGTGTCACAGTTATAGCTACGCTGTAGAGAAAGATAAACTTAATGCGAGGTAGGTCTATTCAAAAGTTTGATGGCAGCAGGGAAGAAGCTGTTCTTGAGTCAGTTGGTATGTGTCCACAGACTTTTGTATCTTTTTCTCAACGGAAGAAGGTGGAAGAGAGAATGTCTGGGGTGCGTGGTGTCCTTAATTCTGCTGGTTGCCTTTCCGGGGTTGCATGAAGTGTAGACAGAGTCAATGGATGGGAAGTTGATTTGCGTGATGGACTAGGCTTCGTTCCCAACCCTTTGTACATTATTGCGGTCTTGGGCAGAGCAGGAGCCATACCAAGCTGTGATGCAACCAGGAAGAATGCTTTCTATGGTGCACCTGTAGAAGTTTGTGAGAGCTGTAGCAGACTTGCCAAATTTCCTTAGGCTCCTGAGAAAGTAGAGGTGTTGGTGGGCTTTCTTTACTATAGCCTCAGCATGGAGGGACCAGGATAGGTTGTTGGTTATCTGGACACCTAAAAACATGAAGCTTTCGAGCATTTCTACTTCATCCCCACTGATGTAGACAGGGGCATGTTCTCCTCCACACTTCCTGAAATCAATGACTATCTCCTTCGTTTTGTTGATATTGTCTTGGCTCGGCATGAACCCAACTGTCAGAGAACTTTCCCCCAATTCCCATTGACTTCAGATTTTACTCATGTTCTCTGATGTCATATGCAGTCAAATGCTGCCTTGATGTCAAGAGCAGTTGGGCGGCACGGTAGCAGAGTGGTTAGCACTGCTGCTTCACAGCTCCAGGGTCCCGGGTTCGATTCCCGGCTCGGGTCACTGTCTGTGTGGAGTTTGCACATTCTCCTCGTGTCTGCGTGGGTTTCCTCCGGGTGCTCCGGTTTCCTCCCACAGTCCAAAGATGTGTGGGTTAGGTTGATTGGCCAGGTTAAAAATTGCTCCTTAGAGTCCTGAGATGTGTAGGTTAGAGGGATTAGCGGGTAAAATATGTGGGGGTAGGGCCTGGGTGGGATTGTGGTCGGTGCAGACTCAATGGGCCGAATGGCCTCCTTCTGCACTGTAGGGATTCTATGATTCTATGAGCAGTCACTCTCACCTCATCTCCGAAGTTCAGCTCTTCTGTCTATATTTGAACCAAGGCTGTAATGAGGTCAGGAGTTTAAAGTTTATTTATTAGTGTCACAAGTAGGTTTATATTAACACTGCAATGAAGTTACTGTGAAAATCCCCGAGTTGCCACACTCCCGTTCCTGTTCAGGTACACGGAGGGAGAATTTAGCACGGCCAATGCACTTAACCAGCACATCTTTCAGACTGTGGGAGGAAACTGGAGCACCCGAAGAAAACCTACGCAGACACGGGGAGAATGTGTAAACTCCACACAGACAATGAACGAAGCCGGGAATTGAACCCGGGTCCCTGGCACTGTGAGGCAGCAGCGCTAATCACTATGCCACCGTGAGACTCTGGTGGAACCCAAACAAAGCATCAGTGAGAAGATTATTTATAAGCATGTGCCGCTTGCTGGAATTGTTGATAACCACTTCCATCAATTTACTGATGATTGGTAAGACCACAAGACTATAAAATATAGAAGCAGGTGTTAGCCATTTGGCCCATCAAGTCCGCTCCCGCATCCAATGTGATCATGACAGATCTGATGTGATAATTCTCAACTCCACTTTCCTGCCTTAACCCCATAACTTTCGATTTCCTTACTGATTAAAAACCAGTCTATCTCAGCCTTGAACATATTTGCAACACCAACAGCTCTCTGCAGTAAAGAATTCTGCCTTATGCCGTTCTGTTCCAGAGGCTTGTGTCAACTCTGAGCCACAGCGGACAGTGTTGTGGACAGCAATGACTGAAGACAAGGGTTCCTGGGGCAGTTTGGAGATTGAATGTCAGCCTTGGCTTCATGGTAATACCCTTGCTGCTCAACCTGTAGCGACCTGAGCAGTTAATCTAGGCTCACAATACTGAGTGGCACTGAAGGAGTGCTGCACTGTTGGACATCAGGTGAGACCTTCGGACTCTCGCTACCCTCTCACTTGAACATTAAATACCCCTAAAGCAACTTATCCATTTGCTGCTCATGGAGGTTCATTGAGCAGAAACTGGCTCTCTCATGTTACTGCACATTTTGTGGAGATGCCGGTGTTGGACTGGGTTAAACTCAGCAAGAATGTATGCCCTGTTTGTGAACAGAACTCCCACTTACCTGATGAAGGGGCAACGCTCCGAAAGCTAGTGGCTTGTGTTACCAAATAAACCTGTTGGACTTTAACCTGATGTTGTGAGACTTCTTACTGCACATTATAACAGCAATGTTACTTCAAGAATACTTAATTTGCTATAAGAAGTCTCACAACACCAGGTTGAAGTCCAACAGGTTTATTTGGTAGCACGAGCTTTCGGAGCACTGCTTCTTCATCAGGTGAGTCTGATTCAAATAAACCTGTTGGACTTTAACCTGGTGTTGTGAGACTCCTTACTGTGCCCACCCCAGTCCAACGCCAGCAACTCCACATCATAATTCGCCGTGAACAAACTTGGGCAGTTGCAAAGGGTTAAAACGTAAAAAAGATGCAAAGTATTCTTCTTTCCATTGAAGCATTATGTAGCAAAGGAAACCGGGGCAAGTGAAGTCAACAGTGCAATTCCCTTTTATTTGTTCTGTTAACATCAAGGGAAGACTTAAGGGCAGAGTTAAAGACCAATGTGGCCAACTGACCCAGTGACAGCAGTGTGTAGAGTAATCAATATGAATACTGTGTGCAATTCTGGTCGCCACATTATTGGAAGATGTGATAGCACTGGAGTGGGCACAGAGGAGACTCACCAGGACGTTGCCTGGGGTGGAACATTTAAGTTATAAAGAGAGGCTGGATAGGCTTGGGTTGTTTTCTCTGGAGCAAAGAAGACTGAGGGGAGACCTGATTGAGGTGTTCAAGATTATGACGGGCATAGACAGGGTGGATAGGGAGCAGCTGTTCCCTTTAGTTGAAGGGTCAGTAATGAGGAGACACAAGTTAACAGTGAGGGGTGGGAGGTTTAGGGGGTTTTGAGAAAAAACATTTTTACCCAGAGGGTGGTGATGGTCTGGAATGCGCTGCCTGGGAGGGTGGTGGAAGCCTCACACCTTTTAAAAAGTACCTGGATGAGTACTTGGCACATCATAACATTCAAGGCTATGGGCCAAGTGCTGGCAAGTGGGATTAGATAGGCAGGTCAGGATCTTTCCTGCATCGGTGCAGACTCAATGGGTGAAGGGCCTCTTCTGCACTGTAGTATTCTGTGATTCTGTGATTCTGTGATTCAACCAAGTCCCTCTTTCCTCAGAAGGTAGTTAAAGTAATCATAGAAATCATAGAAACCCTACAGTATAGAAAGAGGCCATTCGGCCCATCGAGTCTGCACCGACCACAATCCCACCCAGGCCCTACCCCCATATCCCTACATATTTTACGCGCTAATCCCTCTAATCTACGCATCCCAGGACACTAAGGGGCAACTTTAGCATGACCAATCAACCTAACCCGCACATCTTTGGACTGTGGGAGGAAACCGGAGCACCCGGAGGAAACCCACGCAGACACGAGGAGAATGTGCAAACTCCACACAGAGTGACCCAAGCCGGGAATCGAACCCAGGTTCCTGGAGCTGTGAAGCAGCAGTGCTAACCACTGTGCTACCGTGCCACCCTATAATGTAAAGTTTATTTATTATTCCCAAGTAATGCTTACATTAACCCTGCAATGAAGTTACTGTGAAATTCCCCTAGTCGCCACGCTTTGGTGCCTGTTTGGGTCAATGCACCTAACCCGCACATCTTCCAGACTGTGGGAGGAAACCGGAGTACCCAGAGGAAACCCATGCAGAAACTAGGAGAACGTGCAAACTCCACACAGACAGTGGCCCAAGTCGGGAATCGAACCCGGGTTCCTGACGCTGTGAGGCAGCAGTGCTCACCACTTAGCACAGTTGTCCGTTGAAAGCAGCTGAAGTCACCAATAGTAGGACAGGATAGGCCTGACAGTGTGTTCGATCTTGCTTAACATCCCATAAAAGGACGGACAGTAACACAAGACTAATATCAAAGCAAAATACCATGTTCGCTGAAAATCTGAAATAGTAACAAAAATCTTGGAAAACATCCATTGGCATCTGTGGAGAATGAAAGAGAGAAATGTTTCAGGTCAACGACCCTTCATCAGAGTTGGAAAAAGTTGACTATGGACACTTTATAAGCAGGTGTGGTGCCTGGATAAACTGGGTGGATGGAGGGAGGAAGGAGCAAAGTGTAAGGTCTATAATAGGATGGAAAGGCAGGAATGAATTATGATCAAAAGGATGATGGTACAAGACAAAAAGGGGTCAAGGATGATAAGGAAACGAATGGGTAGGAAATGTGTTGAAAGGAACGGATGCCAAGTTTCATTTGTTCCAGCCACAGACAAGTCAATACTCAATGCACCCCCTGTAGACAACACTTTAATATCCTGTTGGTTCTCAATTTGCAGTTTCCAAATAGCCTAGTGTGAGCAAGGCTGTCACCAGCACCACATGATTATGCTGATTTGAATAGCTGAAAGAGAACCATTAACCCCACACGCTTCAGCATAAATTGTGTAAAATAATCAACTAAATTACAACAATTGCAGTAAAATTACCCTTCCCTATAATCCAGCTCCTCCATACAATCAGACTCGAGAACCCCTCCCAGTCAGTGCTCAATCTCGCTGATTTTCTACATTGATCTTAAGGCAGTGCCCTCTGGGCTTCGTGCACCTCTCTCAGAGCTCCTGTCACTCACCATGGTCCTCAACTTTCACAGGAATTTCCCCCTCTGTCAGAAGTACAGTAGAACGCTCAAGGAAGCAGCAGAGACCTGGCTGTTTGAAACTGGGGGAATCCCCTGTCAAATTTGGAGGCTTCTGTATCATACTTATGTTAATCCAAATCCCTCCCAATGTTAAACCAAGAAGCTCATCCTAGCCATTGCACTGCCTTACTCACATTACCTCTCATCATGTTAATTTACTTCTTTCACACTTTGGGGCTTAGCAACTCCTCCTAGCCAGTATTCTATATTACTGACTGTATTACTTGTGATACTAAACCAGCTCCCTAAAATCCATTCGGTGAAGTTATCAGAACCAATTTTTATTTGGAAAGTGGAGATCTGCTCTCCCTTATCGTCGCAACAGTCACTTGCAGATGAGATGATGGCTTTTGACATGATTGGCGGTCTTCAATTTGTGTTTTTAGTATTCATGGGACATGGGCGTCGCTAGCTGGCCAGAATTTATTATCCATTCTAGTTGCCCGAGGGCTGTTGACAGTCAACCACATTGCTGTGGCTCTGGAGTCACATGTAGGTCAGACCAGGTAAGGACGGCAGATTTCCTTCCCTAAAGGACATTAGTGAACCAGATGGGTTTTTCTGACAATTGACAATGGTTTCATAGTCATCAGTAGATTCTTAATTCCAGATATTTTTATTGAATTCAATTCCACCATCTTCTATGGTGGAATTTGAACCCGGGTCCCTCGAACATTAGCTAACTTTCTGGATTAATACAAACAAAGGGGGGGCGGGGGGAACTCCCATAAAATGTTACCCCTTAAAGATGGGAATATGTCTGATGCGCGATTAAATCACTCGGGAGGCTAGATTGTACCCAGGAAATAAAGGCTTTTATTACTGACAAGAATGGAGCATACTATATACAATACAATCCCAGACTAAAGGGTCACCAGGCAGTGCAGTGACCTTTATACTTCCCCTGGTAGGCGGAGCCAACTGGAGTGTACCACAGAACAATATCAACAGGTAGAACAGCCCAACCCTAACCCCAACAGTGACAACAGTAACATATCTACAAACCCCCATAGTGCTGACCATCCATGGCTCAGCACTCATAGTGGTAACCAACTATGGTTCACCACAATGTCAAAATGAACATGTAGATTTCAAGTTTTTTACAGTGGGACAACCATAGATCCGCGAATGGCAAGAGTGAATTTATTCACAGTATGGTGGCATACTGGTTAGCACTGCTGCCTCACAGTGCCAGGGACCTGGGTCCAATTCCAGCCTTGGCTGACTGTCAGTGTGGAGTTTGCATGTTCTCCCCACGTCTGCGTGGAAGCCTAACCCTAACCCTCCGGGTGCTCCGGTTTCCTCCCACACTCCAAAGATGTGCAAGTTAAGTTGATTGGCAATGCTAAATTCTCCTTAGTGTCCCAAGGTAGATTAGGGGGTTTAGTGGGGTAAATACGTGGGGTTTCAGGGATAGGACCTGGGTAAGGTGCTCTGTCGGAGAGTCAGAGCAGGCTCGATAGGCTGAATGGCCTCCTTCTGCACCAGAGGGATTCAATAATTCTATCTATGAATTACTGCATACAAACTTCAGAAAGTTTGGAGCAGTGTAAGGGAAAAAATATGGATTAAAAAAGTGGAAGTCTATAAAACTATGAATACAGCCTCCAGTGTACCGTGCCTACAAGTCAGACCAGAGAGTTCTCAGAGCACTTCTGATCCCACTTCCAACTTTGAACTGGGCCCACCATTTCTCCAGTTACACTGGACTTTCTGAGTCAGAGAAAGCACATTTTATTTTTGTCGCAGACAATCATTTATCATATATTGTTTATACATTAACAAAGGCAATTTAGGCTTAATTGGCCTTTCATCCAGAAGGGAGATGATTAAGAAAATACATCCAAACAATGGACACCAGCTGTGGTACAAATGATGGATTTTTACATGTGTCTGCTTATTGGACGCCTTCCTGTTGATCGTCGCAGATGGAATTTGAAAAAATCAATTACTATTTGCTGTTTGTTTCAAGGTGTGGGGAATGTACATACTGGGATGATGTGATAAATCCAATAATATGTCTCTGTGACATTATCCTGGTGAACAGGAGGGAGTTGAATGTGGAGTGATTGGTGTCAGTCATTTTACGCCCTCGACAGAGAATTTTGAAAAACAAAAGTAGGACCTGCACACGCAGCAGTAGTCATGATTTCAGAACATCCCAAAGCACTTAACAACCAATTAATTACTTTTTTTGAAGTGTTGCTATGTGAGAACAGCAGCAGCGAATTTGCACGCAGAGAGAGTACGGGTTCATTCGCTTCGGGATTGTGTTCCTGGACTCCTAATCCACAGATCTCAGCTAATGGTGCAGAGACACAGACTCAAATCCCACCACAACAGCTGAAGAATTTCAATTCAATTCATTAAATAAATGTGAAATTAAATGGTAACATCTGTAATGGTGACCATGGAACTACTGGACTGTCATAAAAACCCATCTGCTTCACTCATGTCCCTGAGTGAGGGGAAATCTGCTGTCCTTACCCAGTCTGATCTGCATGTGATTCCAGACCCATGGCAATAAGATTGATTCGGAAATGGCCTTGTAAGCTGCTGAACTGCATTCATCAGGCACCCTTTTCCTAAAGGGCAGTTAGGGATGAGCAATAAATGCAGTCTGATGGCACTCCCATCGTGTTCAACTCTGATTCTACAAACAGCAATGAGATAATGGCCAGATTATGGTTTTTTTCAAGTCATGTTGATCCCATCATTGGGCTTCCCTTCTCGATAATGCTGTGCAAAATATGTCTTTTGATTTGATTTGATTTGGTTTATAATTGTCACATGTATTAGTATACAGTAAAAGTATTGTTTCTTGCGCCTATACCGTCAAAGCATACCGTTCATAGAGAAAGAAAGGGGAGAGTGCAGAATGTAATGTTTCAGTCATAGCTAGGGTGTAGAGAAAGATCAACTTAATATTTGATTTAATTTATTATTGTCACATATATTGGTACACAGTGTAAAGTATTGTTTCTTGCGCACTATGCAGACAAAGCATACTGTTCATAGAGTACAGAGGGGAGAAGGAAAGGAGAGAGTGCAGAGGGTGTAGAGCAAGATCAGATTAATATAAGGTAGGTCCATTCAAAAATCTGATGGCAGCAAGAAAGCAGCTGTTCTTGAGTCGGTTGGTACATTATCTTTGAAGGAAGTCAGACCCCAGTTTAACACATGAACTGAATGACATCACCTCGACTGGCAGCAACCCCTTAGTAGAGCATTAGGATTGTTAGTGTAGTTAACATGCTCTGGAGAGTGACTGGAAACTATCATCAACTGACTCGGAGTCTCTGGGAAGCCTAACAAAGGAAGCACCACTGCTTCGAGGCAGCCTGCCAACGGCATACTGGGAGGCCAACGCCTCATGGAGGCTCAGAGGGCCGCCCTGATCTCTTGCCCCCCCAACTCACCCACTTACCTGTCATTGCCTCCCACTGCTTTTTCTGAGCTGGAGGGTATTCCATTGACCATCTAGCTTTGAGATTCCGCCCACCAACTCAACTGAACAGCAAGTCCACTCTCACTAATATGTTGTGATGGTATTATAAAAAAATATATTTTTCTTTTAAATGAATGCAATGAACCTTAAAAATAGCTGCCTAAAGTAACTTGATATTTTACAATTGCAATAAGACCGTAAGAAATAGAAATAGGAGTAGGCCGTTCGGCCCCTCGAGCCTGCTCTGCTACTCATGGCTAATCCAACCAACATTCTTCACGTCCACTTTCCTGCCCTTTTCCTGTAACCTGTGATTCCCTTACTGATCAAAAATCTATCTATCTCAGCCTTAACTATACACAAGGACTCTGCTCCCACAGCTCTCTGTGCAAGGAGTTCCAAAAACTCACAACCATCTGAGAGAAGAAATTCTTCCTCATCTCAATCTTAAATTGGTGCCCCTTTATTCTGAGACTATGCCCTCTGGTTCTAGACTCTCCCATGAGGGGAAACATCCTCTCAGCATTTACCCTGTCAAGCCCCTTAAGAATCCTAAATGTTCCAATGAGATCACCTCTCATTCTTCTAAATTCCAATCAGCAGAGTCCCAACCTGTTTAACCTTTCCCCATAAAACAATCCCTCCATACCGGGGATCATCCTAGTGAACCTTCTCAGAACTGCCTCCAATGAAATAATATCTTTCCTTAAATAAAGGGACAAAACCTGTTCTCAGTGTTCCAGACATGTTCTCACCGGTACCTTGTACAGTTGCAGCAAGACTTCTCTACTCTTATACTCCAACCCCCTTGAAATAAGGGCCAACATTCCATTTGCCTTCCTGATTACTTGCTGTCTGTTAGCTTTCTGTATTTCATGCACAGGAACCCCAAGTCCCTTTGTGTTGCAGCTTTCTGCAGTTTTTCTCCATTTAAATATTACTCTGTTCTTTTGTTCTCCCTTCCAAAATGATCAACTTCACACTTTCCCACATTATTCTCCATTTGTCAACTTTTAGCCCACTTACTTAACCTATCAGTATCTCTTTTTAAACTGTTTGTATCCCTCTTGCAACTTGACTTTCCAAATATTTTTGTGTTGTCTGCAAGTCTGGCTGCAGTACGTTGGCTTCCTTCCTCCAAGTCATTAAAATATATTGTAAACAGTTGCAGTCCCCGCACTGATCCCCGTGGAACCACACTAGTTATAGATCGCCAACCTGAAACAGTACCCCTTATCCTCACTTACTGTTTCCTACCCCTTAGCCAATTCTCCATCCATGTCAATGTGCTACCTACAACACCATGGGCTCTTATCTTATGACTTAACCTTTTTTGAGGTATCTTGTCAAACACCTTCTGGAAGGTCAAATACAACACATTTACTGGTTCCCCTCTATCAACTCTGGTTGAGTCTTTCGGCAAAAACTCTAATACCAAGTCAGATATAATTTCCCTTTCATGAAGTAACGCTGACTTTGCTTCATTACATTATGCTTTTCCAGATGCGCCACGATTGCTTCCTTAATGATCGATTCCAACAATTTTCCAACAATCGATGTTAGGCTAATTGGGCTGTAGTTACTGTTATAATTCAGGTCAGAAACTCCAAAGTGTTTTATGAAGTCTGCCTGGATCATAAATTCTGCAATTTGAATTTGGCTCGGGTGAGCATGAGATGTTTCATTTCAGGTATGATTCAAGTGACCCAGCTTTCATCAAACAAAGTTTATTTAAGAATACAGTTAACATGTATAGAAAGAAAATTAACAATCACTTTTACCAATTACAAACAAGAAAAAGAAAAAAAAAGCAAACATGATATTGTACAAACCTTAACAGCTAAATGCCATTCTAACGAAACAAACCCCATAAATAAAACCCTTGTCACAGATTTAGCACAGAAAATACAGATCCTCACGTGATGCTGGAATTTAGTCATTTCATTTGATGCTACAGTTCTCTTGATGCACACACAGACAAGCTTGAAGTCAGAACAGCTTCCCTAAACACCAGGGAGAGAGAGAGAGACTCTAGTTACTCGCCAGCAAACCACCAACAGCAGGCTTTTCGCTCCAGGAAGGCCAGGAGACCTGTTTCCGGCTGGCCAGCAGAATTTACAATACCAAGGAGAGAGAGAAACACTTTGTTTCAGTCTGATGCCCAAACACCTCCTAAATTAAAGAAGTGAGTAAAGTTTATTTATAGTCACAAGTAGGCTTACCTTCACACCGCAATGAAGTTACTGTGAAAATCCCCGAGTCGCCATACTCTGGCGCCTGTTCAGGCACACTGAAGTAGAATTTAGCACGGCCAATGCACCAAACCAGCACATCTTTTGGACTGTGGGAGGAAACCGGAGCACCCAGAGGAAACCCACGCAGACACAGGGAGAATGTGCAAACTCCACACAGACAGCGACCCGAGCCAGGAATTGAACCCGGGTCTCTGACATTGTGAGGCAGCAGTGCTAATCACTGTGCCATTGAACGCAGCAGCCAAACTGAAAACGAGAGAACTCCTGTCACCTGACCTGTCAATCAATCTTCCCTTCACAATGCAGTGTCATTTAAAAAATCCCAGGAATTACCTGAGGCCTAAAGTAAAAATGAACAAAACCCCGTTTAAAACATTAAAGCAGCAATACACTGACTTCCAGCTGCTTAACTGCAGAGAACAGCAATGTGGTTGACTCTTAAATGGCTTAGCAAGCTATGCAATTCAAGGGCAATTAGAGACGGATAATAAATGCTGGCTCAGCTCGCGACATGCATGCCCTTGAGCGAATAAAAGAAAACATGCCCTTCTTTTCCCTCGATGGACATTGCTTAAGGTATCACTCGAAACTAATTCCACTGCATCTAACATCTGACATCCCTGACTTGGTTTTTAAATTCAATGAATTCAGTGCGGTATTATATGCACTGCGCACAATGTCAGTTGTTGGCCCAGTAATCGAAAAAGGCTAGCCATTTTTTGTTAATGATCGAAAGAGGTCAACCGAGTACAGAAATCAGCTCACAGTCAGATATTAGATGCTTAAACGGCAAAGAGAAATACATTTTTATTCAAATCAAGTTAATTTCTATTCAGTTATCCCCTTGTGTCTCTGTATATTTAATATATTTCACTGGGGACTTTGCTGCACCCTGGGCAGGTTTCATCCTGCAAAGACTTCAATAGGATCCAGAGTATTTTAATTAATAGCAGATTCAATTCACCCCTGCCGTTTGCGGGGTCAATTTAGTCTGTCACTTCTGAGCATGAAGAAAAAGCACAAAAACCGATATTTTTGTCAAAGGCAGAAGGGGGATTTTAGAAGTGTCACTCAATGAAGGGATTGGGTGGTAACTGGGTTGGTCACGAACCTTTCACCTCTGGGAATTGACTAATGACCCCAGATTGGGGCAATGTCTTGGAGGGACTGTGCACTGTTCTATGTCGGAATTCTAACGTCACGCCCGCCACGGAATCGGAGCAGGCGAGGGGCAGACAATGGAAATGTTCGTTGACCTCGGGTGGGATTTTCCGGTCTCGCTCGAGGGGGGCCGTACATTCCTGGCCGTGGTCTCTATGTTACAGAAGGGATATAGAGGCATTGGAAGATGTACAATCAAGATTGACAAGAATCACACGTGAACTCGGGTCACAACCATCAGGAAAGATTGAGTGGCCTGAGGCTCGCAAAAAGAGGGAACGGAGGGGCGGCATAATTGAGTGTCTTTTACCATTATGCAGCAGATGATTGCATTGATGTAAAACAGATGTCAGCACAAATAAGGGAATTCAAAATGAGGGGTCACAATTTTAAGACAGACACTCAAAAATCCAATAAGGAATTGAGGAGAAATGTCCTTATATAGAAAGTGGTGAGTTTTGGGAGACACAAGCACGTGGGTTAATCAAGGTTAATAGAATAACTGCATTTAAAGGGAAGTTAGATAAATACATGAAGGAAAAGGAAAGATAATGCCGAGAGGGTTTGATGAAGTAGGATGGTGCTTTTGCAGCATAAATCCTAACATGAACCAATTGGAGGAATAACGTGTTTCTGTGCTCTTGTCATGTCTGCTCATAATAATGTTCCAATGTGAAATCATCATAGAATCCCTACAGTGCAGAAGGAGGCCATTTGGCCCATCAAGCCTGCACTGACAGCAATCCCACCCAGGACCTATCCCCATAATGCCACGTATTTACCCTGCTAGGCCCCCTGTCAGTAAGGGACAATTTAGTATGGCCAATCAACCTAACTTGCACACCTTTGGAGTGTTGGAGGACACCGGAACACCCGGAGGAAGCCCACGCAGACAGGGGAAAACATGCAAACTCCACACAGTCAGCCGAGGCCAGAATTGAACCAGGCCCCTGGTGATGTGAAGCAGCATTGCTAACCACTGTGCCACCCAATGTGCTGAATTCCTGTAGTGGGTCTTGAAGACAGAGTTTAGAAACTCAGAGTCATAGATTCATAGAGTCATAGAGGTTTACAGCGTGGAAACTGGCCCTTCGGCCCAACGTGTCCATCCGCCCATTTTTTTAAGCCCCTATGCTAGTCCCAATTACCCATATCCCTCTATACCCATCTTTCCCATGTAACTGTCTAAACGCTTTTTAAAAGACAAAATTGTTCCCGCCTCTACTAGTACTTCTCAACTGCCCTCTGGACAAGGGTAACTAGGGATGGGCAATAAATGCAATGCCCATGTCCCACGAATGAATAATAAAAAAACGATGACCCCTAGTTCTGGACTCCCCACCATTGGGAACATTCTTTTTGAATCTACCCAATCTAACCCTGTTAAAATTTTATAAGTTTCTATGAGATCCCCTCTCACTCTTCTAAACTCCAGTGAATATAATACTAACCGACTTAGTCTCTCCTCATATGACAGACCTGCCATCCCAGGAATCAGCTTGGTAAACCTTTGCTGTACTCCCTCTATAGCAAGGACATCCTTCCTCATCTGTTGGAAATAAGGATATAATGATGGAAGGGATGCCAGGGCAGGTGATTATCTGACTTTAACAGAATAATGGGAGCAGACAAAGACACTCTTACTCAGCTGCTTGGAGTAGGATGATGTGGTCAACCATGTCAAAGGACACAGGTGTCAAAGGATGAGAAGGGCTAGGACATCATAAACAGATAGGATTTTCCTTTGATTGAGTTGATTCAGTGCAATGGATAAGGCAGAGAGCTATGTAGATAGCTCAAACAAGGAACAGTGGGAAATTGGATTTGAGAGATGATAATGCTTTAAAATGTCTTGGAGAAGAGAAGTAAAGGTGGTTGGAGGTTGAGTGGTAGTTTCAAGGTCAGGTGCCCTATGTAGGAGGGTATGGGGTGACACTGCTGCTTCACAGCGCCAGGGGCCGGGGTTCCATTCCGGCCTTGGATGACTGTGTGGAGTTTGCACATTCTCCTTGCGTCTGCGTGGGTTTCCTCCAGGTGCTCCGGTTCCCCCCACAGTCCAATGATGTGCAGGTTAGGTGGATTGACCAGGCTAAATTTCCCTTTCGAGTCTCGAGATGTGTAGATCAGTTAGTAGGGTAAATGTGTGGGGTTACGGGGATAGGGCGGGGGAGAGGTCCTGGATAAAATACTCTGTCAGAGAATTGATACAGACTCGATGGGCCGAATGGCCTCCTTCTGCACCGTTGGACTTCAATGATTCTATGAAAGACTGATAGTGGGGAGGAAAAGAAAGGCATTCATTTGGAAACTATTATGACCTCTAGAAGAATCGATGTGCTTTACAGACAATGAATTACTTTTCAAATGTTGTGATGTAATAAAAGTACTGGGGGGGTACCTTCATCACGAACTGTAGCAGTTCAAGAAGGCAGCTCACCAAAGGCAAATAGGGATGGACAATAAATGTTGCATATTCCAGTAGTGTTCAGCCGATCTGTCTGTGTGGAGTTTGCACATTCTCCTCGTGTCTGCGTGGGTTTCCTCCGGGTGCTCCGGTTTCCTCCCACAGTCCAAAGATGTGCGGGTTAGGTTGATTGGCCAGGTTAAAAAAAAATTGCCCCTTCGAGTCCTGTGATGCGTAGGTTAGAGGAATTAGCGGGTAAATATGTGGGGATAGGGCCTGGGTGGGATTGTGGTCGGTGCAGACTCGATGGGCTGAATGGCCTCCTTCTGCACTGTAGGGATTCTATGATTTCTATGATGAACGAGAGAAAGTATTACGCAGCAGACAATTTGCGCATGTCAGCAATCTCTTACAAATAGAAAGATAATTTCTACCAGATAATCTGTTTTCAGTGATGTTAATTGAGGATAAACATCAATGCAGAGACTGTGGAGAACTCTCCTGCCTTTCTTTGAAATGGTACCATGAGCCCTTTTGTGCTCATTTCTGTTGACTGAAAGGCTTCACCTCCAACAGGGCGGTAAGCCCTTTTTAAAAAAGTTTATTTATTAGTGTCACAAGTAGGCTTACACTAACACTGCAATGAAGTTACTGTGAAAATCCCCTAGTTGGCACACTCTGGCGCCTGTTCAGGCACACTGAGTGAGAATTTAGCATGGCCGATGAACCTAACCAGCACGTCTTTCGGACTTTGGGAGGGAACCGGAACAGCCGGAGGAAACTCACGCAGACATGTGAAGAACAGACAGTGACCCAAGCTGCCAATCGAACCTGGATCCCTGGCACTGTGAGGCAGCAGTGCTAAGCACTGTGCCACTATGCCAGCCTTGGTACTGCACTGAAATGTCAACCCGACTCAGGGCAGGATTCTCCAGCTGTTCATGCGAACGGGATTCTCCTGACCCGCTGCAGTGAATGGCGAATTGGCTGAACGCCAAATTCTCCGCCCTCTCTGGCAGCGGCAGCGGGGCGTGAAGAATTCCAGCCTCAGAGGCAAAAGTGAGTCACAGCTAACACCTAAGAGCAACAGTTTCGTGGGGTAAGGGTTAGGAGAGCAGAAGGTTTAAACGTGTATGGAACTGTTCCACACTAGATCCGCATTTAGCAACCGAGACATCAGTCGGGCAAGATACAATTTCTCTTCAATAAAAGATTTGATTAGCACAGTGTACAAAGTGACAACTGCTACCTGATAAGAAAGAGAGAAAAAAAAATGGTCTCAGTTATCAAACCCCGGGCTGGATCAGAAAACAGTACATGAATGAAGCTTTTTGTGGTTTTCGACAGTCCTTGTCTGTCATTACAGAGCTAGTCATTATCTGTACTCAAGTGAACACAAGTGTGAGCCAATGCAATAAATAACAAAAACCAAAAACCCCCAGTGACCAGCCTGAAGAAAACATCACTGATCCTAGCCGAGAGAGTTGTTATTCTTACTGAGAGCGTGACCTGCACTGCTAGCTGGCAAGCTGTCTAATCCCTTAGCCTCCTCCAAGCTCCCCAGAGGAGCATCTTGGACATCGACAGAATTGAAGTGAGCATCTTCTTAGTTGTTTTATGTGACTCATCAGGCAACACCAATTAGGGTCTTGTCACATCCCATAGAGTATTTTGTTCAGTTCTGGGGCACCAGCTCAACAGGATTTATTGGGCAAGGAGGTGAAGGCGTAGCACGCAATGGAGGCTGAAATGGTTAAATCATGAGACGAGGGTATATAGACAAGGCATGCATTCCCTCAAGCATAGCAGATTGATGTGTTTAAGAATATTAAAGGATTTGATTCGGTAGATTGAGCAAAACATGGATTTATGAATGGGAAATCATGCTTGACAAACCTGTTGACGCTTTCTGATGATGTTACTAACAGATTGAGAAAGGGCCTAAGTGGACATTGTGTACTTGGATTTTTCAGAAGGCTTTCAATGAAGTCCCCCCAGAAGAGGTTGTTTATCAAATTAAAGTACATGGGATAGGAGGTAGCATGCTAGTTTGGATTAAAGATTAGTAACAGGCGGAGAATCGAGAACAGGCATAATCAGGTTGTTCACACATTGGCGGAACAGCGATTAGTGCTCAGGTTCCAGCTGTTAGCAATGTATATCAAGTGAGGACTAAATGCATTATATCCAAGTTCATGGATGGCACAAAACTAGGTGGGAATGTGCTTTGTGGGGAAGATGAAAAACAGCTTCAAGGGGAGTTGGACAGACTTAGTGAATGGGCAAGAACATGGCAAAGGCACCTAATATGGAAAAATGTGAGGCTATCCATGTTAGGAGGAACAGATGTGCGGAGTATTTCATAACTGCTGCGAGATTAGGAAGTGTTGATGTACAAAGGGACCTGGGTGTCCTCATCAATAAAACACTGAAAGCCAACATGCAGCTGTACCTAACAATTAGGAAGGCTAATGGTATGTTAACCTTTATCACGAGAATCTGTTGTCCCCATCTTTTTAGGCAGAGCATTCCAGATGACAACAACTCATAGTGGAATAATCTGGTTCTGTTGCGAATTATCCTAAATCTGTATCCTCTGATTACTGGGATTTCCACGAGTGGAAACATTCCTCCTCACTTGGGGTGCTGCACAGCGGCACAGTGGTTAGCACTGCTGCTTCACAGCACCACGGACCTGGGTTCGATTCCCAGTTTGGGTCACTGTCTGTGTGGAGTCTGCACGTTCTCCCCGTGCCTGCATGGGTTTCCTCCAGGTGCTCTAGTTTCCTCCCACAGTCCGAAAGACGTACTGGTTAGGTGCATTGGTCATGCTAAATTCTCCCTCAGTGTACCCGTACAGGCGCCGGAGTGGGGCGACTAGGGGATTTTCATACTAACTTCATTGCTGTGTTAATGTTAGCCTACTTGTGCCGTAAAATAAACATTTTTTCATTTTTTTTACCCTTTAATTTTAACTGCAATGGGCTTGTGGATAAAAGCCCCCTCCGCGCGTTCTGGTTTCCTCCCACAGACCAAAGATGTGCAGGATAGGTTGATTGGCCGTGCTAAATTGACCTTAGTGTCGGGGGATTAGCAGGGTAAATGTGTGGGGTTACGGGAATAGGGCCTAGGTAGGATTGTGGTTGGTGCAGACGCAATGGGTCAGATGGCTCCTTCTGCACTGTAGGGATTCTCTGATTCAATGACAATTTTATATTTTATACAGGAGGTGCAAACACAATAGGCTGAATGGCCTCTTTCTGCATCGTAACTCTCCCATTGCATTTGCATTCTCTTCTCTGGGAAACACAATCACACCTTCCCTCACCTCTCCACATAGAGTGCGCCTCTGTGACTCATCCTCAATTGTTGTTAAGGTTTTGATTGAATTTTCAGAAATAACAGAGCAAATACGACGAGGATGACATGCTGAGTTTCTGCATCAGGAAGCACAAGAGATTTCTCCATCGACTGCAATTATTTGAAAGTTCTGGCAACAGTCTGATGGTTTCTTGATATGTGCACTTGATTAGCACGGTCCCCCTCCCTCAGAGGTCAAACTCAACAGAATTACTTGCTGTCACTTAACTTCCACTGTCCCATGCGTCCCCACGTTAACCCCTCTTCACTTTTAGTCTGTGTGTGCAATCCCCAATACCTGTGTGTGTCTGTGTCTACATCCACTGTCCTCTTAAAAAGAGAAAAGAAAAGCAAGGTTGTGGGAGAAATGTATTCAAGAGGCGGCTGGATAGAGCGCTTGGGGCAAATGGGATCAAAGGTTATGGGGAAAAAGCAGGAGTAGGCGATTGAGTTGGATGATCAGCCATGATGGTAATGAATGGCGGAGCAGGCTCGAAGGAGCAAATGACCTCCTCCTGCTCCTATCTTCTATGTCTATGTTTCTATGTTAACAGCAAGGACCATCTGGATTGTTTTTTCAAAGAGCCAGAACCAAAGTGACGGCCTGAATGGCCTCCTATTCTTTATACTTCTCTGTTTCTCTAATTCTATGATCAGCATGCTATGCGGGTCACTCTTCATTGCGTTTGCTCTCTCTCTCTCTTGAGTAAGCAGTATTCTAAAGATAAGTTTTCTCTGGTTAATTCCAATGATCTACATTGGGCTTTTTTAAAAGTTTGTGATTCACATGTGAAAATCGGCTTACCCGGCACATTTTAAATTTTCTGCGTGAAATTGCCAGCCGTTTTAAAGAAAAGCATCCTGAAAGAGTGAGGAGAGTGAATTACAATGCACGCTGTGGTGGATGGATTATCCCAGCATGCACGGTGGTAACGCAAGCCCTCTATTCAAACACTGTTAAGGCCCCTTGTGACAGGCACAGCTTGCTGTTTTAAACCACGATATTGGCAAGTGTCAGTGGTTCACAACTGAGAATCTCCCACCTGAGAGCTGTCCAATGTCATCAACTCTGCTGAAGCTTGTATAAAATTCTTCTGACAATGAAGCAGGATGTGGAATACATGGTCAGCATTGTAAAGAACATTGAGTGTTATCATTCAGGATTATCATGGCCCTGCTCTGGCTAAGTGTTCTTCACTCCTTTTTTATTCCTGTTTATTTGTAAGACCTTGAGTCATTTTTAAGGATTACCTTCCAGGGTGCGGCCTTTTCTGTCTTGATAAATGCCCAGAATCTGTGGGTTTGCAGAAAATCTCCCTCCCTCAAGATAGAAAGAATGAATGAAAGATAAGGAGATTGCGCAGTTTAAAAGGGAATGTCCTCATCAGTTGACTGGTTAGAAGTAAGATGGTTTAAAGGACAATGACCTTGAAGTTGGCATGGGCAGTGTCGAGCTCCAAGATGGTCGTCAGGAAGAATGGGCAAATTAGACATTTGGAGTGTGCCATTCATCATATCATTGAAGAACAAACAAGACACAACTGTTACTCATGCCGTATCCACCCTCTCCTGGCTTCCACCCCTGACTTTCTGGTCTCCTGGTCCCAACCTCTTTTTCTTGGTCCTCAGGCCAGCATGGTGGCACAGTGATTTGCACTGATGCCTCTCAGGAACCCGGGTTCAATTCCAGCCTTGGGTGACTGTCTGTGTGGAGTTTGCACTTTCTTCCTGTGTCTGCGTGGGTTTCCATGGGTACTCTTGTTACCTTCTACAGCCAAAAAATGTGCAAGTTAGGTGGATTAGCCATGCTAAATTGCCCCTTAGTGTCAGGGGTTTGGCAGGGTAAGTATGTGGGGTTATGAGGATAGGGCCTGGGTGGGATTGTTGTCGGTGCAGGCTAGATGGGCTGAATGGCCTCCTTCTGCACTGCAGGGATTCTATGATATTACGGTGATTCTGTGACTACATGGATGTCCTATCCTCATGGTTTCCAATCCAGATCCTCGATCTCTCCAACCCCAGGATTCTCATAACGCTCATTCCTTGGTCCCATTTATTGTATACTGTACTGTCAGTATACCTACTAAAGGGCAATTAGGGATGGGTGACAATTATTGACCTAGACAGAGATGCCCACATCCTGTGAAAGAATAAAAGAATGAGGCCAGTTTTTCCACTATGCACCATTATAATGAGGTCTGAGGTCCAACATCTGGGGGACTTGGGGGGCCATCATTCAGGGACTGGGAATGAACCCTGTGCATGACTCACTCCCCACCCCATGTCCCATCCGCTACCTGACTTCTAGGTTGAAAACCTCAGAAAGGGAAGAATTGAGAAACATTGTTATCCTAAATTGTCCATAATGCACACCAATATAATAGGTTAGGATCATGCGATGTCCAAAGAAGGGCTTTCAATTAAGTTCCTTTGCCTTCCATCTTACTGTTATTAGCATTATCATTTACCTGCAGACAAAAGCTTTGAAATTTCTACGATTGCTCAGCATAATTTTGATCCAAAGTTAGGGAGTCGTTCTTTATCATAGTTGACGGTTCCTCATGCTATCAATATTAGTTATCCTGGGTCATTTCTACCAAATTTGGAAAGACAGAGGATACCACGGCACATTGGCACAATGGATAGCGTTGCTGTGTCACAGCACCAGGGTTCAATTCTGGTCCTGGGTGACTGTGTGGAGTCTGCATGTTCTCCCCGTGTCTGCGCGTGTTTCCTCCGGGTTCTCCGGTTTCCTCCCACACTCCAAAGATGTGCGGGTTCGGTGGACTGGCCATACTAAATTGCTCTCTAGTGTCAGGGGGATTAGCAACGTAAATACGTGGGGTTCGGGGGATAGAGCCTGGGTGGGATTGATGTTAATGATGGGTCGAATGGCCTCCTTCTAGACTGTAGGGATTCTATGATTCTATGATTTGGATTATGATAGCATTTACATCATCTCAAAATAATTTACAACCAATGAAGTACTTTTGAAATTTAGTCACTGTAATAACATATGAAACACGACAGCCTATTGACGCATCACAAAGGTTCCACAAACAGCAACAGCCAAATGTTACGGTGATGTTGGTTGAGAAATAAATATTAGTCAGTCAACTGGTTCTCACCTGCAAAGTTGTGCCATTGTTTTTCTTTATATTTGCCTGACCGAGCAGAGATGCTCTCAGTTTAATTAACATCACATCCGAGATTTTACGGCTTCACTCGTCACGAAAGTGTAAAATCCTGCCCGAGGTCAACGGACCTTTCCATGGTCCGCCCCTCGCCAGTTCTGATACCCGTGACGGTCGGGACAGTAAAATTCCAGCCAGTTAAGTCGAGTTTAGATGTATTGGAAAATAAAAGTGGCAACAACAGGGCGAAGCTTTCACCGCAAAATCCTGAAACTATCAGCAACACAGAGGGATCAGTGATGGAGCCATTACTGTACGAAGATAATCCATTGCAGCAAAGCTGTCATTTCATTATCAAGAGAGATGGGAAGAAAGATAGCAAGACACAGACAGTGAGAGGGAAAGCAAAATAGAGACAAAGACAGGAAAAGAGACAACATACGTTAAAAACTACCTTTAATATAAAGAGTTAGAAAAAGAAAGTGATAGAAAGAGGGAAAAACATATAAAGGGTAAAGTCGAGAGAGAAAAGTGGAAATAAAGAGATGTAGGAATAGATGAAGAGGAGGATCGAGAATTATTGATTTGCTTTGATTTGATTTATTATTGTCACGTGTATTGGTATACAGTGGAAAGTATTGTTTCTTGTGCCCTTTACAGAGAATGAACACCATTCAAAGAGCACATAGGGGAGAAGGAAAGGAGAGAATGCAGAATGTAGTGTTACAGTTATAGCTCGGGTGTAGAGAAAGATCAACTTAATGTGAGGTAGGTCCATTCAAAAGTCTAACAACAGCAGGGAAGAAGCTGTTCTTGAGTCGGTTGGTACGTGACCTCAGACTTTTGCATCTTTGTCCTGGCGGAAGAAGGTGGAAGAGAGAAAGTCCGGGGTGCGTGGGGTCCTTGATTACGCTGGCTGCTTTTCCGAGACAGCGGGAAGTGTAGACGGGGTCAGTGGAGAAAAGAACCAGAGAGAAAACCAAAGAAAGACAGAAGGAAATAAAATGAAATGCATGACAGAATGGTGTGGACAAATGGACAGATGGATAAGGAAATGTATGTAGAGAAATTACAGGATAGAAAAGCAGAGAGAGAGAAATGCTGAGAGAGAGAAAGAGAGAGAAAGTAAGTGGTAACACACATCGCTGCACATTAGCATTCGACTGGTAATGTGTGGTGAAGAGAGAAAACAGAGAATAAATGAGGCTCAGTGTGAGAGCTGGGCTTCGGGGGAGCTGACTTCAACAGTCCATGTGTTTTTCTCTTCATTTCTTATTTCACTGAAGAAAAAACTGAAAATGAAATCTTCTTCCAGTTGTATTAACTTGTCAAACATGTGGCAGCATGTTTTGTAAATCTTCACCAAACAAGCGTGGAGCGGGAAGAGCAATTGAGACATTACAAACACCAGTAATTAATTCTGTGCAGCTATTTCCTATTCCAAAGTCCAGTCACTAAATAAGTGTTTAGTATTCATGGCATCGTGGATTATTATACGGTACCACTGGGATACAGACTCTGCCACTACCCTATTTGGTTCAAAGGCATTTTCTTGTGTTTATAAAATATTAATTGAGGAGTTCATGATTTGCAATTTTTTTTTGCTAAACACTCACTTTAATTATCCATTCTCCCGTAGCCAGCACAGTGCAATTTGGCTGACACACTCGGAAAAAGGATTAGAGAGGAGGGTTCATATGTTGTGGTTGATTTTCATGTAAAGAGTGACTCTCGCCAACTAGGTCACCTCTCAAACAGGGGCTGCCCGGATGGACTGGAGCCAGTCACGACCTTCAAGCCTCTTCATTCATAATCAAAGCAGCTACAGAGATGTCAGCAGACACCCCATCGACTGTGAATTGACCCACATGACATTCTGAATATCCTTCCTCATGATTTATATTCCTCCCTCCGAGAATGAATGTCTCACATTAAGGTGGAGAAGGAGAAAAATTAAGGCTTGCATTCCTATAGCGCCTTTCGTGCCCGTTGTACATCCCAAAGCACTTTAGAATAAGAAGAACAAAGAACAAAGAAAACTACAGCACAGGAACAGGCCCTTCGGCCCTCCAAGCCTGCACCGACCATGCTGCCCAACTAAACTAAAATCCCCGACCCTTCCGGGGACCATATCCCTCTATTCCCATCCTATTCATGTATTTGTCCAGACGCCCCTTAAAACTCACTATCATATCTGCTTCCACTACCTCCTCCGAAGGAATGAAATAGAATACCTATAGTGCAGAAGAAGGCCATTCAGCCCATTGAGCCTGCACCAACAACAATCCCACCCTATCCCCGTAACTCTGCTAATCCCCCTGACACTAAGGGACAATTTAACATGGCCAATCAACCTAACCTACACATCTTTGGAGTGTGGGAGGAAACTGGAGCACCCCAAGGAAACCCATGCAGACATGGGGAGAATGTGCAAACTCCAAACACATAGTCACCCAAGGCCAGAATCGAACCTGGTTCCCTGGTGCTGCGAGGCAACAGTGCTAACCACTGAGCCACCATGCGGCGAATAAATTGCAGGCACTGTTGCAATGTTAAAAGCACATTAACCAGCAAGCTCCCACAAACAACAATGTGATAATGTGATCAGATATTCTGGGTTTTTTTCCATCAAGACACAAACTGGCAACAGGACACAGCAGAGAACTTCCAGCGTTTACTGCTTTTGTTTCAGAGGACTTCCCTGCTCTGTCCCAATGTATCAGTTGGCCTCTTTAACCTCATCCAAGTGGCAATTTCTCCACTTCTGAGTTCCAGCAGGCCACTGAACAGCCATCATAGCCAGCCCCCTCCTCATCTTTACAGCAGCACATGTGTATTTCAGCAGGAGGAACTTAGGGGAACTTAAGTGACTCTTCCTCCGAAGGAATGAAAGCCAATCTCAGTATCAGAATTGCAGTCCTTGGCTAAGGCATTGGTTGTTGTAAATCCATCCCATTCAGCACAAGGTAGTTCCACACAACACGATGGAGGATATCCTCAATGCTAAGACAGGACTTTGTCTCCACAAGGACTGTATGATGGTCATTTCTATCAATACAGTCATGGTGAGATGCATCTTCAACAGGAAGATTGGTAAGAATGAGAATATTTTTTCCCTTTTGCTGGATTTTTCACATGGCAGTGGGAAGTATGTGAAAAACAGCAGGAGGTTTCCTTGTCCATGTTTGACCTGATGCCATGAGACTTCATGGGGCCTGGAATCCCCCCTGACTGTACGGCCACCGATAGTGGGATAGGTCTGTCCTGGGATGGTGATGGTGGTGTCTGGGACCTTATCTGTAAGATATAATTCCATGAGTATGACTACATCAGGCTGTTGCTTGACCAGTCTGTGGGACAGTTCTCCCACTTTTGGCACAAAGAGATGTTGATAAGCAAGACTTTGCATGGTAGATGGGGCTGAGTTTGAATTATTGTTTCCAGTGCCTAGGCTGATTCCTTACAGACGTAGCAGACATTTGGGAGTCCACCACACCTGAGTCTCCTAGAGTCCCATGTAGGTCAGACCAGGTAAGGATGGCAGATTTTCTTCCCTCAAAGGCATTAGTGAGCCGGAAGGACTTTTATGACGATGGTTGCATGGTCACCATTAGACTTTTAATTCCAGATTTTTATTGAATCCAGATTGCACCATCTGCCACGGTGGGATTTGAACCCAGGTCCCCAGGACATTACCCTGCATCTCTGGATTACTAGTCCAGCGACAATACCACTGCACCACCATTTCCCCAAGACCAACTGGGCCAAGTGGCCTGTTTCTTTGTTGTAAATTCAACACAATTCTACATACGCACAGTGGGTACATGTTCAAGATCCAATGGGCACCAGAGCATCAGGAATGCGTAGTGAACTCCAGTGATATCACTGTGATTTAACTTATTAAATTTCCTTTCTTTTAGTTACGATTTAAAGATTATTATTCAATTATTATTAAGTTAAATTTTAAATGGCATCTTTGTCACTTTGATCTTGAATAATGATGTACCATCTTCATCCACTAATCAGAAGAACACGATAGTAAGAGTGAAGGACAAAGTCAGAAGGATAAAAAGGTGACAATGGACATGTCAGAATCATTTATGGTGATCCACAGAGTAACAAAATAGAGGGACTGACCGAATGATGTACTGGAGGTGGAATTCCCCAACCCCTCGTAGGTGGGTTTTCCCACAGCGAAGGCAGCTCACCATCACCATCAGGTGGGATTTTCTGGTCCCACCAAGGTCGATAACCATTTGCATTCCTTGGCCGGGCCACTGTGGTGGAGTTGAATTTAGTGGGACCTGAAGATCCCGATGGCGGGAAAGACTGGAGAATTCCACCTGTAGAAACGTAAAAAGAGAGAAGCAGGAATAAGCCAGTTGGCCCATTAAGCCTGCTCCATCATTCAATATGTTCATGTCGGATCCTCCATCTCAGACCCATACTCCCGTTCTCTCCCCGTACCCCTTGAAGCCTTTGGTGTCCAACCACCTATCTTTTTCTTAAATACAGGAGAAGTCTCATAACACCAGGTTAAAGCCCAACAGGTTTATTTCATATCACGAGCTTTTGTAGTGCTGCTCCTTCATCAGGTGAACTTATCTTCAAATTCACTCACCTGATGAAGGAGCAGCGCTCCGAAAGCTCGTGAACCAAATAAACCTGTTGGACTTTAACCTGGTGTTGTGAGACTTCTTACTGTGCCCACCCCAGTCCACGTCATTTCTTGAATACATTCAGTGATTTGGCCTCCTCAACATTCTGTGGTCGAGAATTCCACATGTTCCTCACCCTCTGAATGAAAAAATGTCTCTTCGTCTCAATGCTTAATGACCTACCTCATATCCTGAGACTGTGAACACTTGCTCTAGACTGCCCCCCCCCCCCACCCCCCCGCCCCCCCCCCCCCCCTCCCCCGCCCCTCCTCCCTCAGCCTGAGAAAACAACATCCCTGCATCAAGTCTGTCCAGCCTTGTCACAATTTTATACATTTCAATTCGGTCCCCTCTCATTCTTCTAATTTCCAGTGAATACACTAAGAAGTCCCACAACACCAGGTGAAAGTCTAACAGGTTTATTTTGGAATCACTAGCTTTCGGCGCGCTGCTCCTTCACCTGATAAAGGAGCAGCGCTCCGAAAGCTCGTGATTCCAAATAAAGCTGTTGGACTTTAACCTGGTGATGTGAGACTTCTCCTGTGCCCACCCCAGTCCACGTCAATCTCTCCTCGTATCACAATCCTGCCATCCCAGGGAACCTTCACTGCACTCACTCTTTGGTGAGAATTGCTTTCCTGAGATATGGAGACCAAAACTGCGCACCAGGGCCTAAATGTTTCACCCGTCGGATGCACATACTCAGAGGAACCTGAAGCAGATGCAAAACGGTCGGCCCTGGAATGCAATCAACGGTCTTCCAGCATAAAAGATGCTCTGTGAAAGGCTGAGCACTGATGGGGAGAGTGGGAAGAGAATGGGTACAAAGAAGTGGCACGGTGGCACAGTGGTTAGCACTCGCAGCGCCAGGGACCAGGGTTCAATTCCGGCCTTGGGTGACTGTATGGAGATTGCACGTTCTCCCCGTGTCTGCGTGGGTTTCCTCCGGGTGCTCAGGTTTCCTCTCGCAGTCCAATGATGTGCGGGTTAGGTGGATTGGCCATGGGAATTGTGTGGCGTCACAGGAATATGATGGAGCGGGGGTTGGTCCTGGGCAAAATGCCTTTTTGGAGAGCCGGTGCAGACTCAATGGGCTGAATGGCCCCTTTCAGTACTGTAGGATTTCTATGGTTCTATTCTAACAGAGAGAGTGTTGGCATACATTTCTAACATGCTCCCTCCGGGCGACAGCCGCTGCGGAGCTGTCTCAGGGAGCTGCAGACCCGTGAAAAATAAACATTGACGTTAAAACTATGCATGTGTGTCTCGGCAGCAGAGTCAGACACAGGCCTCAATCCCCAGACACATTTGTTCATTTTATTTCAGTCCAGCTGGTTCAGCCCACCCTGGATCCAGGTTGCAGCTAAAACATAAAGGCCACCTGGCCAATCAAACTCGCTAACCGTAAAAACAGACTGTCCATGGAAAGTTGCTTTCAATTTGCCCCTCAGTGGGCTAGATTGTTTGCTTGTTATGCGATAGTGGGAAACATGCCTACTGACAAAATATTGCACAGTTTCACCTGCCCACTTGAGCAACATAACATTCTGGCCCAGGTGTGGCCTCACCAAGGCCCTGCACAGCTGCAGTAAGACACGCTTGCTCCTGTACTCAAATCTTCTAGCAATGAACAGTGAGAAGTCTCACAACACCAAGTTCAACGATAAAGTCTGACAATGAAGACCAACATACTATTTACCTTCCTAACTATTCCCTGTAACTGAATGATTGCTCTCAGTGACTGGTGTACAAGGACACCCAGGTCCCTGTGTATGTCAACATTTCCCAATCTATCACCATTTAAATAACACCCTTCCATTCTGTTTCTCCTTCCAAAGTGGATAATTTGACACTTATCCATATTATACTGCATCTCTTGGATCATTATGTCACAAACTTAATCACAATGGTTAAACAGCAAGATTACTACATTCAGATTGGCCAATAGGCAAAGTGTTCTCTGAAGCAATATGAGCGTGTTTCAACTTAGTCGGCCTTTCATTGGCCGATCACCGTGAAATCACGTTCTCCCAGCGCTCATGAACAGAAACAAATGCCGTGGCCACATTTGCCCCCAGCGATCGTTCATGCTCGCTGACTAAGCAATGGTTACTAAGTTACTGGTTACTGGTTACGAAGCAATTCTCAATCCATTCAATCCATTACCCCTCGTCTAAAAAAGCTATGATGTGGAGTTGCCGGCATTGGACTGGGATAAGCACAGTAAGTAGTCTCACAGCACCAGGTCCAACAGGTTTATTTGGTAGCACGAGCTTTCGGAGCGCTGCCCCTTCATCACTACTTACTAAAAAAGCTAAAAAGAAGTGGTTTCTCTCTCTCCCTGTTGTTTTGGAAATTCTGCTGGTTATCTGAAAGAAAGGTCTTACCTTCCTGCAGTAAAGATTCTTCAGTTGGTGGCTTGACCAGGGAGCTTCTCCCTGGGGTTCTGAGAAACTGTTTTGACTTCAAACTGTTCTGAGTGAATCCACAGAACTGCAGATTCCAGCCAAAGGACACAATTTCCCGTATCATGTGAGCATTAGTCTTTGCCGTGTTGAACTTGTTTAAAGGGTTTTGTCTTTGGAAAGTTTTGGTTTTGATTGGAACACATTAGATATATTTGTTAAGGGTTGTACATTATAGTGGTCATTTTGGTTTCTTGTTTGTATTTGATGAAAGTTATTGCTAATTTTTTTACTATACATGTTAACTATATTCTTAAATAAGTTTTGTTTGACAAAAGTTCCCTGGTGAGGCATTTGAACCATACCTGAAGTGAAACCTATCATGCATATCCTAGCCAAATTCAAGGTGCAAAATGTATGATTCAGATGGGCTGTGAATCTTGGAATTCTCTACCCAGAGGGTTGTGGATGGTCAATCATTGAAGCTGGGACAGACAGATTTTTGGTCTCTCAGAGGATCAAGAATCCATTGACTCTGTCTACACTTCCCGGCAAAACAGCCAGCATAATTAAGGACCCCACGCATCCCGGACATTCTCTCTTCCACCTTCTTCCGCCGGGAAAAAGATACAAAAGTCTGAGGTCACGTACCAACCGACTCAGGAACAGCTTCTTCCCTGCTGCCGTCAGACTTTTGAATGGACCTACCTCTCATTAAGTTGATCTTTCTCTACACCCTAGCTATGACTGTAACACTACATTCTGCACTCTCTCGTTTCCTTCTCTATGAGCAGTATGCTTCATCTGTATAGCGCGCAAGAAACAATACTTTTCACTGTATGTTAATGCATGTGATACTAATAAATCAAATCAAATCAAGTGATATGGGGAGCAAATGGGAAAGTGAAGTTAAAACCTCAGATCAGCAGTGAATGTGTTGAATGGCGAGTTAGTCTCAGCAGGCTGCATGGTCAACTACTGCTCCTATTTCATGTGTTCTATTCTTGTCGCAATATTCTCACATTTAAGGAAGTCCATTTAACGCAACTTAATTTATTCATCAATTGATACATCTCTTGCACAGGCAGCAAAAACTGTGTCTAACTTTTTGTTAAAAGATCAACAATTTTGGAAGCTGAGTTGGCTGGAATTCTAGGGAGATTCCTGTCGGATAAGAGCAACATCCCGGTGGGTGAGTGGGGGGATGCTTTACAAACTGCTTAACTCTCAAGTGAATAGCTTAATATTTGATTATCGCTGCATAGAATTTTCCGGTAGCCTTTTGGCTTTAATTTATGAAAAGGTATACTTTCTGATTTCCAGTTTTAGAATACTTTGCAAGAAATTGAACTTTATTTTTTTGAATGTCAGATGGGATTGGTGACAGATGCCTTTGAAATTATTGTGACGCTCACTGGAACCTGAAGGAGGTCAAACGCAATAGTTTCTTTCAGTAGATGGACGATGCAAGTTTTTTACACAGAGGGTGCTGGGTGCCTGCAACTCGCTGCCGGGGGGTAGTGGAAGCAGATATAATTGTGACTTTTAAGGGGCGTCTTGACAAACACATGAATAGGATGGGAATAGACAGATACGGCCCCCGGAAGGATAGGGGGTTTTAGTTCAGTCGGGCAGCATGGCCGGTGCAGGCTTGGAGGGCCGAAGGGCCTGTTCCTGTGCTGTAATTTTCTTTGTTCTTTGTGCGAGGGATATGGAAAATTTAAGCTCTAGTTAAAGTAATGCAGTGGCAAGATGCTCTTCGAAAACTAAAGAAGGAAAGCTCTCTCTGATATCCTGTAAGAACACAGTGGGAAGTCTCACAACACCAGGTTAAAGTCCAACAGGTTTATTTGTTAGCGAATACCATAAGCTTTCGGAGCGCTGCTCCTTCGTCAGATGGAGTGGAAATGTGGCTCTCAAACAGGGCACAGAGACACAAAATCAAGTTACAGAATACTGTAAGAAGGACAGTCAATATGGCTAAAACAGATTACCTGACCATTATCATATTGCTGTCTCTGGGAACTTGCTCTGCAGAAATTAGCTGCCACATTTCCCACATTACAGAGCGAGTACGGTTCAAAATCTATTTCTTTAGCTGTGGAGAGTTTGCATGTCCTTGACTTGTAAAAGGCAGTGGAGGGGCGGCGCGGTGGCACAGTGGTTCGCACTGCTGCCTCACAGTGCCAGAGACCTGGGTTTGATTTCCGGCTTGGGTCACTTTCTGTGCAAAGTCTGCACGCTCCCCCCATATCTGCATGGGTTTCCTCCGGGTGCTCCCGTTTCCTCCCACAGTGCGAAAGACGTGCTGGTTAGGTGCATTGGCCGTGCTAAATTGCCTCTCAGTGTACCCGAACAGTGTGGCGACTAGGGGATTTTGACAGTAACTTCATTGTGGTGTTAATGCAAGCCTACCTGTGACACTAATAAAATAAAAACTTAAACAGGAAGTTGTTCTTTAATTCAGTGCTCTGTTCTCATTGATTGCCCTCTTAAGGGCCTCAATTAATTTCAGTGGAAGGATGGACTGTCCGACATCACCTCTGCCACTGATAAGATTGGGGTGGGCGAAAGAGTGGGTGGGCAGATGGGCTACCTGGTGAATTTAACATGCCACCTTCATACCCATCAGCTGGATAGTGTTAATTCCATTCCCCTCTGCCTTTTTAATGTGAGTTGATAAAACATAAGAGTATAATATTACGGAATGGGAAAAGCTGAGGATACAGGTTACACAAATTAATCTCACTTCACTTTTGGATTCGCTTCAGAGTTGCCGCTGTTGCCTCAGTACCACACAGCCAGGGGGAGGGTTATTCGATGGTTTCACATTTTTGTTGAATGATGCACTTGCAGTGAGCAATTAAATCATTATTAACAGATGTCAGAGGGCAACAGGAGTCTCAGCTCACAGACTGCAACACAGCTGTGAAATTGTGTTGATTGGGCAATAAAAGGCAGCGCAGGGCAGCGAAAAAAAATCACCATGAAGATTCGGAGATTTCCTCAGAAACAGAGGAACAGATTTTATCCTGCCTTTAAAAAAAAAATCAGGAGCCGAAATCGATATAACTTTAACACCAATTTCCATAGAATCCCTACGGTGCAGAAAGAGGCCATTCGAGCCTATACCGACAACTATCGCACGCATGCCCTCTCCCCGTAACCACATGGCCGGAATTCTACCACCTCGCCTGTATGGGTTTCCTCCAGGAAACCCATACAGACACGGGGAGAACGTGCAAACTCTGCACAGTCACCCAAGACTGGAATTGAACCCGGGTCCCTGGCACTGTAAGGCAGCAGTGCTAACCACTGTGCCACCCTTTGGGATGGTTCTAAGAGACACAATGAGGTTTTGTATTTTAAATGCAAGTCATTTCTGGTTCATTTTGCTCATGCCTCGCTCCCCTTTTTTATGCAATTATTTCACTTTGATCAGTGCTTTGAGTTTAGCAGTGAGCACAGATGAATTGGAGACTGAATTTATTCATCCCAATGCTTCTTTATACTTTAATTTCTTCTTATAATTCTGATATGTTCTGGAAAGTTGTTATAATTTGCTCATTTGCGTTGGTACCTGTCACCCGTCTGTGCTCCGCTGGGCAAAATCTCACCCTGACTGGAGAGGATTCCACACACACAGGACCATATTTTCACAGCTGAGGGCTGGAGGTGGGAAATTTCCTGACATGGCATGGAGGACCATTGCAGAGGGTAGGGTATGGAAAGGAGTTGGGGGGAGTGGGGAGGTGGGTGGAGGTGGTGGTGATGTGGGGTCATGAGTTAGCATGGTGGGGGTATGACCGATTGACTTTACCGTCAAACGATTCCCAAATTCAGACTGTGATTCACTGAGTTCCACCAACCATGAACCATGAAGAAGCAGACCTGACTCCACGGAAAGTGTGAGGGGCTCGGAGATCCCTACCTCCCCCAGGTTGGGAGTACAGACTGCGGCCGTGCTCACTACCAAACCCTTATCGTGCATCAACCCATGCTGGGGGCATGGGGAATGGCCGGGGGGGGGGGGGGGGGGGGGTGGCATCCAGGAAACGGGTTTTGGCCGACCGTTTTTAACAGTCCTTCCGACTGGCCCGACAACTCTATTTCTCTCCACAGATT